>NC_052504.1:5412386-5732386 GCF_014356525.2 Nilaparvata lugens
ACAAATTATTTGAACCGACTGAGGTTTGATCTCGCAGAATGATTTATGAATTCTATCCACATGATTCCTCAGTTTATTGAACTGTTTCAATCATGCAATCATGGTGAAGATAAAGCAGCCTGCACATAGGGACAATATTTTTGAATGTTTTTGTGATTTTTATGGCTTCAAATTTATCAAGTTTTTTAATATTTTTCAATTTATTAATGCATTTTCAAGTGTAATAATAATTTGTTCCATCTTTATGATCAACCGAGATACAAAATTTTTAGTATAATGTATATTTGGACTGTACATTTTTGTGATCTTTATAAAAGTGTTTTCATAACCTCATTTGGACTATTTTTATCAAAATTAGGGAGAGGAACAGTTTTGGGTCTATCCTGTTGATTCTCTCCCAATCATTAATTTGATGTTGTGATTTAGGAATGTAATAAATGTAATGTAATAAATGTAATAGTAGTATCAATATCAGACTGACAATCTCGAAACCATATTTGTACTGAAGGACGTAGAATGTATAAATTTCCTCGTATTTGATGAATTCTGTACTCAAACCAAACACATTTTCATGATACTTTTCAGTAATAGACAGATACAATCTAAAGTATCCATCAAATTTGCTGATTACTCCAATAAAAGGTATTAAATTTGATGTTGAGTGAACGGTACGAATACGCATTTCTAAATAATTGAAAATATCAGAGAAAAACTTAAATGGATGTAATAATTGTGAATGCCCTTGATAATGTAAACTTTCATGATTGCGAAACTTGTTATAATGATTTGAATGTTTTTTTTTTTAAAGTGTGTGTTCACATTTTGTAATATTATGTTGAACAAAATTACAGTAGAATGAAGAAATCCAGTCTTATTGAAGAAGGGAAAAAATATTCAAGAAAGAGGAAACTGGAAAAGCTTAGTAGTAAGGTTTAAATAGTAAAAATGTGTAAATATTAGTAGAGATATAATAATTCAATAGTAAGTGCAACGCTCAGTACGTATTTCTATAATAAATGTTTCCAGAAAAGCAACTTGTGGTTAGTCATTTTTACCATGCTCATTAATAGTATAGACAATATTGAAACTAAGTATAAAACGTGAGTATTCACTATTCATAAGAGTCTACTTGATGAGCTATTGAATTACAATACTTTCTTATTGAAAAATGAGCCCCCAAATAGCAGTATACTGTGAAAATATGGATGGATAATAGGCTACAGAATACGAGAAGCGGCTGCCAGTCGGCCTACTTTTGTGACGTCACGTTTGCAGGAGCACGGCCTGCTCGTCTAGAGTGGCCTTGGTCACACCCATTGGAATCTTCAATTAAAAATATAGAAATGTTGGGTGCTCCAAATAAATGCTCTCATGTTGGGTCATAATCATAATGTACAGAAATGAAAAATAAAATTCCAAGTACACTTTTTTCAAAATTGTTTAAAATAGATTATGGAACAATTAAAAAAAGGTACTCAGATTTCATTTTTTCTTTCTATACAAGAGTAGCCCTAACAAAAAAAATTATAATATACATTACGTCATAGATCTGGTGTGAAAGATCATAAACGTAGTCAACTATTATCCAAAAAAGACTATATTTCAAATGGCATTTTGTAGATATGAACTTCTTGCAAGTAATATGTAAATGTTTTGATGAATAAATGGATATCAACGATTACTTCGATTGGTTTCTCCAATAAACTTAACATTTTTAACATTTGTTCTTTGAACTACCTCACAGATTGAGATCATTGGCCAACAAAATTGACTCACCCCTTCATCCCCTGTTTGAGGATAGGCCTACAGTGAATTAATATCAGTTTATACAGGCGATTTATAGTTGAGAATTAGTTGCTACCATTAGGCACACTTGTTCAAAATTGACACCATTTCTGCATTTATTCAGCAGTTCAGCACACAACACAGAACCACTAACAGCTAGTTTTACTGCAGTACTATCTAGCACAACCTAGTACTAACACAAGTACTACTACCTATATTCAGCAAGTGAAATACAGATTTAGTTTGTAAATGAGAAGCCACTAGAAGCTAGTTGTACAGTACCAACTATCTAAAGTGAGGTCCACGTTATAATGGCAGTGGAGAAAGATAAGAGAACAACGTTGCCGAACCTCACTGTCTTGTCAATGCCTTCTATAGACGGTAGCTGATACAGGTTTATTGATGTAATATCAACTGTTCTTTCTCGTTTAAAGTAATCAATCATATTTTATTAAGCAAGAAATTATATTTTTCGATAGTTTCATAATCAAGTTGGAATATTTTGTTAATTGATTATTAATTCTACATTGTTAAAAGACGATGTGGCAACAGAGCAATGCGAGAAAGAGATAGCGCTATCCGCTTTGTTGAATGGTAGACAAGGATAGCAATACCATTGCTAATCAAAAAATCTGGTGTGGCGCACTCACTCAACTTTCCTTGCCGTTATGAAAATTGATCACCTGACGCTAGTGTTCACGCGCATCTCAAGTCTACTACTACTTAAGATCTCAGCCAGCTGTTGACAGAACAATAACGCTGGAAACACACGAGGTCTGCCATCTCTTCATAGTGAATGATTTAATAGAATCAACAGTTGCCAACAGTTTGCAATTGAAATAATCACATTTTCTCGAATTTGGAGCTTATTTTCAATTTTAGGTGAAAATGTCACTGAACATTAATTGTAGAGATTTTTATGCTCTATCTTTTCCACTTGGAATTTTTTGTTTAAATTGCATCTGGAACTTGATAATTGGGAATCTAAAAACAAACTTTGTATAGATGGGGCGAAGCTCCTGAAATTTTTATAGATATGGGACTTGTGGCAGTTGATAGAGCTTATCAATGACTATTTTAGGTATAAATTTTATCAAAATCGTTGGAGCCGTTTTTGAGAAAATCGCGAAAAACCCTGTTTTTGACATCATTGCCGCCATCTTGAATTGCATTTGATCGAAATTGTTCGTGTCGGATCCACACATATATACACACACACACACACACACACACACACACACACACACACACACACACACACACACACACAACACACACACACACATACAGACCAATACCCAAAAACCACTTTTTTGGACTCAGGGGACCTTGAAATGTATAGAAATTTACAAATTTGGGTACCTTAATTTTTTTCGGAAAGCAATACTTTCCTTACCTATGGTAATAGGGCAAGGAAAGTAACACTGCCATTATAACGTGGACCTCACTATAGCAAAAGGCAGTACTAACACAAGTACTACTACATAGAGGTACTAATTCAGCAAGTAGAATACAAATCCAGTTCGTAAATGAGAAGCCACACCATAACACATTATGAGTTGTCATTAACTTTTGAACTATCTTCCTACCGCTAGTTCACATAATGGATGAGTATCGAGTGTTATCTAGGAATAATATTTCCTTACCCCTTGCGGTGTTCAAATTATTACCGGCCGATGACAGGAGTCTCCTGAGACATCTAATAAATCGGCAGTTTAGCGTCCCGTCGCGTCGCTCTCTCAAGAAAGTGCCGTCCTCTACCCTTGCGGTAATCGCCTTTTAATTGAGAGCTCTTTACAACAAAATTCAACCCGCAATGTAAGAGAAGCTACTACTATACATTGCTCCTACCAGATATGTAGAAATCTGGCAACTAAAAATTGGATGGTCATCATCGTAACTTAATCACAAAGAAATTCTATCCTTTCATGATTCAATAATGAATTCTCGTAATTATTGAGATTAAATTTTCTGGCAGTTCATTTCATTTCTTCATAGCCCACAAACGATTTGGGAACTGTGAGGAGTTGGAGAAAGATAGAGCTAACTGCTTTGTCCAATGACATATAAAGACAGCAAACCAATGTCAATCAGGTGCTGAATTTATAATGAGGATCTCACCACAGAAAGCTCGAGAAAATGTATGAGATTTGAAAAGGTCAATAAAGGCAGCCGGGCGAAAGAGTTGAGGACTTTCTCAAAATTCCAATTCAACGTCAGAATTGGATGTATAATATCATCCGCGATTATACTAACTATAACTTCCTTAATTTTAAACACTGAAAACCCACAATGCAACTTTTTAAACTAAACCCCTATTTAAAATTTTACATCTATTTTCGCTTAAAAACCTTTCCCCTTATTTTGATCAAATATTTCTCTTGTAAAAAAAAACATTCACGGAACAAAGTGCCCTTTTTATAAACCTTTCTTAAAATTTTCTTATTAATTTGTTAATTAAACCTTATTCTTATATATATATATATATATTAAAAATAAATCAGTGGCATCTATTAATATATAAATCTTTTATTAATTATATTAATATATATATATATATAATATTAATAAATAAATCTATTATTATATAACAATGATATAATTATAAAAAATTTTTCATTATAAATCAATGGTTAGATTATACATTAAATAGATTTTTTTTTTCTATTAATCAGATATATTAATGTTAAATAAATAATTAATATTAATTATAGTCATTATTTATTTATATGAAAATATATAAATAATAAATTAAAATTTTTATAATAATTATATAATATATATATATATAAATATGTAATATATATATATATATAAATATACAATATATATATATATAAATATTATATATATATATAAATGTATAATATATATATATAATATAAATATATAATATATATATAATATATATATAAATAAATAATATAAATATATAAATATATAATATATATATAAATAATTATTAGGTTAACTATTAATGTATATGTTTCCCGGTATTATAATATTTTAATGATTCTAATTTTTTAATTTTTTATTTCGTTAACTATTAATAGTTATGTTTATATTATATATATATATATTATTAATAGATAAATAAAGTAATATGATAATAATTAAATATTTAATAATTAATATATAATTTAATATACTTTGCCCATTTTTACAAAAATTATAGGCATTTTTGGTGCATTTTTTTTGAAATTTGATGTTCATCAATTTCGGAAAAAATGTCACGTTTTTTGGAAAAAATGTCACGTTTTTTGGAAAAAATGTCACGTTTTTTGGAAAAAATGTCACGTTTTTTGGAAAAAATGTCACGTTTTTTGGAAAAAATGTCACGTTTTTTGGAAAAAATGTCACGTTTTTTGGAAAAAATGTCACGTTTTTTGGAAAAAATGTCACGTTTTTTGGAAAAAATGTCACGTTTTTTGGAAAAAATGTCACGTTTTTTGGAAAAAATGTCACGTTTTTTGGAAAAAATGTCATGTTTTTCGGAAAAATGTCACGTTTTTTGGAAAAAATGTCACGTTTTTTGGAAAAAATGTCACGTTTTTTGGAAAAAATGTCACGTTTTTTGGAAAAAATGTCACGTTTTTTGGAAAAAATGTCACGTTTTTCGGAAAAAATGTCACGTTTTTTTTTGGAAAAAAATAAATTAAAATTAAATTTTTGAACCAATTATTAGTATAATTTTTCTTTTAACCATAAAACCATTAAATTTAAAAAAGAAAAAAGGGGCACTTTGTTCCGTGAATGTTTTTTTTACAAGAGAAATATTTAATAAAAAAAAACATCTAGGCTTTTAAGGAAAAATAGATGTTTTTTTTTAATAGCAAAATAGTTTAAATTAGTGGACTATAGGAAGATGCCTGAATAAAGGAATACCCTGATAGGGTATATAAAGTAATAAAAAAGATTTACTCTTCTTAATTTTATAAAAATTAGAATGAACTAAAACCTAAGAAATCAAAATTCTTTATGCTATTACAACATTTTATAAAAAGATAAGCTAAATTAAAGCTATTGGGCCCATAACTCAATTATGATATTAATCTCTTTTTAATTAAATTAAATATATCTAAAATAATTTTTATTAGAATAATTTTTGTATCCTCCTTTATTTCTCTTAGAATGAATAACTGATTTTCAAAATGAATTATTATAGAAATTTCGCTTTTTATATTTATCCCCCTAATATCAAAAAATAAAATTATCGATCAATCAATAAAATATTTTATTATCCAAAGAATCTCATCTACTAGGATAGTGCTAAAAAAGTTCCAGGGTTGAAGGATTATAAAAAGGTTTAACTTTTATGATAAAATTGGAAACATCGCGAAGATTTGTTTTTCTTTTGAATATCACTTCTCTCAGAATCATGTAGCGTCGTAATGAGTAATAATTTCATATCAAATGAACGGGGAGACTGTCTCCTATCTATTGGTGTCTGGATCATTTTTATTCGACCCATAGTTATTTTTTAATTGATAATTAAATTCCTTTGAGACCAAAATACGATCCTCCGACTACTTTTGACAATTGAAAAAATAATTGCAATTATTTCTGCAAAACTTTCTCGCTTTCACCACCCACTTATCTTTCGAATCAAAAAAGTTTCCAGCATGTCGAAAATTTCATGTTCTCTGCTCGAAATGTCTCGACATTGACGAACATAATTATTAATTAAAAATATCTATGGGTCGGATAAAAATGATCCAGACACCAATAGAAAGGAGACAGTCTCCTCGTTGATTTGATATTTAATTATTACGCATTACGACGCTACATGATTGTGAGAGAAGTGATATTCAAAAGAAGAACAAATTTTCGCGATGTTTCCAATTTTATCATAAAAGTAAAATTTCCTTTTGATCCTTCTATCCTTAAACTTTTCTAGCACTACTAGGATATCGGGAATGATTTTCTACATCCAATTCTGACGTTGAATTGGAAATTTGAGAAAGTTGCAATTTTTCACGATTTGGCAACCCTGTAATTTCTTCGGATGGAGGGCCAAGTCTCAACTTGTTTTACACAAACTGTAAGTACTAGACTTTAAACAGCTGGAGTCAGAAAATTGGTTTTCCAAAACGGGGCGTAGTCGCAGTCATTGTCATAGTAACGTTTGAATTAAATTTCGAAAAACTAGAAAATTGAACTCAAAATAAAATGAAGAGAAAATAGTGTAAAGCTTCAGCTATTTCGAATTATTTAGGAATGTCGAATGTCAAGGAAAAACGTTTCCAATTTATAGAAATGAGAAAATAAAAATACGAAAAAAAAACTACGAGTACTGTTATAAAAGCTGAGACTACGCCCCGTTTTCGAAAGCCAATTTTCTGACTCCAGTTGTTTAAAGTCTAGGACTTAGCTAAATTTCGAGCTCGGAAACCGTCCCTTAATCTCAAGACAGAGCCTTCTGAAGCCTCATATTCTATTGTTATAATTCCAATATCAATATTTCTAGGCTATCACTCAATATCTGATTTATCACTCGTTTATGTTCTATGCAAATAATTCTGTTCAAAGAACTGTTTACTCACTCGAATAGAGTTAGATATAAATTAATATTAATTTAGATATAAATTTTAATAGACTTACACTATTTCTTTCTGATGTGCGATCAATCTATAACAAATTCCTCAAAATCACCCAACCTCTAGTTCCTTGAGTCTTATCCCTATTACAGTTCTCAATTTACTACTTTTATCGTTATTGCAACTCCCAATAGTTAATTATACTTCTAATACTATATAATATTTTCCACACTTCACCGTTCAATACTATTTAAAACTCATCTAAAATAATCTAACACTTTCTCCATCGTCTCCTCTACTTCTTATTTTTTCTTTCTCGTTTCTCTTCTTGATCTTATATTTATAATGATTACTTGAATATTGTTGTTTGCGATGATGATTATTATTCTTTTCTATTCTTCTTCTCCTTCTTCTTCGTCTTCTTCTTCTTCTTCTTCTTCTTCTACTTCTTCCTCTTCTTCTTCTCTTCTTCTTCTTCTTCTTCTTCTTCTTCTTCTTCTTCTTCTTCTTCTTCTTCTTCTCTTCTTCTTCTTCTACTTCTACTTCTTCCTCTTCTTCTTCTTCTTCTTCTTCTTCTTCTTCTTCTTCTTCTTCTCTTCTCTTCTTCTTCTTCTTCTTCTTCGTCTTCTTCTTCTTCTCTTCTTCTTCTTCTTCTTCTTCTCTCTTCTTCTCTTCTCTTTCTTTTCTTTTCTTCTTTTTCTTCTCTCCTTGATTAATTCAAGATCACAATGCGATGTTCTATTTCTTATTCTATAGTTCAGTTTCATAAGTTCTTCCCAATTTGTGCACATTCCTTCTTTCTCTTCTTTTCTTCCCTATATTATTATCATTATTTTCCTGTGATTTTTCCACTTGCTATCCAGCATGTTCAAATGTTTATTTCTCTTTCTATATCTATTTATCTTTCTACCTTTTCTCTTTCTAACTGATTACCTTCTACTAATATCCATAAAATTATAGATATTATAATATCTATATATTTATCCATATAATATTCGATTCTTTCTCACATTAAATCATACTATTCCTCTTCAATTTTATGCGAATATTATTCATTATCAGTTGTATTATGTATCTTTCCTCTATTGATAACTTTCTTCAAAGATTTTTCGTTTTTCTGCTGGCTTCTTCTTCTCTTTTTCAGTTGTTACTGGATCCCATTTCGCTCTATCTCCACCATGAACACGATCTTCCACTACTGGATTCATCTCTCTCTATCTCCACTTGGACTCGATTTTCCACCACTGGATTCCATCTCTCTCTGTCTCCACTTGGACTCGATCTTCCACTACTGGATTCCTTCTCGCTCTACCTCCACTTGGACCCGATTCTTCCACTACTGGATACCTACTCGCTCTATCTCCACTTGGACCAGATCTCCCACTACCAGTTCTTCCTCAATCTTCATCTTATTCACCATAAGGATTATTCATCACCGAAACTCCACACATCTACATCTTATTGTGTTTAGTGAATTTTTGAACTAGTACTTTAAATAGTGAAGGGAGCCGAACTGTCAAGGCATACTGAATGCACTCGAATCAAGAGACTTTTTCATTTAGGTTAAGTTTTATCAGTTTCATCCCCATTTCCCCCGTCATGTGTCGTTCTGAGGTCGGTTCACGATTGGTCTGCTGCTTCCATGATGCCTCTCACTGACACGTCAGCTCGCTCGCCCTCAAGTAGGTATGATTATTTCAATAATAGTAATAATGACGCAGGTATGTTTCTAGCAAATAAGCTCCACTCTTTCAAAAAACTTTTCAAGGCTGCTCACCTTAACGTACAATCCCTCAGTTGCCACATTGATGAACTCAGAGCAATCTTCCGTTTTCAGGACTTCAATATAATCGGAATTTCTGAATCATTTTTGAAGCCTAGTATTTCATCAAATTTTGTTGCATTGCCTGGATATAATCTTTTCCGGAATGATAGATTAAATAAAGCTTGTGGGGGTGTAGCAATTTATGTGAAAGATGGTATCAAAACAAAAGTTTTAATCACATCTAAACAAGAGTATTGTTCCAGACCAGAGTTATGCTACTTGAATTATCCTTATCTAGTAATGATAAATTACTCGTTGGTATCTGTTATCGCCCACCAAAAATAGGTCATTTCACAGATTTCGAAAATGCCTTGCTTTCTCTTATGCCTTGTTATAACCGTATACTAGTTATGGGGGATATGAACACCGACTTGAACATGACGAATCGTAACTTTGACTACTTTCAACTGACTACAATTTTCCAATGCCTAAACATGACTATTTTACCCCTCGATCCAACTCATCATACTAATGAATCAAAATCATTCATTGACCTTCTCATTGTTAGTGATCCAATGAGGTTGTTCAAGCAGGCCAAATCTCAGTCCCAGCTATTTCTAGACATGATTTGATCTACTGTGTACTTCCCATAAGATACCCAAGCCAGAACAGAAAATTATCACTTATAGAGACTTCAAAAACTTTGATGAAGCCGCCTTCCTGACTGATGTGGCTCAGACTCCATGGCATCAAATTGAAGCATTACCCTCAGTTGATGACATGGTTAAGACTTTCGAGAATTGGACTTTGACTTTGTATGACAAACATGCACCCTATGTGACAAGGAGGATTAATAGAAAACGACGAGTACCGTGGATGACTGAAGACATCCTTAAGATGATGGGACGTAGAGACAAAGCACATAGAAAATTTAAAAAGACATTTGACTTGGACAGTTTGATAGAGTATAGGAGCCTTAGAAATAGGGTTAAACAGGAATTACGGAACTCAAAGATTAGGTACTTGAATTCGTTTATGACAAACAATAGACAAGACTCTAAATCACTTTGGCAGGGAATAAAAGAATTTGGGCTTGGCAAACAGAAATCGAATCCACAAATTGACTTACCATTAGAATAATATAAATGACCATTTCGTTTCACACTCTAACCAACGCGACGAAGTTGTCATTGCTAATCATATAGATGATCTTGAAGAGCAGGTTACAAACTTAGATTTAACAATCACTGATCAATTCCATTTCCATCCAATCTCAGAAGAAGACACTTTCAGAGCAATTCAACGTATTCATAGTAATGCTACGGGTGTAGACAAAATTCCTATTAAATTTATCAAGAAGATGTTATTTGCTGTTTTACCAACCATTACATACATTTTCAACAAGTCACTTGAAGAAGGCATTTTCCCTGAAAACTGGAAGTTTGCTCTGGTTCGCCCTCTGAATAAAGTTCCATCACCCAATAAAGTTGAGGATTTTAGACCAATCAGTATTTTACCTGCATTGTCCAAAGTGCTAGAAAGACTCATTCATGCTCAAGTTGTAAAATTTCTAGACAACAATAGTAAGCTTCATAACTTTCAATCAGGCTTTAGAAAATTCCATTCAACTGAGACAGCTCTGCTTCGTGTCACTGATGATATAAGGTTAGCTATGGACCAAAGAAAATGCACCATCCTCACCCTATTTGATTTTTCTAAAGCATTCGATACTGTTGATCATACAGTCCTTCTGAATAAGTTGGCTATTCTTGGTTTCAGTCACAACTCGTTAGTTTGGTTTAAATCCTATCTATTAGGTAGGAAACAATGTGTATCTGTCGGTGACAAAAAGTCAACTTGGAAAAACGTTATGCATGGAGTACCACAAGGTTCAATTTTAGGCCCTCTCCTCTTCACTTTGTATGCTAATGACCTTTCTTCCATTATCAAATTCTCCAGTTTCCATACTTATGCAGACGACCTTCAAATCTATTTAAGCTGTCCCATAACAAAAATTAATGAAACAGTTGGAATAATGAATCAGGATATCAATTCGATAGTGGAATGGACAAAGAAAAATGGCCTTAAGCTTAATCCCATCAAAACACAACCCATTATAATTGGATATTCTCGTCTTATAAACAATATTGACCTTGAATCGATTCACAAAATTAGTGTAGACGGTAATGACATTCCTTACTATAGCTCAGTTAAAAATTTAGGCATTATTATGAATAATACTCTTGACTGGTCAGAACAAGTGAACAAAACTTGTAAAAAGGTATTCTCAGCCATGCATGCATTGAAGAAAATGCACGATATCCTCCCTAGAAACATTAAATTATTATTGGTTCAATCTCTCATCTTCCCACATTTAATGTATTGTAATTCTGTTCTTAATGATTTGCAAGTCACTCTGAATGATAAACTACAGCGTTGCCAAAATATTGTCTACGTTTCGTCTACTCTCTCCAACGCCATGATCATATCACCCCAGCCCACATTGCTAGTTCAACATTGAAGCTTCCCGATCAGAGGCTTTTTCGAATAGTCAAGCTTGTTAGAGATATCTTGAAATACGGTAATCCGAACTATTTTAAAGATGATTTCAAATTTGTCTCTGAAGGTAGGAGGATAGATGCTTCACATACTAGAACCGGAGAAAGTACTTTAAGGATACCCAATCATCGAACAACTATTTTCACAAAATCCTTCTTAGTCAGTGCCTGTCGTGCATGGAATACACTTCCTGTTTCTATCAGGTCTATCGAGAGCCGAGCGAGCTTCAACCTGACTTTAAAAAAACATATTTTGGAACAAATGACTGAAACTGTCCGGCCCTAGAACGATCACATGACAACCATCCCTCACCCATTCCACCAATATAAACCTTTAAACCATGTTATAGAACGAATTGTATATATATATATTATATAAACTCATGTTATTTCAATTATCCACTGCATACTGCTGTATATTACTGAAATTTGATAACCCTGATCTACTTTCAGCCTACTTCATTTTATTAATCAATTATTTGATCTTATCTACCTATATAATTATTTTACTCTATCAATTTTCTGTTTTTTTTTTCTCTTCAATATTCATATTGATTAAACTTTACAATATTTCCATTAATAAATAAATCCTTAGTTAAATAACGAAAATAACGTTTTGGTAGAGAGTTAGTGGGGAGGATATTTTTAATATTCTTCCCAAAGAATGGACATTGATATGTCCAAAGCTCCGCCAATTTATGTAGATGCATAACAATATGATTATTATCTATAGTTATTATATTACAAATTGCTTTTTCATATCATATACAGTTCAATAGTTATTTTCTTAGTCTATATTATGTAAATTCATCTATAACTTTGCTGTATTGTAAGCTATTGTATATAAGTGTATACGCCAGTATATATTGTAATCTACATAAATAAAGTACTCAATCAATCAATCAATCAATCAATCCCTCCTCCTCTTTCTCATCACAGTGTTATTTCTAGTGTCAGATATGTTAATTTGATTTGACTTCCTCTATTTATTATAGTTGAATTACGACTGTACTGATCTCCCAAGTACTCTCACAAATATTATTTTATGGTGTTGCATCAACTATTGACAAACCGGTCACCCCATTCCAATACAATAAAGCAATTTCCTCCTCCCAGACAAATAAATCCTTCGAAGCCACTAAAGGAAGTGATGACAATACTCAAAGTAATACCCAGTCATACAGCCACGAAAGGAAGTAGTGATCATAAAAGGAGATTGAAAGGCTGTAACTTTCCCGAAAAATGATGAGCTGTATTATATGATTTGCAAGCAAAGGATTGTGGGCGAATGCAATAATAGAGTTTAGTTACTAGAGAATGGCGGACAGATCATCAACATCCAGTCTATTGTGGGATACACTTGAAACTGTCAACGTTGGTCGAATGGGAAATATTAATGTTATTTATGAGGGTTACTGTCAGTTCAAAGTCAGATACTCCAGAGTGAGATTCATCTTAAACTGACACTATTGATTGAATGGAAACAATTGGTGTTATCTATAAGGAGTGATGCCAGTAGCAACGACTTTGAATCTACAGAGTGAGTTCAGAGACTTTGCTACAGACTTACGATCCGAGTACCACAACATAGACATTTTTTTTTTTATTTACGAAGCAAATAACACTAATGTAATAACATTAAAAGATAAAATAATAAGGTAGTCCTTCTGCTATTTTTTCTTCCAAATTTATAGGTGACAAAGTCCAAGATAAGGTTAGAATTTCACGTGTACAATTTTTATAAAATGTTGGTCCAAAATAAAAATTAAAACTATAAATTTTGAATTCAGATGGCTTAAATTGATGAATTAATTAGAAATATTCCACTCAATTACCACTTTTAACGAATAATATTGAGCTATTTAAGAAATTGTCAGCTGTGATAAGTTCTAAATAGTGTGTTTGTCTTTTCGGTCTCAAAATTTAATAGTTTTTTCAAAGTCTGGAATTTTCTTATTGTGATTGATTTAATTCAATTTAGAAGATTTTTTTCAATTTAAAAATTATTTTTGTGTGTTTTGAATTGTAAATTGAATGTGTAATTAAAGAATGTTAAAACACATAACCTAGATATATTTGGATTTTGTTGTATAAATTAGAATTGGAACCGTTTTGGGCTTATAAGCCTGTGGTACTTTTCTGTGAGTTGTGTTATTCTGAATGATTAAATAAATAAATAAATTTGGAACTATCAAGAAACACAAACTCGTAAACACTAAAGCTCAGCTGAGCTTATTAGGCGTATATAATTTCAATCAACATTAACTCAAAAACTGTACAACATTTACTGTCCAACATTATAATAGCATCCTGATTCTATTGAGAATATTGTATGCGGGGGAAGTGGAGCTTTACAGTGAGATCCACTTC
Organism: Nilaparvata lugens; assembly: GCF_014356525.2. NCBI lineage: Eukaryota > Metazoa > Arthropoda > Insecta > Hemiptera > Delphacidae > Nilaparvata > Nilaparvata lugens. The sequence continues at coordinate 5,426,402 of NC_052504.1, forward strand.
AAACTGTCAGGATACCTACTGAATAACGTCATATCTTCCCGTTCAATCAATACTGACTATAGATTGGAGTGAACTTCACCAGTGCGTGGATGGGTCTCTGTAGTTTCATTCACTGTGGAGTGTCAGTATTGTATTAATGGGAGTCATTGGTGTTGTATACTAGAGATGGTGACAGTTTTAAGTGAATCTCAATTGTCAGAAGCTGCGTGGGTCGAATTAAAATCAGATTACAAGCCAACTGCAGTTATTGACTTGAGCTTGTATGCTAAATGTGTGAGACAGTGAGTGAGTGAGAGAGTGAGTGAGTGAGGGAGTGTGTGAGAGAGGGATTGTGTGAGAGAGTGAGTGAGTGTGTGAGAAAGGGATTGTGTGAGTGAGAGAGTGAGTGAGTGAGAGAGTGAGTGAGAGAGTGAGTGAGAGAGTGAGTGAGTGAGTGTGTGAGAAAGGGATTGTGTGAGAGATTGATTGATTGATTGATTGATTGAGTACTTTATTTATGTAGATTACAATATATACTGGCTTATACACTTATATACAATAGCTTACAATACAGCAACATTATAGATGAATTTATATAATATAGACTAAGAAAATAATTATTGAACTGTATATGATATGAAAAAGCAATTTGTAATATATAATAACTATAGATAATAATCATATTGTTATGCATCTACATAAATTGGCGGAGCTTTGGACATATCAATGTCCATTCTTCGGAAAGAATATTAAAAATATCCTCCCCACTAACTCTCTACCAAAAGAGTGAGTGAGTGAGTGTGTGAGTAAGGATTTGTGTGAGTGAGTGAGTGAGTGAGTGAGAGAGAGAGAGAGAGAGAGAGAGAGAGAGAGAGAGAGTGAGTGAGTGAGTGTGTGAGAAAGGGATTGTGTGAGTGAGTGAGTGAGTGGGAGAGAGAGAGAGTGAGTGAGTGTGTGAGAGAGAGAGTGTGTGAGTGAGTGAGTGCATACGAGTGAACGTGAGAGTCTACCTTATGCGTTTTATGGGAGTACCTTCCAACTTGAGTACCAGCTCCCAACCTTGGTGTGGGAAGCAGTGATTCTCCACGGTACGTTAACCTGTCCAAGTTATGGTCAATTTGATGAATATTATCAGCAGAGATTTCCTCGGATCTCTATAACCCCTCGGAACAACTTCATTTCAATACAAGAGTATTGAAGCAAGTGGAAGTACTGGACGAACTAGTAGAACCGTCAACCTTCTATTAATTCGACGACATGGAGTCGTTTTAGCATAGTATTGAACAGTGGTCGCCAAACAGTCGATCGCGAGCTGCTGGTATCTTGTGGGACAGTTTTTGGTAGCTCACAGAAATGCTCGTGCTAGAGAATATCGTCTAGTTTAATATATACACTTTCCCAGTCTGAAGAAAATCAATGACGAGAAAAATCCTCCACAGTAACGCAGCAATAACCAATAATATGTCACAATTCTTTCAGACTTGAGACAACAGTTTGATCAACGATTTCAAGATTTTAAATGCATTTCAAATATGGTACAATTAATCAACGAATAGAATATCAGATAATATATAATTATATATAATTAATCAGATAGAGAATATCGTCTAGTTAAATATATACACTTTCCCAGTCTGAAGAAAATCAATGACGAGAAAAATCCTCCACAGCAATAACCAATAATATGTCACAATTCTTTCAGACTTGAGACAACAGTTCGATCAACGATTTCAAGATTTTAAATGCATTTCAAATATGGTACAATTAATCAACTCTCTTTTGTAGAAATCTATGCAGAAGATTTTGCACTTGTGTTGTGAAACATTTTGGTGGAGATCAGGTTCCAGTTAAAATGGAATTTGTAGATTTTCAAAATGATCTGTTTCTCAGATCACTTTCTACAACTGGAAATATTTGGCCTCAAGTCCCCAAAGAAAAATATCCAAATATCATTCAAGTTGCATTGTGGTTGAAAGCTATGTTCAGCTCTACCTACTTGTGTGAAGCATCTTTTTCAAGTATGAAATTCATAAAAAGTCGATATAGGAACAGACTGTCTAATGTAAAATATTGTACAACTGCATCAGAATGGCCGCTACAACCTACACTCCAAACATCAAGAAAAGCTTAGCTTGAGATTAGCTCTCACTAAAATGTACACTTCAACTTTTTTTATACTTTTTGCTATGAGATGAGTAGATTTCAACACTAGAAATGTATCTCTATAGGCAATAAAAGTTTGAAAACTTTCATTTTGCTTACCGTACTTTCTTCAGTCTAATATTCGTTGGTAGCTCACTAGAAGATTCATAAATGCTATTCAGGCTCATCAGTTTGGCGACCATTGGTATAGAAGTATGAACCTTCTTACTCCCCCTGGGTTTTAAATATTGTGCTTCAGAGATTCTTGTTCTGGGATGTGAATGAGATATCCTGAAATCACGGTTTAATTTTATAATCGATTCAATTCAATAATTGCAGACTCGTGGGGCCAAAACTGAGTTTGATGACGATAGATTATGAAAATATCTAAGAGAACGTCATATATATCATAAACTGTCTCATTGACATTTTTTTTCTTGTATAATTTGTATTAAAACTAGTCACCAGGACTAGTCAAAATCAAAACCATTGATTTTTGTTCTCATATTAATTAAAAATATTTAAATATTAGTGTCTCATGGACATGAAACGATTCCAATTCTTCCTTGCAATGAACTGAATAAACAAGATGGATAGTTCGATGGATAGGCTGCCTTTATTTTTATCTGAGGGACGAAGTTAGGGCGCAGCCGGCCCTCTCTCCCACAAGTGATGTTATTATGCAAAGGTAAGAGATAAGGATTTTGTCTAAAATGAGTATTGAAGTGTCGATTAATTTTCACTGTGCACTGTCACTGCTGTGTGCGAATCCACCTAAATAAGTGTTGATAATAATTCAGTTTCTCTCTGCCATAGAGAGCTTTCAAAGTATAATCTTGGATCAATTATTTTGAATTGAAAGACTTGGTGCCGGTTGCACAAAAGTCGGTTGAGTTTTAATCGTGATTAATTCCACGAGAACCAATCAGAGAAGCCGTCTTTTCAAAAAAGCCTTCTCTGATTGGTTCTCGTGAAATTAACCACGAATTAACATTAACCGACTTTTGTGCAACTGGGCCTTAGAGCTATCATGAGCATAATTTATTAAAATAACGTGATACAGGTTTCTGTTTTTAGATCATTGCCAATCTCTGGTAAGCTGTTAAATCAAAGTGGAGACTAGCAGATTATACAGTTGTGAACAAGCGATATGATTGGTAGATGAATAACCTATCAAAGTGAACATCTGTCATTGGACTAGACGAGTCACTCCTACCGCGATTGCTGTGACGTCCGAATGAACGTGACTTGTGGGAGTGACTTGTCTAGGCCAATAGCAGACGTTGACCTTGATTGGGTAAACAATCCACCAACTATAAAGTCGCTTGCTTATTGAGCGTACAATATATACTCCATAGTACGCTATGTGCAGTAGAGCTGGTATATATTACAGTAACTATATAGTAACTTTTTAACTATATACTATAGTTATACTGTATAGTATACACCATAGTTACTGTAGTTTATATCAGAGATTGACAATGGTCTTACATCTGAAACCCTAAGCTCGTTATTTAAAAGTTATTGAAATAAATTTGAGGCTGTGATAACTTTAGTTATTCTATTTGAGTAACCAAATTTTGATTATTTTAATATAATCTACTAGTGAATATCACTACTGTACTGTACATAGAAAGAATAACTATTGATGCTGTGCCAATTTCTTGATTTTTGGATTTGTCTCAAGTTTACATAACCCTATACTATTAAACGAGCAGCTTCTGTTTATATATGTTTAGATGTTTATATGTTTGTATTTCACAGGATCTCGAAAACGGCTCTAACGATTCTCACGAAATTCAGAACATAGTGGGTTTATAATATAAAGATTCGATTACACTAGATCTCATCCCTGAGAAAACACGCTGAAGGACATTAAGAGGATAATTATTATTCATCCTTGGAAAAACATCTGATAATAATTATTTAGTCATCTGTTGGTGATGGAAGTGAGTGAGCGAGTTCATGTGTGTGGGACTGTGTCAAAATTATGACTCAGCTGTTAAACTTTTGTAATCATTCAATCAGGTACTTAGTGCCGGTTGCAAAAATGCCGGGTTGTTCTCAATCCTGATTAATTCCAGTAGATCCATCTTTTTGAAATGGTCTTCTTAGATTTGGTTCACGTGAAGTTAATCAGGATTAAAATTTAACCGGCTTTTGTGCAACTGGAAAATTTTTGAATTCCTCTGGGAATTAATCTCAATTTACTGCTATTATAATGTATTTTATCTAATCACATATTAATTGTTAATTATAATTTCTTCCTTCGTAATAAATTTGTTATGCTTTTGTACTCCAGAGCGAAGCTCGGTCCCCGATATTTATATAAAAATGTACAACATAGATGGCCAATAATTTAAAGAATTCAAATAAGTTTCTTAATAATAATTATCATTCAAAATAGATTTCAGTGTAGTAAAATCAAATTGGTAACCAGTGCCATTCATCTCAGTGATGTTGAGAATATTGAAGGTTTCTAGACTTTCTTGATTATAATAGCCAATTTTTATTATTTGAAGCTCAATTTTCTTTACAACTCCTATGAAGGTCGAGGAGCAAGGTAATAATACCACTTGCTACAGTTTATATCATTGAACAATCCAGTTTGCGAGCTGTTACAAGCAATAATAATCCAGACCACTGATAAGAGAGACTGTTTAGCATTCCATTCCAGCCAATTCGCAAATATTACACAAATTTACAAACACTGAACACACACAACATCAACAGTAAATTTCACTCGAAGCCTATTAGATTCTACCAGGTTTTATTATTTCTGTTTCATTGGTATTGTTACATTACAGGAGTTTTTTTATCGTATACTCTCGAAGCTTAGCTATGCGATCTCTGACAATATTCAACCCCATTGTATAGATAGTTTTATTGTATGTGGAGAGTGCAGGTTTATTGACTCTGATTCATTACTACAATACACTAGATTCCAGATCTAGTCTTTCACATCCTATTGTACAGCCTACGTATCCCAATAGCTTTCAGTTTTGCAGCAATCTTCGACAATAAGTGGATAATCTTTTATGATATTACAACCAAGATAGTCAATGCTTGGAGCAGATATAATCATATCTTTCGAGCATAGAGTTACTTGAACACTATTGAGGAATGATATTGGAGACGATGATATTGCCCATAGAATAGCGGAGATCGTTTTGAGAAGAGATTTGATTTGATTTCATTTCCTTTCCCATCATCCATTAATAGTCCATGAAAGTGGTAGGTGGATCAGTCAATAAAGTTTTTGACTTCCTTCTTCTTCTTTCTCGATCCCCTTCTGCCTCACAGCGTAGGGTGGTTTGAAGATTCCTCGGCCCAGCGTCTCCACTCCCCACGATCCTCAGCCAATATTTTCATCTGCTGCCAGTTTTTACCCCTAGCAGCCCCCATTCTCTCGACATGGTTTTCAAACGTTATTCTTGGTCGTCCTCTTTGCCTCACTCCATATTTGTTTGGCCTTTCTCTCGTTTGTCATCCTCGTTACATGACCGAATCATTTCAACTGCCTTTTTTGCATTTTGCCAACCAGGGGTTCAATCTCCACTCCCTGCCTTATGACTTCGTTCCTTATCCTGTCTCTTCTTGTTTTTCCCACAATCTTTCTAAGGAATTTCATTTCAGATACTCTGATTTTCTGGGCTTGCCTTTCAACAACTGGCCAGCTTTCTGTGCCATAGAGGATAGTAGGTACATACACTGCTTGGTATATTCTCTTCTTTGTCGTTTTACTGACTTCAAAGTTTTTGACTCTGTAAGTTATTACGTGAAATTTTACCTCCCCATACGTCACCGTTACCTACCTATGAGTTCTAAACTCCTTAGCCATGATTAGTGAAGCTCATTGGTAGAAATGGACCATTCATCAATTTCAGAAATTATTGAGGTAATACTTTCTTGTAATTTGACTCACCTACTGAGCAGAACAGAAGTTTTCCGACATAAGCGGAATCTATAGATCTTATTTACAATGAGATCACATGATTCAATTCTAATTTATTCAATCTAATACAATTCAGAATAATGTTATCAGTTTCTAGTATCTCAGAGGTCACTCTGAACTGAGCTTGAAGATGAGCCCCTATTTTGAGGCAGTCGAGCCTCCCTGACTTTCCGAATTGGCTACTGTTTTTGGCACTGTATATATGGAATCCCCAGTCCTTCTATCCATCTATTATCCTATCTTCGACAACAACAAATACAGAGATCTTCTTGTAATCCACTCAAAATTTAGATCTTCTCAGTATTGGATCGCGAGTGAATTCAGATAATTATTATTATTGGAGTTGTATACTCTGTTATAAGATAATACTTATCAACATCTTTATCATCACCCACACATGATAATCCATTGAGAAAGAAAAAGTACAGCTCGCAGTGCTGGACGTACGTCATAAGGGCTTTATCTTAGTCAGTACGGTGAATAAAACTGATAATAAGATAACATGTTTAACTGATAATACCAGCTCCAAGACCAATTTTTGAACAAAAAATACTCATAATTTGTTTAAGGCTGTGCAAAGGCTAAAAATAAACTTTCTACTCATGATATTTTTCTAAGTTTTTCGATTTGTATATCATCAAGCTATCAAAAAGAATAAGTTTCCTCAGGAAAACATTTTTTTTTCTGATCATTACTTTTTGAGATATGAGCTCCTAAAGTTTAAATTTTTGTGACAGAACATTTCAAATTTGGTAAGAGATAAATCCATTAGATTTAGAGAATAGATTATTTATGGTATTGTTGTTCTATTAAGTCAAACATTTTCTGAAAATATCAATTTTAAAGATAGTTATTCAATTTACTAAAAATAACTTTCAGTCGAGTTATTTTTGGTAAATTGAATAACTTTTTTAAAAATTGATTTTTTCAGGAAATTTCTATTTTAATAGATTAACAATATCATGAAGAATACATCCTCTAAATGTCAAGGATTTATATCGTACCGAATTTGAAATGTTCTGTCCCAAAAATTCAAACTTCAGGCGCTCATATCTCAAAAAGTAATGAACGGAAAAAATGTTTCCCTGAGAAAACTCGTTCATTTTGATAGCTTGATGATATACAAATCGAAAAACTTAGAAAAATATCACGAGAAGAAAGTTTATTTTTAGCCTTTGCACAGCCTTAAATGAAAAGAGCTCATTCATATATTTGAGTGGCGAGTGTATATAATCGGGGAAAACATAACAAGAGTAAGAAATCAAAGTATATAGCATTAATTAATATCCATTAACTGACTATTACCTAGAAGCATTCCCCTTGGAATGACTGGGAAATAATTCTATCTCAAGACAGCGTCCGACTAAAGCTGAGGTTTCGTTTGTGCGTAAATGCCGTCGTCGACCACGACAGGGAGAGAAACTCAGATTGGGAAGATTTCAATCTGTCTACATAACCTAAAAGATTATGTTCAAAATTATGTTTTAATGGGGCAGGTTGAGCTTATACTTTTTTGTACTTTTAAATGGCAATATGTTGATATTATTAGAAATGTTTAATTCTTTAATAATAACACAAATAATGAGAAGTTATTTGATCAGCTGTTTTAGCACACATGAAATTTGGACAATATGAATGTCAACAATGCTTATCGTCGTCGACTGCGGAAATTCACGCACAAACGAAAATGCACCTTAGGCGATTTAACTCAGTGGTCGCGCTGATAAGCTATTATAAATTTTTGACAATTCCTATACTCTGATTAGAGTCTCTGGGAAGCTTTAAAAACAAACAAACAAACAAACAAAATCGCTTAGATAAGTTAAGAACCATGCGCATGCTACTTTCGTTGAAAGGGTGACTTCTTGAGCCAACTCCTCTGAATATGATTCATAAGTTGGAGAATCACTTCCCGGTGGTTCGGAGCCCACCTTAAACTGTAGGTCCACTCATCTCTCCGTTCATGTGTTGATGGGAACATATCCTTTCCAGAGAGTTACAATCATTAGTTAAAACAACGCCGATCTATGTAGATACTTTACAATACTATATCATAACTAGCAGTCAGGCTCGCTTCGCTCGCCATATCCGTCTAGACAGGGGGCCCCGCCCCCTGGACCCCTGACTGGATCGTCCAGAAATGAGATCAGCGGGCTCGCTTCGCTCGCCTGCATTTTCCGTTTGAGCATGCTTCATTCCATCAGAAAGTCAAAGTCCTTCCTCGCTCGATAAGAGCAAAAAAACGCTAATTTTGGGCGTATCTTTGACGTTATTGCAAATTCCTCCTAACCCAACATTATTACACCCTAGCTGAGCTTCTGTACTAAATTTGAACAATTTCTGTTCATTTTTTCTCGATAAATCTGAGAAAATGCAAAAAAAGCTAATTTTGGGCGTATCTTTGGCGTTATTGCAAATTCCTTCTAACACAACATTATTACAACCTAGCTGAGCTTCTGTACTAAATTTGAACATTTTCTGTTCATTTGTTCACGCTAAAGCTGAGAAAACGCTGGAAAACATTATTACACCCTAGCTGAGCTTCTGTACTAAATTTGAATAATTTCTGTTCATTTTTTCTCGATAAATCTGAGAAAATGCAAAAAAAGCTAATTTTGGGCGTGTCTTTGGCGTTATTGCAAATTCCTCCTATCACAACATTATTACACCCTAGCTGAGCTTCTGTACTAAATTTGAACAATTTCTGTTCATTTTTTCTCGATAAATCTGAGAAAATGCAAAAAAAAGCTAATTTTGGGCGTATCTTTGACGTTATTGCAAATTCCTTCTAACACAACATTATTACACCCTAGCTGAGCTTCTGTACTAAATTTGAACATTTTCTGTTCATTTGTTCTCGATAAATCTGAGAAAATGCAAAAAAAACGCTGGAAAAACGCTAATTTTGGGCGTATCTTTGACGTTATTGCAGATTCCTTCTAACACAACATTATTACACCCTAGCTGAGCTTCTGTACTAAATTTGAACATTTTCTGTTCATTTGATCTCGATAGAGCTGAGAAAAACGCTGATTTTGGGCGTATCTGTGGAAATTTCTCCAAATCCGTTCTTAGTGCGCCTGTAAAGGGCCAACTGAACATACCTACCAAATTTGAACGTTTTTGGTCCGGTAGATTTTTAGTTGTGCGAGTGAGTGTGTCAGTCGGTCAGTCAGTCAGTGAGTGAGTGCCATTTCGCTTTTATATTTATATAACTTAGATTACTAGCCGTCAGGCTCGCTTCGCCCGCCATATCCGTCTAGCCTGGACCCCGATTGGATCGTCCAAAAATGAGATCAGCGGGTTTGCTTCGCTCGCCTAACGAAACGTCTGGCTAAACGGATATGGCAAGCGAAGCGAGCCTGTCGGCTAGTAATATAATATTCCCAGGAATAGCTCTGATTGAAGTAGCAGTACCCAATCAATTTTTCCGCGATAAATCAGGACCTCCTAAATAGGTATTTAGGAGGTACTGGATAAATTGGTATTTAGGAGGTCCTGGATAAATGTATTTCAATCTTCAACTTGGTGCCAACCTAACAAAGTCAACTCAACTTAATGCCAACCTAACCAAATTTTCAATTTAGTTACCAGAACAACTGTCACTCTCTCTAGAGGTACTCTCTCTAGATTATAGTTCTATATTAACATATGGTATGGACATTTCAATTATAATTTCAAGATATTGGAATAAGAAGAATATACATACTAAAAAACGAACTTTAAACCCTTAAAAACTAAGAGATCTTTTGGCAATATTTTAACTCTAAGGGTTGTTTTTGAGGGTTTGAAGTTCGTCTTTTAGCATGTATATTCTTCTTCTCTCAATCACTTAATTATAATTGAAATTTCCATATCATATGTTACTATAGAACTATAATCTAGATAGAGTACCTCTTCGAAACAGTTGTTAACAGGTAACTAAATTAATAATTTTGTCAGGTTGGCATTAAGTTGAGTTGACTTTGTTAGGTTGGCACCAAGTTGAAGATTTGAATGCATTTATCGCGGAAAAATTGATTGGGCACTGCTACTTCAATCCTGGGAATATTTCATTACTAGCCGTCAGGCTCGCTTCGCTTGCCATATCCGTTTAGCCAGACGTTCAGTCTGGACCCCGACTGGATTGTCCTAACATATGATAAAAATGCTCAAATGAAAAATGCAGGCGAGCGAAGCGAGCCTGCTGATCTCATTCTTGGACGATCCAGTCGGGGGTCCAGAGGGCAGAGCCCCCTGGCTAGACGGATATATCGAGCGAAGCGAGCCTGACGGCTAGTAATAAAATATTCCCAGAAGTAGCAGTGCCCAATCAATTTTTCCGCGATAAATGCATTTAAATCTTCAACTTGTTGCCAACCTAACAAAGTCAACTCAACTTAATGCCAACCTAATATAGATACAAATTGCATTCAATCTCAATTCTGATTAATGATTATTAGTCATACTTTGTGAAATTCGTTGAATAATCAGCTATATTGTCATTTGATTTGAATTAGCGTATAAGCAAGAATATAATTATAGTAAAATACATGAATGAAGAACTCTTATCAAATTTAATCCATCTTACGGCTCATCACCAACGAGCTCAGAGCTAATGTGGGCATCATCACCCCCAGCAAAAAGTACATTGTGACCACGGTATTTAGATGAAAATATATATACTTGTTCTATATACCGTGATTGTGACCATGAAAGTAGACATAACACTCAACTGTGGAAACACCTGATATACCTTTACAACCACAATCCATCACCCAATTAAAGAGCGCATGAATCACCGCTACAAACACCCTCAAAAATTTGTTTATCCCGGTGTTGGATACGCATCGTAAGGGGGAAGAGTGATTCAATCAGTTAGTGTCTCAATCATAAGGGCAGTGGGTTATTTGTTAGACAAGGCAGAGCCTGGGAACTGGCAACAAAATAACAAGAGCATCGAGATCATCTTTTCTCGATTGTGCTGTGGCTTGTGCGGTAATTTACGGGTTGGTTTTTCTCCTTTCACGCCCTCTCGATTTTATTGCCTCCATTCATTCATTCATGCGGTGCAGTCGCCCTCTAGTTTGTGGAAGATAGATAAGAGGGTATCACTCAACTATACTGTGAGATCCATTTCAAACTGTCACTATTATTTGAACGGGAGGCATTAGTGATTTCTATGAAAAATTCTGAAAGTCAAGATAGACAAGAGGGCATCAGTCAGCTATAGTGAGATCGATTTCAATCTGTCAGCATTAGTTTTACGTGAAGCATTGAAGCTATTTATGAGGAATACTGACAGATTAACGTGAATCTGTCCGCAGTCGAAATAAGGGACAACGAGACGAAGGTGGTGATGTGGTTTTGAGGGTGGGAAGAATGAAAGGGTGAGAAGCAAAGGAATGTGAGTGAGAGCGAAAGTGGGTGACGGGAGAGAGAGAAGTTGGAAGAGGTAGGTGGAGGGTGGAAAAAAGGATCAGGAGAATTGAGGTGGAATATATGGGTGAAAGGGAGTGGGGAGAAAGATGATGAGGGGGAGAATGATAGGGGGTGGAGGAAATAAGATGAAAGGAGAGAAGAGAAGAATAGAGAACAAAAAAACTTTAGTGTGATAGACAGGATTGAATGAATTGCGGCATCTTTTTCAATCCTGGGTGGGTGAAGTTTGGGCGCAGCCGGCCCTCTCTCACACTCAACCTTCAGAATTCGGAGGTATAGTATTGGAACATGGAAAATGGTGTTGAAATAGTTGAGAGACATCATAAGAGAAATGGAGGAGAGAGAGAACGGAGAAGAGAAGCAGAAGAGGATGAAAAGTGGGAAAATTGAGAGAAAGTCGTAGAAGATGTGGAAAATTAGGCAGAGTTGGAGGAGTTGAGGAGAAGAAAATGTTAGAGAGAAATGGAAAAAGGTGTTGGGTGTGAGAAGAGATAGGTGTTGCGAGAAAGAATAAAAGGGAGGAAGAGGTGGAGAAGAAGAAGAATTAAGAAAAAGATGAAGAAGAATAAGAGAAGAAGAAGAAGAAGAAGAAGAAGAAGGAGAAGGATATAGCCTAAAATAAATATAAATGAGAAGAAAAATGAAATAAGATACAATAAACAAAGAAAGTAGAGGGTCGATGATGTGAGAAATGGATATGATAAATAGAAGAAGGAGATAAATCTCAGGTTCAGAGAGGAAGTATTTAAGTAAGGCGAAAAGGGTAAAAGAAGAAGAGGAAATTACCTGGAAGGAGTTGAGCTGAGTAAAATGAAAAGAAGGCAGAAATGAGAATGAAAGGGTGGCAGGATATAAAATAAATTTGAATCATGATAAAATGTTTAATTTACTTCATGAATTTTATGAAAAATGCAAATATTCGATTTTTGCAAAAATCCATGATGTAAACTGTTATAAAATAAGTTTGAATGCTGATAAAATGTGTAATTTACTTCATGAATTTCATGAGAAAAGCAAATCTTCGAGTTTTGCATGAATGATTTAAATGATAATGGAATGTTTAATTTACATCATAAATTTCATGAAAAGAATGCACATCTTCGATTTTTGCAAAAGAAAAAGGATGGAAAGAAGATTAAAGGAAGCTGGAAAGAGTTGAAATGAGTAGCATAAAAGGGAGGTTAAGAATGAAGATTGTAGAATAAAAGGGTGGCTGGATACAAAATGAATTCAAATAATAATAAAATAAGGAGGATATACGAAAAGAGCTGAATATCTTTTGCCTGAATGAGAGAGTTGCATCTTATCATCAGTAATGGAAAGAGCATGTGGAACGAATGTCAGCTGATAGGTTTCCTCTCAGAATTTTCAAGTATAATCCGGTAGGCCGAAGAGACATAGACAGGCCACGGAAAAGATGGCGATGATCATTATATTTATTATAAAACTAGCCGTCTAGCCAGGGGGCTCCGCCCCCTGGACCCCCGACTGGATCGTCCAGGAATGGGATCAGCAGGCTCGCTTCGCTCGCCTGCATTTTTCGTTTGTAGGACGATCATTTTAGGACGATCCAGTCGGGGGTCCAAACTAAATGTCTGGCTAAACGGATATGGCGAGCGAAGCGAGCCTGACGGCTAGTAATATAATATTCCCAGGAATAGCTCTGATTGAATAAGCAGTGCCCAATCAATTTTTCCGCGATAAATACATTTCAATCTTCAACTTGGTGCCAACCTAACAAAGTCAACTTAACTTAATGCCAACCTGACAAAATTATTAATTTAGCTACCATTTAACATCTGTTTTGAAGAGGTACTCTCTCTAGATTATAGTTCTATATTAACATATGGTATGGACATTTTTCAATTATAATTAAGAGAATAAGAAGAATATACATGCTAAAAGACGAACTTCAAACCCTTAAAAACCACCCTTAGAGTTAAAATATTGCCAAAAGATTTCTTAGTGCGCCTCTAAAGGGCCAACTGAACATAGCTACCAAATTTGAACGTTTTTGTTCCGGTAAATTTTTAGTTCTGCGAGTGAGTGAGTCAGTCAGTCAGTCAGTGCCATTTCGCTTTTATATTATTATATAGATATAGATAAAATAAAAACAGTAGATTGTAGTGATGCTTATGGTGATAGTGATGATATTAGATTATATTATATTGATGCTATCAATTTATACATTTTTGTTTATTATTATTTTTATAAATTCTAATTTAAAGCTGAATGTGAGTCCAAACAGGCAATAGCCTTATCCCTGTTTGAAAGAAGAAGAAGAAGATAAAATAAGGAGTAAGAGGATGGGAAGAAGGCTCAAAGAAGCTGGAAAGAGTTTGAATAAAAGGAAGGTCAAGAGTGAAGAAAGAGAATAATAGGGTGGCTGGATGTATCACCTAGTTTTTTCGAAGATGTTGGTTCGGACAGCAACCCCGTTCTATCATGTCACGAGGCGGCCTCAGGGGACGACTGAGCCCCTGACCACCCTGCCCCCCCCACAACTTCTGCCACCCACGTTCCTTGTGTCATGGGAGTCCCCTGGCCGCTGATTCCCAAGAGAGAAAAGCTCCACTGCCACGGGCCAATTCAAGTTCCTCTCTGAACGCACTCTCTCCTTCTTACGCACTCACAAGCTCTCCCTCTCGTTCCATTCAACACGCAGCTCGCAACCCCCACAAAAACCGATTGGTTCCACAAAATAGCCCGATAATTATAAATACACAAACAGTGAGTGTTTCGGACAACTGGGAATTCGAGACTCCATTGTTGAAGGTGTTGTTGACCACTCAGAATTGCAGATTTACAAATTTTTTTTCATCTTCAACAATATTGTTGGAGTCATGAATACTCAAATTTTTAAGATATTCATGAAAGTCTGTCAAATTTTAACCGTGATCAATGCCAAGAGAACCAATCAGTGATGCCTTCGTTTCAAAAAGCCTTCTCTGACTGGTTCTGGTGGCATTTTTAATCAATCATGATTAAAATTTAGCAGATTTTTGTAATATCATGAAAATTTCAGTATCCATGATTCCAACAATATTGTTTAAGATGAGTTATTGAGTGGTAAACAATAGCACAATTTCAACAATGAAATCCCAAATTCTCTGTTGTCCGAAGCACTCACTGTTTGTTATTTAAAATATCGGGCTATTTTGTGGAACCGCTATTTTGACCTAAGAGATTGAGATACTAGAAGAATTGGAGCTTCATTGGAATTGTACATAATGCAGATATATGTACATTAAAATTATAAAAAAATATTGAGAAATTAGTAGAATTGAAGTTGCATTAGAATGATACATAACGAAATCCCAAATTCTCTGTTGTCCGAAGCACTCACTGTTTGTTATTTATAATATCGGGCTATTTTGTGGAACCGCTATTTTGGCCTAAGAGATTGAGATACTAGAAGAATTGGAGCTTCATTGGAATTGTACATAATGCAGATTGTACATCAAAATTATAAAAAATATTGAGCAATTAGAAGAATTGAAGTTTCATTAGAATGATACATGACGCAAATATAATTCACTCAGAATTCATCAATTGATTGAACATGGATCGATTCATACATTAGCTTTTGCAATATCACTTTTGTGGATCTGTGAACACAGAGAGCGGTTAGGCTTAACGAGTTCTGCGTTCTTGGAAACTGAATACATAAAAATTTTAGCTCAATATTGAATGAGTCGGAAATTTTTGAATATTGGGAGAAGAACGTTTATCATATCAACTCAAAATGTATGAATTCAGGGCAACTTATTTTTATTTATAAAATTATAGTACCCTTTATTGAAATTAATAAAATGATAGATCAAAAATAAAAATTATTACAACTAGTTTCAGAGATCCACATCATCTTCAGGTTTTAAAAAATAAATTTTGAATAAATTTTTAAATTAATAATAATAATATCGAGTGACCTGGCTGGCTCAGGTCTGGTGTCAGAGTTTTCAGGTCGCAACTGATCAATTTCAGGGCCTCTGACGTGACCCAACGACTGCTTTTATTTTTAAAGTTTATCATATTATTCAATCGATACGCCTACTGAAGCTACAGATAATAATAGATCCTTTGTCTTATAGTACAGCTGTACAGCAACTGTTTCCCTAAATTTATCTTCAATTGAAATTTTCAACTTATTTTCATACATTAAATGTATTAGGGCAGAATGCATTTACATCATAAGTGCATTATGAAATTAAAATATGTAATAAATTAGAACGTTGTATTCGACCGCCGCCATTTTGTCCATAGGAAAAACGTTGACAGCAGAACCCAGAACGTCTGGCCGCTCTCTGTGTGCACACACTCTTTTAATATACTCAAAGGTTTATTGAAATTTCCACAGTTAAGGTGGAAATGAGCTGGCCTGGAGTTTAGACAAAAGTGTCACTATATATTCTGTCAACTGTCGCATTCAGTAGCCAGCTTTGCAGGATACGTATAGGCTACCTGCCTTACACGTGTCTTTTGTTCTAAATCTCTCTCTGATTGTTGGGTCTGTGGAAGGGAGGGGAAAGTAAAATGCGAAATACGCTGCTTTGAATTTCTTTCTTTTTATTACAGCCGGCTATTGTCTATCCGACTAATCTATGGTGTCTATCTAGTCTATCAATGTTGGACCGGTAGTAAGACTGCTAGTCGGATCAATATTGGACCGGTAGTAAGACCACTAATCGGATGAATGTTGGATTGGTAGTAGGACCACTAGTCGGATCAATGTTGGACCGGTAGTAAGACCACTAGTCGGATCAATGTTGGACCGGTAGTAAGACCACTAGTCGGATCAATATTGGACCGGAAGTAAGACCACTAGTCGGATCAATGTTGGACCGGTAGTAAGACAACTAGTCTAATCAATGTTGGACCGGTAGTAAGACCACTAGTCTAATCAATGTTGGACCGGTAGTAAGACCACTAGTCTAATCAATGTTGGACCGGTAGTAAGACCACTAGTCGGATCAATGTTGGACCGGTAGTAAGACCACTAGTCGGATCAATGTTGGACCGGTAGTAAGACCAATAGTCCAATCAATGCTGGACCGGTAGTAAGACCACTAGTCGAATCAATGTTGGACCGGTAGTAAGACCACTAATCAGATCAATGTTGGGCCGATAGTAATACCACTAGTCGGACCAATGTTGAACCGGTAGTTAGACCACTAGTCGGATCAATGTTGGACCGGTAGTAAGACCACTATTCGGATCAATGTTGGACCACTAGTCGGACTAGTTGGACCGGTAGTAGGACCACTAGTCGGACCAATGTTGAACCGGTAGTAAGACCACTAGTCGGATCGATGTTGGACGGGTACTAAGACCACTAGTCGGATCAATGTTGGACCGGTAGTAAGACCACTAGTCAGATCTTCCACCTTTCACGCTCCGACTGGTTGGACTACCTAGTCGGATCATTCACCACTCGACTCTGACTAGGCGGCTGACTTTGGAATGTCGGATGTGTTGGAGGTTCAGTCGATTTAACTCGTCCGGCTCGTCATCTAACATTGAACCCGATATAAACAACCCCGTTTACGGTCCGACGTCGAATCCAAAATTGAATATGGACCTCAACTTGGACAAGAAATCGGATAGCGAATGGCTGTGCAAATTGCTTTTGAAATCTTCTTACTGTTTAAAATATTCAAAGTATTTCGATTTAGATAAGTACAATCAAATTACCAAAATGGGACAAATTTCTCAGGGATAATTTTTTTCTATAATTTTTACGTTTTGAGAGGGCCTGTGAATTTCAAATCGTTGGGTGATCCAATTCAATTTAATTTATAATATCCCAGAACATCTGATAAACAGATAGGAGATGCGTCACAGAAACATAAAAGAGACACAAGGAATAGAAATTAACAAATGAAGTTATTGAAAGCAGATTATTAAGCTCTGCAAAAACTCGGCAATAGAGTAGTATGCTTTTTCAATTGAATGTTTCTTCAACAACCCGTATTCCGTATTCAAGGTATGGGAATAGAATTAATATATTCCTATGATTCTTTTTCAGCAGTGACTTGAAACTCAAAGTGCCGGTTGCATAACAGCCGGTTGAATTTTAACCACGAGAACCAATCAGAGAAGCTGTCTTTTCAAAACTCCTCTGTTTGGTTCTCGTGATATTAATCACGGTTAAAATTCAACCGGCTGTTCTGCAACCGGGCCAAAGTGTTTTTTGACACAAAAAGGAGGCTGAAATTCATTTTCGAATTGGTAGAGAATAAATTCATGAATTTTTGAGGATGCATTCTTCAAAATATTTTTGTTAATAGTATGACGTATTCGATTTCTCTGAACATTAATTATATAGGATTGAGAAAAGCCCTGTTTTGCTAACCAACTTGATCAAACTTTATGTCACATATTTCTGATAGTTAAAAGGTATTTTGAGGTGAGATACTTATACTATGTCAAACACTATGTCAAATACTATGTTCACTATGTCAAACACGACTGAACAATAAATAATAGGTTCATCGATGAGTACATTTTTAATGTTTTCTCTATGATGAGACTAGGAACTCGATTTCAAGATTTTGATGATTCATTCCAAAAATCTTCTTTCGAAACTCAATTAACTTTCTCTAAACAAAATAATACGAAATTTGAGATAACTGATGTTTGTCGAGAAGAGATCGCGAAACGGATGTAAAGTGGGAAATTCCAGAGTGAACAATGAATGCTTGATAGTTGGCAATGACGTAAAACAGATTAGGACCAACCATAGAACTAACGATTGATGATTTTGTTGGGAGTTTCATGATGCTCACAAATGTCCTTTAAATAATGACAACTTCTAACCCATTACATATCTGTGATAACCGGAGGGGATCTCTAGTGAATAACGAAAAATTCAGAATGCATACGTTTAGCAATCCAGATTGATGGAAATACATTTTGGATAACCAATCAGTTGCAAACACCAAATAACGATAACTTTGCAACATCTGATATAACCATAACTTAGAGCTTTTTGGGGAGAGATCGTAGAACGGATGCGGAGTTTTAAATACTAGGAGGATCATGATGAACAAAAAACGTTCCAGCCAGTCAATCAGTCTCTGGCGAAGCTATGAAAACTTTGATCTGATGACATATCTATACTATATCTAGACTTAACCTATTTCGGACTATGTGTAACCTTATCTAAACTTGAGAGAGGAATAGCACAAGGTTACCTTTTTTATTCTCTCCCTATCATTTTGATGATGTACTTATTGTATGAATCAATAAAGAATCAATATCAATATCAATGAATCAATGAATCAATATCTGACGTTGTCCAATTTAAATTTGATAAGACTAGAATACATCATGTCTTACCAATCGGTTATTGACACCAAACAGACAAAACTCATGACAACCCATGACCTACCAATCAAAGAGAACTGGAGAGATTTTTGGGGATGTTCGAACAACGGATGCAAAGTACAATCAATGTCAGGATTCAGTGTAATAAGTTTTGTCTAGCCAACCTGTTGCTGGAAAAATTACGAGACCTTCGATTCATCTGTGATTAGCAAAAAGGATTTTGGTGGAAGATCTTAGAATGATTGGGGAATGAAAATGACGAGCTAATATCGTGATTGAGTGAATACATCTTGCCTAGCCAAAAAGTTGCTGAAAAAATTATGAGACCTTGGAATTCATCTGAGATAATAATAATAATAATATCGAGTGACCTGGCTGGCTCAGGTCTGGTGTCAGAGTTTTCAGGTCGCAACTGATCAATTTCAGGGCCTCTAACATGACCTAACGACTGCTTTTCAGGCAGCCGGGACCGACGGCTTAACGTGTCCATCCGAAACATCGGAGATTACCAAAGAGGACTTTGCGGAAAGATCGGACGGATGTAAGATGGGGAATACTGGTCTGGTCTGGACAATCATTAACATTGAGTGAAATACATTTCTGCCAAGCAGCAACCAGTTTAAGGGGAAATTATGAAAACAATGAACTAATCTGTGATTACCAAAGAGGATTGGGGGAAGATCGGATGTCAGATGGAAAGACTGGTAGACAAGTATCAAGATTGAGTGAAATGTATTTTGTCTAGCCAACTAGTTGGTGAAAAATTATGAGACCTTGGAATCGATCTGTGATTACTGAAGAGGATTTGGGGGAAGATCGAATGTAAGATGGGAAAGACTGGTGGACAAGTATCAAGATTGAGTGAAATGTATTTTGTCTAGCCAACTAGTTGGTGAAAAATTATGAGACCTTGGAATCGATCTGTGATTACTAAAGAGGATTTGGGGGAAGATCGAATGTAAGATGGGAAAGACTGGTGGACAAGTATCAAGATTGAGTGAAATGTATTTTGTCTAGCCAACTAGTTGGTGAAAAATTATGAGACCTTGGAATCGATCTGTGATTACTGAAGAGGATTTTGGGGGAAGATCGAATGTAAGATGGGAAAGACTGGTGGACAAGTATCAAGATTGAGTGAAATGTATTTTGTCTAGCCAACTAGTTGGTGAAAAATTATGAGACCTTGGAACCGATCTGTGATTACTAAAGAGGATTTGGGGGAAGATCGAATGTACGATGGGGAATACTGGTAGACAAGTATGAAGATTGAGTGAAATATTTTTTAGCCAAGAAGCAACCAGTTGAAGGGAAAATTACGAAACCTTTGAACTCATGAGAGGTTTTTGGGGAAGATCCAAGTACGGATGCGCCTCTCTTGATTATAGATTGTCAGGAGGGTGGATAATTTTGGCGGGGAGTAAGAGGGGAAGCCGAGTATGGCGGCCGTGATGGCGATTACAATAATTAGGCGTGTGCGACATTTCAATATCGCCGGTTTCGGTATAAATTACGACGTACGCTCAGCCCACGGATGTTGCGATCGGCCAATGATTAAGCTCGGCGAGGGCGGAGCCTGGCTGCTGTGCATTTCCCACGGCCGCTCAGCCGAAGAGTGGGGCGAAACATCTTCAGAAGCTGGGACGAAGCATCATTCCGACACAGCACACGGCAGCTCTATTCTGTTGCACTGCGCTCTGAACGGCTACTCGACTATTAGGTAGGTACCTGCCCTCTGCTTTGCTCTGCTCTGCCCGACGCTGGTAGCAACTGCCACAGACACAGAAGACAACGGCCTACCGCGCTCTCACTGACTTCACTCAGCCACCGGTCACTCTTCTCGCTGCAAGCAGTCCTATCACATCTCATCGCAACGCTACGCGTATTGCTCCACTCCAGCATCAACACCGGTAGGTAAGCAACCAGCCACTGGTCATACTATACTAACCACTCTTATTAATACAACTTACACTAGCAACAGAAATGTTGTGGAATTTCTCCATATCAAGATGAAATGTAAGAGAAAACTGAGTGCAATTGACTACATCTTTTTCATTCCACCTAAATGTTATTGACATTCACATTGTTCCTATGTATTGTTTCTAGTGTTTAGCAATGTTAAATAAATACAATGTTGAAATTTAGCAATGTTAAATAAATGCAATGTTGAAATTTAGCAATGTTAAACACTAGGAACAGAAATGTTGTGGAAATTCTCCATGTCAAGTAAGTTATAATGTAAGAGAAATCATGTGGAACTAACTACATCTTTTTCATTCCACCTGAATGTTGTTGACATTTACATTGCTCCTATGTATTGTTCCTAGTGTCGAGCAATGTACACTAGGAACAGAGATGTTGTAGAATTTCTCCATATCAAGGTGGAATGTAAGAGAAAATCATGTCGAACTGATTTCATCTTTTTCATTCCACCTGAATGTTGTTGACATTTACATTGCTCCTATGTTGAGCAATGTACACTAGGAACAGAGATGTTGTAGAATTTCTCCATATCAAGGTGGAATGGAAGAGAAAATCATGTGAAACTGATTTCATCTTTTTAATTCCACCTAAATGTTATTTACTTGTTAACAATGTAAAACAGGAACAGCGATGTTGTAGAATTTCTCCATATTACGTTGTAATGTAAGAAAAAATCATGTGGAACTGAAAACATTTCTTTCATTCCACCTCAATGTTCGAAACCAGCTAATGGTAACCACTATTCATTCTACTATACTAAGCACTATTATTGATGAAATTTACACTAGGAAGATGTTGTGAAATATCTTCACATAAAGGTGTAATGTTGGAGAAAATTGTGTGCAACTAACAACATCTCTCTTATCCCACCATAATGTTATTGGAATGTTATTATCATGTATGACCACTGTTCTTGTCATCTGTTGAACTTTTCATACAAGAAGTCCTAGAAGATATCAAGTGAATTTGAATTAAATTGTACAAGTTGATTTTGTTGTACTGAGCAAACAGTATGTTATCGTGATTTGTGAACTATGCATACAAGAAGTGCTGAATGAAATTCATGTTGCTGTTGAATCGAGTATGTGGATTTTGTTGATTAGCAAACCGAAGCTGTTAGATATTACGATGTGAAGGATTCGTTACTTGAATCGCTTACATTAGTAGCATAAATTGAAGGGATTAGCTATTGTAGTATGAATTACTGTAGTTTCATTAGAAAAGGAATATTTTGTACTAGCTTTATTCGATCGAGGTTGCGCAATATTGACATGTAAATGAAACACGTTTGTTACATTAATTACATTCGTTTATTGATTGAACCGAGTACAATATGAATTTCATTTAAATAAATAACTATGACATGAATGAATAACTATGATAACTGTATTATTTGTCAATGACTGAACAATGACATTATGTATTTTGACTAATCTCAATTGGAACTGTTCACTGCTTTAAATACAACATCAAACCTTGAGCCTATACATGTGAAAAATGAATATTGTTATTTTTCAAAAGGGTTGTATGAAGTAGGTCTATCACATGTGAAAAATTAACAGGATTTCGAGAAGTTTCAAAATATCTACAAACGTTGATAAGGTCAATTTGCATCAACTAGAAATGTAGCCTATGTAGAAGACGACTGAGAGGAAGGGATCAATACTCTTATCTTGAATGAAAAAGACTAAGAAATTGTCAAAATACTTTCATCCCTATAAAAGTTTGAATTTATCCGGTCAATGTTGAGATTGATTGATTGAGTACGATGAGTTGAGATGGAAGCAAGCCAGAAGTTTTCCGTGGTTGTTTAGCTCAATTAGAACTGATTGGAACAATGATTATCGCCCATTTTAAAAGCATTTGATATTTGAAAAACTGAAACCACTTCATCTGTCAACTCAGAAGTATAGGCTTTCTTATGAATTGGACTGTAATATATAAAAAAATATCGCTAATCCTTTGTGAGCTCTATACAAAGCATTGGCGATAACTCTTCGATTCTGAAAGTTGAGAATAAATGCCTGTAGCCCAGAAAGGATTTTAGTTGGGAAAACAGAGTTGAACCTATTAAAGAAAGAACAAATTGGAATTATAGTATAAATTCATCAGTCAGTAAGCCTGAGCTTGTCTGAAACTCATCAGTCAGTAAGTCTGAGCTTGTCTGACACTCATCAGTCAGTAAGCCTGAGCTTGTCTGAAACTCATCAGTCAGTAAGCCTGAGCTTGTCTGAAACTCATCAGTCAGTAAGCCTGAGCTTGTCTGAAACTCATCAGTCAGTAAGCCTGAGCTTGTCTGAAACTCATCAGTCAGTAAGCCTGAGCTTGTCTGAAACTCATCAGTCAGTAAGTCTGAGCTTGTCTGACACTCATCAGTCAGTAAGCCTGAGCTTGTCTGAAACTCATCAGTCAGTAAGCCTGAGCTTGTCTGAAACTCATCAGTCAGTAAGCCTGAGCTTGTCTGAAACTCATCAGTCAGTAAGATAGGTTGGCAGTTAAATATCGTCGATGATTTTTCTTGCTTTCGAAAATAATTTATTTTATTTTATGTTCAGAAATAGTCTCTCACTACTCCAGGCGTAAATGAGTGGCTTTCCAATTGTGTCAAAATTACGCTACTGTAGTTTTGCTCCACTATTGATCTCCTTATCATCAATTTCCCATTCAACACTCTTTTCAAAACTGAAGTCTCACCTATGTTTTACCATAAAATCCTCAATAACTGGAGTTCAACTAGTCCACATTACCTTTCTAAAGGATTGACAATAACTGGAAAGTACTCTATTCACGATCGTGAAGGAGCAGCCTAATTTGATCATTTGTCATTCATTTTTGTTGAAAAAATTGACAACGGTGGAGAATTATGAAAAGTGTATGTTTTCTAGAAAATTACATTTATTTCAATTGGAGAAATTTGCTCATATGAACCATCACAGTTTAAACAGAGATTGATAAGCTATTTTTCGCCCCACTTGGATGTAATGAGCTGGTTTTCGTGCGTCATATGGAGGCCGAAAATGATTGTTTTCTGACCAGGCCGGTAAAAGTTTTACGGCCCTAGGGCTGTAAAATAACCTTGAAGTCAGCTGATTCTGATTTGATGTGAACGTGTTTACAAAATGGTTTATGAAACGGAATCAGTTTATGCTTCTGGAATTGAATAAGTATTCTGCAATAAGATACTATCATTTTATTTGGATGAATAAAATACAGATACGATATATATTATAAACTATTCAAATTCGATTTTCAGAGTAGGATAGAACTTCTAACCTAAACTTCCGAAGTCAACGACAACAAGCATTGTTGACGTTGACATCCAGATTGGCCAAATTTCAAGTGTGCTAGAACAGCTGATCAAAAAACTTTTCATTATTTGTGTTTATTATTCAAGAATCAAAACATTTATAATAATATCATCTTATTGTCATTTGGAAGAATAAAATGTATAAACTCAACCTCTTACATAATTGAACATAATCTTTTAGGTTATTTAGACAAATCAGAATAAAAAATAAAAATACTTGGACAATTTCCTGATATTCAGATTACCTCAGATTTGCTAGAGCTATGACCCTACGGCCTACGGCCTACGTTCCGATTTCGAGCCGGAAAAGTCTCATTTTCGGCCCTAGGTGCGAAATATACTATTAAACCTGGAATTGAACAAATTTTAATACATATGACCATATAATCATGCAATCATAATTATATTAGCATTAAAACTAGGTGATATGGCTCTTGGTTTGGTTTTAGGAAGACTGTGTTTTAGGCTAGTTACATACACATCGATTTTTGGTCGTACGATATTTTACCGTCCTTATAAATTCTATTAGATTGAACAGATGATTTCAAACATATGATGTTTGCCAAGTTCCGTTTAATCTGACAGAATTCATAGTGACGGCAAAATATCGTACGACCAAAAATCGATGTGTGTGTAACTAGCCTTACTCTGCAGGTTCGCTCTTGAGCAAATTTGGCTCTGGTCAAATTTCAGTGAAAAAACACAATTCGATTTTGGTGAAGTTCCAATGATTTTTGTTCAGTTTTGACGAAACTGAGCTTTGTTCAGCAGGCTTCCCTTCCAAGCAAATCAAATCACCGTCAAATTCTAGCAAACTGATCCGAATTTGGTCTTAGCGAAACCTGTTGACAGCCTATTTTATTAGAATCTCATCTCTTCATTTGCTTCCGCCCCCTCAAGGAATCTAGAATACTTGGGCCCGGCTGCTCAAAAGCCTTTCATAATTTAATCCCAATAAAATTCCACGAGAATCAATCAGAGAAGGTTTTTCAAAGAAGAAGGCTTCTGTAATTAGTTCTCGTTGAATTTAATTGCTATTAAAAGTATGTTAACTTCTAATCCCAATTAAATTCCACGAGAACCAATCAGAGAAGGTTTTTCAAAGAAGAAGGCTTCTGTGATTAGTTCTCGTAGCATTCAATCAGAATGTTTTATTGATTTATCGATTGATTCATACAATAAGTGAATCATCAAAATGATAGGGAAAGATAAAATTAGGTAACCTTGTGCTATTCCTCTCCCAAATTAAGATAAGGTTACACATAGTCCAAAATAGGTTAAGAATTGAAAATTGATAACCTTTTTGAATAATTGGTAAATAATAACTTTGCCAATCTGTAAAGTAGGCTTACATTGAGAGGCCTTTGTTCGAATTCAAAAGTAAATTAAGCTTTATTATTATAGACTCTATTTATTCATTTATTATAGACTCTTGTGCAAGCGGGTGTGAGTTTTTTAGGTTCCTTGAGCTACCTTATCCACTTGCTCGTGACAGCTGAGTAAACAAGTCGGATGAATGAAAATGCTCCAGGTGCAGAGGAAGTAATTGAGTCAGTAGCCGTGTTATTTATGTGTGGCACGGGTCACGTGAGAATTATAGGCTGCCAACATCAACATTACAAGGCGGTGGTTGGTAGCCTCAAGCCCCTTCCACCGTAACCAGCTTTCTAGGTTAAACAATACGGTAGCCGAGCTCTACATTAACTTGTTAGGCTTACCTGATTCGTGTAGGTAAGCCAGCCGATTATAAACTATCGGGCCTATAACTCATTTGAATTGCTGATTGAGAGCTGCTCTTGACATTTGCTCACTACGAACGGTAGCCCGATTGTTTTCTGTCCTACACCTCTCACTCTACCACACAGTAGGCAATTCACCATAAAGGATTTGATTAAATAAATATGATACGAATAAACTATTGTTAGCTACTTGCGAGTTGAGAGCCTACTTTGAAACGATTCTATTCTTGTATTTGTAGTCTAAAACAAGTGAGACTAATTAAAAACAGTAGCCCGATTGTTTTCTGTCCTCCACTTCTCACTCTACCACACAGTAGGCAATTCACCATAAAGGATTTGATTAAATAAATATGATACGAATAACCTATTGTCAGCTACTTGCGAGTTGAGAGCCTACTTTGAAACGATTCTACTCTTGCATTTGTAGTCTAAAAAAAATGAGACTAATTAAAAACAGTAGCTCGATTGTTTTCTCTCTTCCACTTCTTATACTTCTAAGGGCGAGTTTTTTCCAGGCAATTCCAGAGTCATCAGGGCAGAAAGCTCTTCGATTTGCTGATTGGGTTAGCACCTGAAAATGCTTGATATGGTCTCATCCTAAATTATTATTCAATCGACACTTCATTGGTGAATAAAGTGGAAAATAAAGGTTGAGAATGACTATAAAAAGAGATACAATCCAAAATGTTGAATGCAAGATTATTAGTATGATTTGTCAGTTGTGAGCCTACTTCAAGACTAATATTCACCAACATCCAACTCTTTAATTAATTGATATTTTATTTATTAGGTTTGCACAAACAATACAACGATTGGAGAAGAAAAAACAGGGTAATGCCCAAAACTTCTTCAATTTCCTAATTTAGTATCAAATTGTCCAAATATTACACATAGGCAAATTAATTTGAATTTAATTTCAATTCAAAATTGACTCATTCAAGAATATAGAATTCACATGAATTGAACTTACATACAAGTACAATTCAAGAGTTTAAACAATTTCATACCATAACAAAGTTACATCCATCAATATATGTAGTAATAAAAAGTGCAAAAATGTAGGCCTAAGCCCGATATACTTCTCAAAATACAATAATTTTCCCAAATGAAAGTCAGAGAATATAGGAAGCATCAAATAATGAGTTTGATTTTAATGAACCTCTTATCAACTTGGATGATAATTATAAAAAAATTGGTCTATTTGCTATAAAAAATGTACTCATTAAACGATATCAAAATTGCACCCATACATGATTCAATACACACTTATCATGTATGTTATTGAAAAATAAATATTTTATTCGTGGATTATAAGAAATCATATTTACAATCAATTCTTTTCTTTTTTCTTTTTAATACTGAGGGTGAAGCCCACATAAGCTCTTAGGCTTGTGCGTGAGTAATGAGTGAGAGTAATGGATGATGATGATGATAGATGACGACTACTTATTAGGTAGTCGGGATCGATGGCTTATCGCCTCCTCCGAAAACCGGGTTAGAAGTATCTATGTGATTGTGCTGCGGTCAAAAACTCTTGCCCCGGTCGAGATTCGAACTCGGGTTCTCTTGATTATCAGACCAGCGCGTTATCACTTACTCCAACGAGCAACCCAAGGGTAAAATTCAACCCCTTGGAAGTTTCAGGGTGAATCAACACTTCCCTTGAAGAATCGCATAAATCCAATAATAATTTACTCATTCCTTTCCAAGAATATCAGTGAATGTTTAAGAAATCTTCATTTTCGTGATTTGGAGGCTTTCTTATAGCCTCCAGTGTGTTCTGTAACTGATTTTGAGGTTGGTTTCCCGAGGCAACAAGCCGTATTGGCAGTGCATTTTTTGCCATTTGCAGCTATAAGTTAATACAATAAAGATTCCTTTTCAGGAATATCAGAGAATATTATTAAGAAATCTTCACTTCTTACTCAAAACTCTTTCTCAATATTCCAATCAAGTATTATATACTTCGTAGTTTAAGCCTACACCATTTATATAATACTAGCAAGTAACCCGTGCTTCGCAAGGGTCTTTCTTAAAACTTGACGTAATGAAATCTAGAAGAATTCAAAATAGGCCTATGTACAGTGAGTCAGTCATTCTATCAGGGCTCGAATAATTTTGAAATTTTAATTAAATGAAAATGGAAGAATATTATTTCTTCATGTAAATAGCAACACCTTCATTGAAAGACATATTAACTGCAAGCGTTTTCATATTGCCGATACAGCATTGATGAAACTGTAGACGTTTATTTAGCATTTGTCTCAAAAATTGTTCTAGCTGAAAAATTAATAATCTATGCCACGTGTAGGCCTAAACATTGCATCAGGAAAACGAAGTTTCAAAACTATGTTTTTCAGGTAGAAAGCAATATAGAAACAGACGTTCCTTTTTTAATTTCGACCAAATGATTTGGTGATTTTTTTAATGAAATCGAATGAACCATTAATGCAATTTAAACATTAATTCTGAAAAACCTAGAAGAAAAATTAAAATTCGGGCTTCCAGGTGCACGAGATTGATATTTTTAGAATCTATGTGCAAAATTTGGAGATCTGAATCATTCCCGTTTTTCCGGTATGCAATCCACAAGTTGACATGTTTTGATGCGAACACACGAACAAACACAACCCTTCTCTCTCTTTTATATAAATATAGATGCCACCTACAATAATGCGAATCAGTCAGTTGATATAGGGTAGTTGATGAAAGCATTGAGTTGACCTGTCATTGACCTTTACAATTGAAACTACGACAAGTAGTCAAAATACAACAATAAAGATTTATAAAATACTAAAATTTGTATTTGTTGAACTTGCTCAAAATGATAGGCTAAAAAGATACTTATAGTACTTGAGATACTTGGGCTGGAAAGTGCTTTCGAAGTAGACTCCACAAGAAGTAAATATGAAGAAGCTAATCGCTGTGTATTTGCCAAGAAAAAGTGGTTATTACACCGGCCAGTGAGTATTGCGTGGATTTTGTCCATTCAACTTTCCCTCTCAATGCAAGAATGCTGTATACAACTTACCGAATAAATGCCGTATACCTCTCGCTGTTAGTTGCCTGCAATCATTGTAGCCAATATAACCATCGTTCCAGTAGCTAAAACATTACATTATGTAAATCCTGTAACTGGCATTAAAACTGAGTTCTTAGGTTGTTCATAACAACAACGGCTTGAGGAAACAAGAGATTGTACTTGCAAATATGCATAATGTGGTAATATGCTAACATACTCCTTCCAACATTAAGCCTTCAAGATACGCATTTGAATTTTACAATTTATCTTTATAATACGTGTATTTTACATGATGAGAGGTAACCACTTTGCTACTGTTTCAGTTTTTTTGTGATAAATTGAAATATAAAAATGTATTGAGAAGTCAGAGGCTATTCGATAAATGCGAAACACCAGCTCTTAACTGCCCTATAAGATATTTTGTGGATCAATTATTTGAAAAGTTAGCTGGAAATGTAGTGAGAAATCAGAGGCTATTCGATAAATGCGAAACACCAGCTCTAAACTGCCGTAAGATATTTTGTGGACCAATTATTAGAAAAGTTAACTAGAAATTGTCACCTGGTCATATGGGACATATATATGAATCATATATTTATCTCATATTGATCAGGATTTTAGAGTTTTAATTTAGAAAAGTTTAATGAACAATGTTTTTGTCTTTGAACAGTTTTTGTCATCGACAGAAAGATTGTTTATTTCATTTGTTATCAAAATTATTGTAGCTTCTCTTTTGTTTTTGATAACAAACGTGCTCGCTTGTGCGACTGATATAAATATGTATTTGAAATGGCTTCATGTTTGGCATTGACTGAGTTATATATTAATACCCAAAATTTTACTTTTGTGGTCGGTGTGTGAGTTCGTTCGTTAGGACTGTGAGTAAAGTCCGGCTGTTCTGGTGAAAGGGGATACATTTTGTTCTTGTTTTATAATACAGTTTTCCTGTCACAGTTCGGGCAGTTTAAAGAGAATTGTATTATTGAATAAGAAGGGATTTGAACCCACTTCATTTGATCAGTTTTTTTTTTCATTAATAATTAACGTCGCGTTGAACCAGTGGATGCCAAATTGGGGGCCATTATCATAAAGGTAGGTGACTACTGAGTCATTGTTTTAAATTTTCCATAACCACAACAAATTTAATCTTCACTAGCAGCCAAACGAGTAGCCCTTGAAATATTCATCTATTTATTATTATTTCGTTATTTCTAATTATAATTCTAAATTTTGTACTAATAATTTATTGTTTTGTTTTTAATTATCAAAACCAGTACAATCATTTCTTGTTTTTCATTTTCCCACCCTTACATACTCGGTGAAGGCAGATCTTGCTTACATTTTGGTGGAGGTTTATCCTGCCGTCCACAAAATGTATTGAGAAATCGGAGGCTATTCGATAAATGCGAAACACCAGCTCTAAACTGCCCTAAGATATTTTGTGTACCAATTATTAGAAAAGTTAACTAGAAATGTATTGAGAAGTCGGAGGCTATTCGATAAATGCGAAACATCAGCTCTAAACTGCCCTAAGATATTTTGTGGACCAATTATTTGAAAAGTTGGCTAGTGACATCCCGAGTAAGATAAATAATTCAATTCTGAATGATGTCCAGTTTCTATAAATAAGAACCTTTCTTATTTTGTAGTTCAATCAAGATTTGAATTTTCATAATTTTGTTATGATGATTAGAAATATTTCATGAGTTGACTAGAATGTTAACTATGGGTCTATAGAGATATTATATGGAGGATATTCCAAGTCACACAGTCCAATAATCAGAATTTCTTTGAAATGACTGATATTCCCACCCTTGATGCTTGCAAACATAGAGAAAAGATAGCATAGGTTATTTCTGCTATCTTAAAACCATCTTAACTGTACTTGTTCGGTTATTGAGTTTCTACCAACCTTTTGACTTTGAGCTCCATACGGCTTCATTCCAAAAATATTTAAAATTTATAATCACTATGATAGACGTGTCAAACTGAACATTAGGAAAATCTGACTCCAAGAATATTTTTTTCTAGAAATAGCTGGGTTTTGTGGAATATACATGAACCTACATAACATAAATAAACATGAAACATAAACATGAAAAACATTTTTTTTTCATACAGAAAATATAGCATAAGCTATTTTTGCTTTTTTTTCGCCATCCCAGCTATCTTATTATATATTTTCTGAAACTTGGACAACCTCCATATTTCCATTCGATTTGGTGGCATAATTAAATTAATCTATGAATATTGATTTTTTCATTGTAGTTTTACTGTATATCTAATAGACTCTGGCCCGGTCGCACAAAAGCCGGTTAAATTTTAACCGTGATAAACTCCACAAGAACCAATCAGCGAAGGCATTTATGAAAAGGCGGATGATTGGTTCTTGGGGAATTGATCACGGTTAAAATTCAAACGGCTTTTGTGCAACCAGCACTCTGCCTTATAATAGTCTCTTCCTGTTGATGCTCTACTATAATCCTTGTTGTATTCCTGGTTAGGTGTCACTCTAAAATACCCAATTCCTGGTTATATGCGGTCTTTTTGCCAACTATTGTAGTCCTTAATGAGGTTAAATTTTGCTGAAGACTGACTACAGAAATTTGACAGGTAGCCTGACCCCCCTACACCCCTGCTGAGTGACCACCAACACACACAGAGGCGTTTTGCTGACATGTGTCAAAATCGTCAAACAAGATCGATCTCCAACCGCCGTGCTCGAGAGGCTATTGGTTTCACTTTCCAAAACAAACTGTCAAAACAGTTGACAATCGACTGTTTGCAAAAGTTTGTCCATTGTCAAAATGCCACTTCGTTGGTGTTCTGTTTACCTCCTTTTCAGAAAACTCATAACAGCGAAAACCAATTAAAAAGTGACACATTTCACATGCCTCAGTTGTGCAAATTTCTTCTGTTGGTCAAAACTCTTTCTATGCTAATAAAGCGTGTGATTGAGTAGCTCTGCACGAAGAATGGTAGCTTTTTGGCACATTTCTCTAGGGGGATGCTTCCATTTCTTTTGTGAATACTTGTTTTCAGGGAAGTCAACTATTCATAGAAAGCTCTTGGACAGCAACTCTTTCGTATTTACAGAACACAGAGAATCAAATTGAATCAGGAATGAAAATTAAATAGGCATTACAATTACTATTCTGTTTGACTCCATAACAGAATCAGATATCTTTTACTTTGTAGCATGAGTAGCATAACTTAAAAATCATATTCTGATCCTGATCATCATTGATTAATCTAAGTTATATGCTCAGTATAGGTAGTAGCTCTATTCAGTTTACTTAAAAGTTGAAGAAAAGCTGAATTGAGTTACCAAATACCTAGAATGGAGTTTATTTGATAATATTATAATGTTCACACACGCTAGCTTCCTCTCAATGCGAACTTTATAATATAATCGTACGATAACTCATCTAGCAGACTTGAGTCACGTCGTGTCGTGTCTCGATATGAGACTATAGTGAGGTCCACGTTATAATGGCAGTGGAGAAAGATAGGAGAACAACGTTGCCGATCCTCAGTCTTGTCAATGACTACTATAGACAGTAGCTGATATAGCTTTATTGATGTAATATTAACTGTTCATTCTCGTTTAAAATAATCAATTATATTTTATTAAGCAAGAAGTTATATTTTCCAATAATTTCACAATTAAGATGAGATATCTTGTTAATTGATTATCAATTCTACATTGTTGAAAGACGATCTGGAAACGGAGCGAAGCGAGAAAGAGATAGCGCTATCCGCTTTGTTGAATGATAAACAAGGGTAGCAATAACTTTGCTGATCAAACACTGCCATTATAACGTGGACCTCACTATAGCCTAAAAGTTGATGTGGGGATTAATTTTGATAACACTACTGCCCACAAAATAAACCCCATTCTTGGTGGGTTAGAAGAGATGAAATGAAAAAACTCTTTATCAGGCGGAGTTACGACTTTTAAGTCCTCTCTACCACTGATCCTCGCTGAACGATGGTTTATTCCATTATTTAAGTCAAAGCCAGTGCTACGAGTTGGATAGCTTCTTGAAGATACTTGATAGATACTTGATAGATACTTGAAGATAGACAAACGAAAGTGTATAATGAGACGAGGTGTAGAAATGAGTCTAACTGTGTTGAAGAAGCATCACGTGAAGCAGCAAGCAAGAGCACGACTGCAGCGAACGAGTTGGGACTTAATTAGGGCTGGCGAAGCCCAAAGCCGGCAGTCGAAATAGGCGCGGTGGCGGTGCGGACTGCGGTGCTACCGGATGGGGAATAATTGGCGCCCAGCGTCGACCAATCACACGTCAGCTACTGGTGTTGCGCGCGCACACTGCTACTGGCTTGCTACTGGCTACTTGGCTACCTGTATTTCCGCTTTTCCCTTGCTGCTACTGGTTCTCCGCTCCCCCCTGCACCCCGCCCCACAATCACTGCCTCCTCGATCACAGTGGCTGCACGGTAGCAGCTGACTTCATTTTGTGACGCCCACACACTTAACCAGTGCACGCAATGTTTGGCTTCACCAGGACTTCCTGTAGACTGCTTTCTATATATATAGGGGGTCCTGGCTTCACCATTGTTCCATGCATATTTAAGTCAGACACTTTATATTAGTCGATGGTACGTTTTCTAACGATCGTAATAAGGAATACTTCAAGGAATACACTCTTTGTGATCGATATCCTGATGTATATGGGAATGTTTTATCGTTGTACGGTCCTCTAATCCTTCAATGATTTATCCTTTAATGATTTTGGCAATAAATATTTCTTTCTTTCTTTCTTTCTTTCTTTCTTTCTCTCTATAGTGAGGTGCACGTTATAATGACAGTATCTGATAAACTTTGATGTTGCTATCCTTGTCTATCGTTCGACAAAGCAGGTAGTACTATCCTTTTCTAGCTCCACAACAAAGCCGAATATGTTTTTGACGATGTAGAAATACAATTAATTAAGGCAGATGATAGACTAGGCAAAGCTGTTCTTCCTTCTCTATCCACTGCCATTATAACGTGGACCTCACTATAGTATTCAAATGGCTCACTTCTAATGTATCGCAGGAAGCTAATTCTTTCCTGATTTCTATTTTGAGGTATGAAAATACTTGTTATTCACCTCTTGAATATTTAAGTAACTTACTTCACATGAATATTGTTAGAGTGTCATGATGGTCTACTTCTTTCCTGACTATTATTCTAGACTATCTGTGATAGTCTATATCTTGATATCTGTGATATTCAGATTCTTGTACATTCAAACAACGCATCTTTCTCTCCTCGATGAAAATTGTGTTGCTTCTTTCCCGAATCGAATTTCAAAGAAACTCTATTCATAATGAAAAAATCTATTCCTCGCGAAATGATGCTCTATTTTTGAGTTTATTCTCTGTGGATAGATCCTAATGTACATGAATAATTGTCTTCCAAACTATACTTTTCTTCTTTCAGTTGATTTAATTCCTCGTGCAATTTTCTTAACTCACTTATCATGTATGAAGGAACATTCATCATAATATGCATTCCTGAATATCGAATTCATTCATTATAGGATTGTTGGGAAAAAAATCAACGAAGTCCTCCAATTTTTTGATTTCATTCAAAACATGATGGAACTTTTCATCTTGAAAGAAGGTAATTTCTTCTGAAATGAATCTGTGGGAGAAGATCGAAGGAAAGTATTCTAATTTCACAGAGAACGTTATTTCAAGTAGCACCATGGAAGTGGGTTCGTCTTTACTGGACGAACATCAATAAATTGTAGAAAAGACTAATTGAGCTCTTCGAACTAAATTGTTGAACTACGGGTATTTGTGGAATGATTGACATTCTATGAACAAATTTCCTCAAGCTCATCATTTTCTGAAAGGAGAATCTAGTTCAGGCCCCTGTTTCATAAAAACTTAGAAGTCCTGTAATACAGGAACAGCTGATTTTATCAGCTATATTGAGCATGTAATTGGAATGGTGATTCTCCTGTATTAGACTACGTGGCTTATAAGTTTTATGAAACAGGGCCCAGGATTTGTGTTTGTAATAGAAGAGGAGCCTTCTACAAGTTTCGTATATGTATATTGTGTATTGTTTGTACTTTCTAAGAAGAAGAATGAAGATAATTTCAATTTCAATTTCAATAAATATCACAATTCGATTTTGTGACTCATTCTTCATGTGATTCAGATTCACGCCTGACATTATTCCCCATCTACATTATCATTTTCTACTCCATTAATATCACAGCATCAATAAGAAGAGCATTACCATAGCTCACCAATCTCAAATCAGTTCCCAAGAATCGGATCGCTGCTCAAACAATCATGCAATCTGGAGAATCGTCTCCAGACTTGGAGCGTTCTCAAAGTTTAGCGTTACGTGTCATAGCCTGGAAGGTGAGCCAAGTATACCCTGTTCTTCTGATTATTGCTGTTGGTCTGATAGATCGACGAGGCGCATGGGAAGAGAGAAATAAAGAGAGAGAGGCTGATTGAGCGAAAAAGAGAAGAAGTAAGATGAGAGCAAGACGCGAGAAGCTAAGCGACTTTGTTTCTCTTGGATGGTGCTCGGATCTAAATTGGTGGTGATGGCAAGACAAGGAGAAGATGAGGAAGAATAAGAAGGGGAAGAAGAAGAAGAAGAAGAAGAAGAAGAAGAAGAAGAAAAAGAAGAAGGAAAGTAAGAGACAAGCTAAAGACGCCGAAGGGCTGAATCTTTAGCTGGCGCTATGTTCCCACGCCGTTCTTCACCCCTTTCCTCCTTCAGTAAGTTTGCCCCCTTGCCTTCAAACCCCCCCCCCCCCCGGCCGCTTTGTAATGTTACATTGAAATAAATCTTTTGACTTGTAGTTGTGAGTCGCGCAGTCCCGAGTTCTGTGCCGAACGCCGCATCTCATAACTCATCGTCTAAACGACGCTAGTCTCACTACCGTCACTTGCTATCATTTTTCTCATCCCTTTCGGTATAACTTTTTCTTCCATCATTTCCACTAGATCACTGGAGCTGACTTGAAATGATCGTCTCAGTATGAAAGGCTAAAGATGAGTAGTATTCCAAAGTCATCTTAAGTATTCATAGAACTCGCTCATTAACAACGTTCTGACTTTGGCAAGTTTTCGTAATTGTTTATCACTTGCTTAATGTTAATCATAATATCTCTCAGTGACTCCTACCCAAACAATCAAGTTCGAGACATGTATAATCACTTGCTAATCATAATATCTTTCATCTAAAAATAACCTATTTTTATGAACTTGAAGATGACATATGGTCGAAACTAGTCGTTGTAATATTTAAATAATAAAGGGTACTTCAAGCTTCAATATTGTTTTATTATACAGATGGAATTAAATGGATAATGCATTTATTCAAATGCTAATTAATATATAATTATTATTTAACGAAAATCCTAAATAAATGCTATAAATCACCCCGAAGACTTCTGCTGCTGCAGACATTGACAACAGGGTTAACAGCTAGATGGAAATTCGATGAGAACTACTATCCAAAAATTATTTGCCAGCCCGGAAATCGAACCCGGTACCACCCAACGGCTGGCAAATAATTTTTGGATAGTAGTTCTCATCGAATTTCCATCTAGCTGTTAACCCTGTTGTCAATGTCTGCAGCAGCAGAAGTCTTCGGGGTGATTTACAGCATTCATTTAGGATTTTCGTTAAATAATAATTATATTGATTTATTATCTTTCATCTCTATCTGGCTTCTAATACCCTAGAATCAAGTTCCAACTTGATTCGTACTTCTTCCTAAATCATGAGAAAGAGTGATTTCTCATTTTTCTAATAACTTGAAATTGGCACAAATTAGATTAACGAGATACCTATTTTATTTGCTAATTCTCTGGTGGAGTGTTCACATACTATTCATTGATAAACTATTTTTTTGTTATTCTTACGAATAACAAGAGTTTATTATAGATAAAAGCCTTCTTATTCATGGTCTGTCAAATACATTTTTTTAGAAGTTGATTCCAATGAAATTCCAAAGTTTGCTAGAGAAAGAAATAAAAATCCGATTAATTCTTAAGATTCCATGATGAATAACAGGTTGTACCTAACAATTTTAAGTCTCATTAGACAATATTTATGTAATTGCGGTTTTGATGTGGTTCAATACTTGAAGACTGAAAATTTTGTGAATTAAAAAACTACAGGACTTAACCTATTTCGGACCATGTGCTATCTAAATTTAGGAGGGGAATAAGCACAAGGTTACCTTATTTTTCCTCTTCCTATCATTTTGATAATGTAATTATTGTATAAATGGATGAATTAAGGCGTTCTTGAGGAGCAGTAATTTGTCTATTCACTCATTGTCGGTCTCCAGTAGAAATCTCAGCTGAATGGAATTCACCTCTACTATCAACTGATTTCAAGTTTGTATGATCACTGCATGATAGGAATCATTGAAAAACGCAGTTTCATTGGATATCGAGTAGGAAATAGAATGTGAAATCGTAATGAATGCAGGCTTGAAATCGGTAGACCCACGCAAAAAACCTCTCGCCAACTACCTTTCAAATCTCCTCTCTGGGAAGAAGAGAAAGGAATTCACATTGGGGGGCCGATGTAGTCTCTATTTATTTGATTAACGACTTTTCTACAGCAGGTGGTGATGAAACTTTCAAACCAATTAAAATCGTCTTCTCTCTCCCAGTTACTATCACTTGAATGCCTAGAATACGTTTAGCTTCTTCCTAGTCTATACGTGTCGATACATGAAGTGTTCTAGCAAGGAAGAAATAGTAGAAAGACTCATTTCAACACTAGTAATCATTATTTACAAAAAATAATTGTCTTCAATCTTCAGTCTTATCCATAGTTCCTTATGTATACTGAAAGTAAGAAACTTATGTTATTCACAAAAAATAATTGTGTACCTTTATCAAATTTATAAATCTTCAATCTTATTCATAGTTCCTTATGTATACTGAAAGTAAGAAACTTATGTATTGGAACAGATGAGGAAGGCGTAGTCTCTTGAGTTCAATTGATGGAAATTACAGAGATATTGCAATTATTCAAATGCTATTGAGTTATTTTTGCAGTAGCAGAAGTCTTCGGGGTGGTTTACAGCATTTAATTTGGATTTTTGGTTACTAATAATTATTAGATCCATTGATTCCAAAAGCAAGTAATTAAAATTACATTAATAACTGATAATAAAAAAAAAAACGTGAAGTGTAAACATAACCTATTTTTGGTCGATTTCCATTTAAATTTGGGAAAGGAACAGTTTTGGGCTTTAAGCCTGTTGTTCCTCCACCAATCATTCATAGTTGAGAATTATATTGTATGTACCAATGTTTAAATACATACAATAAATGAATAATGTAATCTAAAAATCAAAATGTACTAAAATATTTGAATGATACTAAATATTATATAAATGTAAAGCATATAAATATTTCTGAACGATTCGATTGAGAAATGGTTATCATTTTCATAAAATGCATAAATCGATAAAAGTACAATACAAAATAAACTCATCACCATGGAGGAACACAAACTTTAAGATGTAAATCTATCCATGATAACAGGCCTTACCATGATATCTTACGATCAGAACAGACCAAACGTGTCTTATTATTTTTGATCAAAACTGTCATCCTTGAAGATTTCCCAGAACAATAGTTTATCAAGTTGATGCAAAGGTACAAAGGCATAGCCGTAGATTGATGAAAATGACTCCACATTGAAATTCAATTTGATTAGGGTGTATGATAGAAAGCTAGGAACCCACCCATAAATGTGATGTAATTATGTGTCACAAATCTCTCTCGAACTTTTTCTAGTTGTCCGAAAACAGACCGCGCCGCTTTTATGTCTTTCATCTGGTTTTTGTCTTAAATTTTACGACCTCTTTACGCTCCCACATTGTTTGTATATTTACTCCTCGACCTCATCAACAATTTGGTGGAGAGTGTGGTATGGCATGGCCGCCCACAGCTGGCTCTATATGAGAGCTTTATCGCATCGCCGCTCTCCCTCACGCATAACTTACTTTTGTCGGAAAGACTCACCCTCTCTGTCGCGCACCAGTAGGCCAAACCGTCCATAAATCCAAGGGTAATCATGCTCAGCCACCTCGACATCAGACGTTACTTATTACGACAACGCGAGAACTTGTTTATTCATTACCAAAAATTATTACGGTCTTACGCCTTCGAGAGGTCTCAAAGAGTAGGTGCTATCAAGTCTGCCAAGTGATTGTGAAATATAAGACATTTTTGAAATCTGTATCTTGTTGAGTGTATAGGGGGCGTTCATTTTAAAAATGGCGGCTGTCAGTGGGATGGGTGACAGTCGAAATCCTACACAATTAACGTAATATACAGAGTACACAAGTTTCACAGATTAATAAAAAAAATATAAAACTTGAAATGCTTTAATTAGAAAGGGTACTACAAAATTTATATTGTTTTGTAATTAGAATAGCAGCCCCTATGTGAAGTGACTTTTAGTTACACAGGGTACACAGAGTTATGTCTAATATGATATACACTAACGGATGAATCGTGAAAAGTAATCAGCCATATTTCAATCAGTCTTTTCAATGGGAGAAGAATTTAAGTCCATCTACACGTCTATTATTATGATTATTAGAAGTCCAAAGAGATTAAAGTCCTCCTAGTACCCATGAAGATCACAATATCTGTACTCTTGTATCACAGACATTAATTTTTGACAATAATTTGACATTATTTTGACAATAATTTTGACATAATTTTTGACAATAATTGAATTGAATATTATTCAATGCGGTTGATATCCTAATCATGATATAGGATAATCATGATATATTATCAGGATAATAAGATTTATTCTAGAATAATACTCTACTTCCAAAACTGAACCCAGACAGTTTTTTTCTTATTCTGGACACGAGGTTCAGTCTACTGGAAAATGAATAAATAGTGATAACTACTTGAACAACATCTTGGCAAAATTATCTAGAAAGTCTGTAAAATGTTGAATATTGTTAGTGAATGACGTCTACGTATATTATCATGATTGTTAAAAAAGATTGAACACCTTCTAGTATCCATGAGATCACAATATCTGTACTCTTGTATCACAAACTTACTGGGAGAATATCAATAAATCTATCAATTTTTGACAATTGAATTTAATATTATTTAATGCGGTTGATATCCTATTCATGTAGATAATAAGATTCATTCTAGGATAATACTCCACTTCAAAAACTAATCCCAGACAATTTTTTTTTATTCGTTTTGTGTAGCCTATAGATTTATCAATTTCCGTCAAT
This sequence comes from Nilaparvata lugens, assembly GCF_014356525.2. Lineage (NCBI taxonomy): Eukaryota > Metazoa > Arthropoda > Insecta > Hemiptera > Delphacidae > Nilaparvata > Nilaparvata lugens. The sequence continues at coordinate 5,466,560 of NC_052504.1, forward strand.
GAGGCTTGTTCACACGAGGTTCAGTCTACAGGAAAATGGATGAATAGTAATAACTACTTGAACAACATCTTGGCAAAAATATCTTGGGAGTCTGTTAAAGGTTTACTCGCTTGAATATTGGATTAAATAATGATTAAGCTTATCATAGCAAACTTTCTATTGACTTAGAAATATCTAAACAGTCTGTGAAACGTTTACTCTTTACAAAACTCAATTCAATAGTGAATAAACATAGATACACTCTGAATAAACATACAGTGTGAATAAACACACTCTGTAGCAAACTCTCGACTGACATGAATCAAAAATAATTCTATGAAAATGTGCTCTCTGATTTGAGTTTGGGAACAGTCAAGCTACATATCTGACGGGTACCCCAAGTTATTAGTGCAAGTCCACATAAACTTCAAGTCTGAAGCCACTAGTCATAGAATAGTTGGAATTCGACGTGATTGGACCGGTTATAATCAACGTGAGAACATTACGGTGGGTTAGTTGAATGCGATGGTATCACCCGGGCTGGTTCAGTCAATGACTGTGAAGTGCCGGTCTGTATACCTATATTTAGACTAAAAAGGATCTACCAACTCTGCTAGCCAGTATATCTATCTATATTTAAACTGAGGAGGATCTACTAACTCTGCAGAGTATACCTATATTTTGATTAAGAAAGATCTAGCAACTCTGCAGGATAGTAAACGAGTATCTATATTTAGACAGAGAAAGATCTATCAAATTTTTTGGTCAGTATATCTATATTTAGACTAAAAAAGATCTACCAACTCTGCAGGCTACATTATACTTATATTTGGACTAAGAAAGATCTACCAATTGTGTAGGCCAGTATATCTATATTTTGACTGAAAAATATTTACAAACTGTGCAGGCCTCTATACTTATATTTGGACTAAAATGATCTACCAACTGTGTAGGATAGTATATCTATATTTTGACTGGGAAAGATCAACCAACTCTGTAGGCCAGTATACCTATATTTAGACCAAAAAAGATCTACCAACTGTGTAGGCCAGTATATCTATATTTAGATGAGATAGATCTACCAACTCTGCAGGCCCCAGTATACTTATATTTGAACTAAGAAAGATCTACCAACTCTGTAGGTCAGTATACCTATATTTAGACCAAAAAAGATCTACCAACTGTGTATGCCAGTATATCTATATTTAAACTAAAAAGGATTTACCAACTGTGTAGGCCAGTATTATCTATATTTAAACTAAAAAGGATTTACCAACTGTGTAGGCCAGTATTATCTATATTTAGACCAAAAAAGATCTACCAACTGTGTAGGTCAGTATACTTATATTTGGACTAAAATGATCTTCCAACTGTGTATGCCAGTATATCTATATTTAAACTAAAAAGGATTTACCAACTGTGTAGACCAGTATATCTATATTTGACTAAGAAGGATCTACCAGATCTGTGGGCCAGTATATCTATATTCAGACTAAGAAAGATCAACCAACTATATAGGCCAGTATACCTTTATTAAGGGTGAGAAAGATCTATCAAATCTGTAGGCCAGTATACTTATATTTAGACTATGAATGAAAGCTGGTTATTACGGATGGGCTAATGCAGGGGGCCTTGAGCAGAGCAAGGAAGGAGCCGAGTGTTGAGTGTGGATGAGACACCACGGCGCGATAGCTGGACCAACAATAGTAAACAACGAGCCTCCTATTTTGTAGATCAACTCTCTCACACACTCACACCAACACACACCCACACCAACACACACCCACACCGTTCCAGTAATTTGTTTGGGTACGCGTGCGTCGGGAAGTTCTTTATTTTTATAACTTACTATTAATGGGAGGGTCTTCACGAGTCGCCGAGACTACAGGCCTGGGAACACCTTGAGGGCCCAATTACCTACACCTTCTTCTTCTCCTTATTTTCTTTTCCCCTTTTCTCCCTAGCCACGAACCGTGAGACGCACGCGCGGCCCGCTAAACAGGTATGCTCACTCACTCACTCACTCACAATTACCACCCATTCTTGGGAAAAGGTATTTTTGGCTCTTCTCAAAACGGTGAGTTACCGGCTGATTTGTTCGCTTAGTCACATGCAATCCACAATGTTGAGTCATACTGATTCCTGCTCCATAATTTTGTTGCTTTGTAAAGTGACCGCCAATTGAACCGTACAGATTCACGTCAGAACATGAGTATTTTTGAGGAATCATGTTGTTTCCTTGTCTCTTCTCAGCTCCAAAGTCTGATTTTCCAGATTTTAGTCTTTAAACTACAGTAGTTCAATTCCAAATTGAATTCCATGTAAGTTAATGAATGAATTGGAGATTTCGAGAACCACCGTCACAATTTGTTCTAGATTTTTTTTTCGATCGTACCAGGAGGCTGAAGAGAAAGAAGCCTTTTGAACTAGTTTTAAATCAATTTGTAATAGTGTACGCAGACTATATAATTTTTACTGTTCTTATAATCTTCAGAGCTACTTGGGCCATCAACGGATGAACTGAAGTTTTATAGTTTTTCATAGTGAAAAATTTATAGAAAAATGAAAAATAATGATTAGTCTCTAGGAAGCCTTTTGAACTAGTTTTGAATCAATTTGTAATAGTGTACGCAGACTATATAATTTTTACTGCTCTTATAATCTTCAGAGCTACTTGGGCCATCAACGGATGAACTGAAGTTTTATAGTTTTTCATAGTGAAAAATTTATAGAGAAATTAAAAATAATAATTAGTCTCTGAGACTAGTTTTAATGACAATCAACATTAAAAATTCATCCTCAACAGCAAGTTTATCAATCCAGCAATAATGGCACTATCCACCATTAGCCTATTATAGTGAGATTCAAGTTTTATGTCAGAAGAAAGGATAGAACGGTGGGGTTACCAATTATCTTTCTTTGCCGCCTTCTTTAGTAGATAGGTTATCAAGTTATCCCTGTATATATGATATTATATTGATTGCTTATTCTTATTTATATTGTTCAATTCTATCTCAAATACCGTTTATTAGCCAAGAAACCACATCTTCCCATCATTTCATAATAAATTTCAATAATCTAGATTGAATTCGTTATATTCATAGTCATGAATATAATACTCTTCATAGCATGAAAATTATTTGGCAATAGAATGAAGCTAGAACAGGATAGACTCATCTGCTTTGTCTAATCACAGACAAGGATAGTCAACCAATTTCTATCAGAATCTAATTCACTGCGAAATTTTACTTCAGGGGCATGTATCAACTAATATCAACAAATCTATTCTCATCCTAAACTGTTATAATGATAATAATAATAATAAACTTGAATATAATAATAATTATTATTATTATTGTGAAGACAGTGGATAAATCTTCATTGGAGAATACCTAAAACATAATGCAAAGAGATTCCTGTTCAACTTATTATTCTAACCAATTATATTCTTTCTCGAGATCTAATGTCATATTTATTCCTGAAGTACAGTATTTTACTCAACTTAGAGTTCATTCCGAACACAAAAAGAAAGCACTCAAGAAGCGTTGATGTTATTCACATCACACAATCGAAAAGTAATCTATTTATCTAGATTCAATGTCTCGATTATTTCTGCAGAAGTACGCAGTATTCTACTGAACTCAGAATTCATTCTTTATAGAAGAGAAGTAGGCCTACTTGGAGGACTTTCTTCAATATCATACTAGGATGATATTAATTTGTAAAATAAAAGATACAAATTAAACGACTGCGCCCTAACTTCGCTCTCTGGGAAAACTAAAGACAGTCATTCAATTCAAGATCCGGTTGATATTGGACGTTTTATGATACCACTTGATACGGCTTAGATTGAGTAAACACTTGAAGCTGTATGAGCAGAGGCTAGCTCATCAGTGTACAGTTCATGTAGAGTTCATGCTTATGACGCAACATGGCTGACTAGTGGCCAACCAGTCATCTGCTGTACTTTCCATGCCAGCAGCTTCCAATTCTAGGACAGGCGAGTGAATGAATACTTCAGCGTACCTGATGACTCGTTAGCCAATTTCGAATCACTTGAATCATTGTGCTGATCATGCATACACCTGCGTCACTTAATCCACAGAAATTGGCTGACTAGGGACTCGATATTCATTCATGAATCATGATGTTGCATCATTCGAATAAAATGAGGTCACTGTACGCTTTTATATTTTTGTACAGTATCACTTCCCTACACCTTACTTATTCAACCTTCAATGAACAGTATTTTTATCAATAATTATTAAACGAAACCCCAAATTGAATGCTGTAATTCACCCCGACAACTTCTGCTACTGCAAATATTGACAACAGGGTAAACAGCTAGATGGAAATTCGATGAGCGCTACTATTCAAAAATTATTTGTCAGCCCGGGAGTATTTTTATCGTATTCGGAAAAGATTGAAACCATTATGTGCTGTAGGTAATATCCATATCATCATCAATATCGGGGACTGATCTTCGCTCTGGAGTACAGAAGCATAACAATTTATTACGAAAGAAGAAATTATCATAACATTCATACAGAAATGTTCTATCTAATCACAGTAAATTGAGATTAATTCACAGAGGATTGCAAAAATTTCCCTCACAAAGGCCCAGTAGCACAAAAGCTGGTTAAAGTTTAATCCTGATCAACTTTACGTGAACCAAATCAGAAAAGACCATTTCAAAAAGATGGATCTACTGGAATTAATCAGGATTGAAAATAATCGGGCTTTTTTGCAACCGGCATCAAGTACCTGATTGAATGATTACAAAAGTTCAACAGCTGAGTCATAATTTTGACACAGTCCCACACACATGAACTCGCTCACTCACTTCCATCACCAAAAGACGACGAAATAATTATTATTATCATCTGTTTTTCCAAGGATGAATAATATTTATCCTTTTAATGTCCTTCAGCGAGTTTTCCCAGGGATGAGACCTAGTGCAATCCAATCTTTATATTATTATAAACCTACTATGTTCTGAGTTTCGTGAGAATCGTTAGAGCCGGTTTCTAGTTCCGGTGGAATACAAACATATAAACATCTAAACATACAAATATCCAAACATATAAACAGAAGTTGCTCGTTTAATAGTATAGTATTATAAACCTACTATGTTCTGAATTTCGTGAGAATCGTTAGAGCTGTTTTCGAGATCTGGTGAAATACAAACATATAAACATATAAACATCTAAACATCTAAATATCTAAACATCCAAACATCCAAACATCCAAACATCCAAACATCTAAACATATAAACAGAAGTTGCTCGTTTAATAATATAGGATTATGAGAATCATTTCCATTTATCAACACTCTAATTAGGTATGCAATAATTCTAAGATGTGTTTTCATAAAAATATGGAATGATCAAATGTTATGGGCATGCATCTTTTTATTCATTTCAAGGTTTTCTGAAATTACTAGCATTAAGATTCGACTCCCTACCGCACTATCTTAAGGATATTGACATTAGAGTGCAGCTCAAGAAAAAATTGAAGAACTGGCAGACTGATAAGTGTTTTTATTATATGAATGGCTTTTTGTTTTGTGATATGTGACGATTGCCAAACAGTTTTATTGTTGTATACGCAATGAGTAATAATTTTTTTTTATCAATATGACATTGGAGGAAAAACTAGGCTGAGCCTGTACTATTTCTCCCCAAAAATTTCGATAGAATGTTTATGTTATCCAAAGGTTAAGTTTATGAAATTCAAAATACTAGTAGTTCTGTGAACAGTAGACCTCACACAGTATTCTCATTCACAAGTTCCTGATTGAAACTATAGACCTTATGGAAATACAGCAATAGACTAGCTTTTCCACACATCTGTGTAATCACTTGTCAGCTGATTTATGATGAATAATTCTATAGTCCGATTTTTACTCTAATATTGGCGTATGAATGAGGCTCCTTTTTCCTTTTATATTATCCTTGAAATGCAAAATTTCCAAAAACCTTGTATACATCGACACGCAATTGAAAAAGGAACATACCTGTCAAATTTCATGAAAATCCATTACCGCGTTTCACTGTGAACGCGCAACATATAAACATTTAAACATTGAGAGAAATGCCAAACCGTCGACTTGAATCTTAGACCTCACTTCGCTCGGTCAAAAATTCAAATCCAAAGTATTTGATGAATTTCCAATTGGGTGAAAAACAAATAGTAGACACTTAAGTATACATTAAACGTTCAATAGTATAGAGGAAGTACAGTAGATTATATGATTTAGTCATGTCAGCTACAAGAAGTATGGAAAAGACCAATAGCTTCCTCGTTGTAAGCTATTGCATCATATTTTTAGCATCAACTCCATTGCTTTAATAAGAAAAAAATGAATTTTAAAGTAACATCTTTATTGTCATCCTCAATATACTGTATTACCTAATATAAATAAGACTCTCTCCCTCGAGATAACGTCTACTCAAAATTACCAACAACATATCACTTGGCCTACTCCAAGATTTCATTTACAACTTTTAGTTTTCCGACTGTTATTACTCATTGAAGAGGAAGAATCAACAGAACGTATTTAACCAGTGTTTGTCTCTCTTGTTGCAGGTGGGGAAAACACAGCCAATCGTGCCGGAAGTTTTCATAAGAGGCGTGTTCAGTTCGTCGAACAAAAGCGCTCGAAAAAACTGTGTGCTCAAGATTAAGTTTCAAGAGATGCTGGTTAGAATAAGTTTGCTCAGTGAAGTACTGAAAACAGTCTAGTATTGTTTTTTATCTTGCGGTTGTGTCGAGAGGTAGTAGTGGGAGTTGAGTTGATATTGGACAAGAAGAGGCTCGGCTAGACAGAGAAGATGTTTGCGATTATGCAAGTGGAGACGGAGGACCGGAGGGAGTTCCGTCGGAAGATGCGGGCCAAGTGCGAATTCATCTGCAAGTATTGTCAGCGCCGATTCACCAAGCCCTACAACCTCATGATCCACGAGCGCACCCACAAGGATGACGTCACCTTCACCTGCGAGGTCTGCGGCAAGACCTTCAAGCGCCAGGACAACCTCAAGCAGCACAGGTGAGCACAATCACGTCAAACTGGCTGTGTTTAATGATCGGACAGCGTACATAGTATATGCTCAATCAGTCAGCATAGTATAGTCTGATTTAGCTTAAACTGTCACCGTTAGTTGAACGGGCTTCCTTAATGTGATTTTTATAAGAAGTAGTGACTGTTGCTAGAGAATATGGCTGTAATCGGATTCAATTTGAACAGTCAGCGTTAATTGAACGGGAATCCTTAATGTTTTTATGAGAATTAGTGACTGTTTGAAGTAAATCTCACTGTAATAGGATTCAATTTGAACTGTAACCGTTAGTTGAACGGGAATCCTTAATGTTTTTATGAGAAGTAGTGACGTTTGGAGTAAATCTCACTGTACCCGGATCCATTTTGATCAGTCAGTGTCAATTGAACGGGAATCCTCAATGTTTTCTATGAGAAGTAATGACTGTTTCAAGTGAATATGATTGTAGTCAGACTGAGATGAAACTGTCAGAGTTAATTGAACGGGAATCCTTAATGTTTTTATGAGAATTAGTGACTGTTTCACGTGAATATGACTGTAGTCAGACCCAGATGAAACTGTCAGAGTTAATTGAACGGGAATCCTTAATGTTTTCTATGAGAAGTAGTGACTGTTTCAAGTGAATATGACTGTAGTCGGACTCAGATGAAAATGTCAGAGTTAATTGAACGGGAATCCTTAATATTTTCTATGAGAAGTAGTGACGTTTGGAGTAAATCTCACTGTACTCGGATCCATTTTTATCAGTCAGCGTCAATTGACCAGGAATCCTCAATGTTTTCCATGAGAAGTAGTGACTGTTTCTAGAGAATATGGTTGTAATCGGTTTCATTTTGAACAGTCAGCGTTAATAGAGCGGGAATCGTTAATGTTTTTATGAGAATTAGTGACTGTTTGGAGTAAATCTCTCTGTAATTAGATTCATTTTGAACAGTCAGCGTTAATAGAGCGGGAATACTTAATGTTTTCCATGAGAAGTAGTGACTGTTTCAAGTGAATATGACTGTAATCAGACTCAGATAAAACTGTCAGAACTAATTGAACGAGAATCCTTAAAGTTTTTATGATAATTAGTGACTGTTTGAAGTAAATCTCACTGTAATAGAATTCAATTTGAACTGTCACCGTTAGTTGAACAGGAATCCTTAATGTTTTCCATAAGAAGTAGTGACTGTTTCTAGAGAATATGGCTGTAATCGGTTACATTTTAAACAGTCAGCGTTAATAGAGCGGGAATCCTTAATGTTTTCTATGAGAAGTAGTGACTGTTTCAAGTGAATATGATTGTAGTCAGACTGAGATGAAACTGTCAGAGTTAATTGAACGGGAATCCTTAAAGTTTTTATGATAATTAGTGACTGTTTGAAGTAAATCTCACTGTAATAGAATTCAATTTGAACTGTCACCGTTAGTTGAACGGTATTCCTTAATGTTTTCCATGAGAAGTAGTGACTGTTTCAATTAAATATCACAGTAGTCAGACTCAGATGAAACTGTCAGAGTTAATTGATTGGGCAGCTTCAATATTATATTTATGAGAAATGCTGACTGTTATAGTAAGGTCCACGTTATAATGGCTGTGTTTGATTAGCAACGGTATAGCTATCCTTGTCTATCATTCAACATAGCAGATAGCGCTATCACTTTCTCGCTTTGCTCTGTTGCCAGATCGTCTTTTAACAATTTAGAACTAATAATCAATTTACAAAATATTTCAACTTAATCATGGAATTATTGGAACATATATTTTATTGCTTAATAAAATATAATTGATTACTTTAAACGAGAATGAACAGTTAATATTACATCAATAAACCTGTATCAGCTGCCGTCTATAGAAGGCATTGACAAGACTGAGGATCGGCAACGTTGTTCTCCTATCCTTCTCCACTGCCATTATAACGTGGACCTCGCTATAGGAGTATGTCTCATCCTAGTTAGACTCACATAGTACTATCAGTTTTACCATAGAGAAACAATAGCATAAGTAGATATCCCATGGTATAGGGCGTTTATGTCGCAACTTTTACTGTTATCTCAAGCCGCTAGTTCATGTAATTCTTTGCCGTGAAGCCGTGTGACACCGGTAGTCTTTCATATTGTGCCGTTCATACACTCTCACCCCAACAAAACGGTAATATTCGACAATAATCAACAGTAATCGGCTTGAGATAACAGTAAAAGTTGCGACATAAACGCCCTATACCATGGGATATCTACCTACGCTATTGTTTCTATATGGTTTTACTCAATAGGGCAGCTTTAATGTTATGTATCAGAAAAACTGGTGACTGTTGAGAGTGAGTCTCACTTTATTTGATTCACATTTGATTGTCAGTGTGTGTTGATTAGGTATCCTTAATGTTATATTCATCAGGATTACTGACTGTCTGATGTAGATATCACTGTGGTCAGATTCACTTTTGAACTGTCATCGTTAGTTAATTGAGTACCGTTCATGTTATGTATGATATATGCTGACTGAAGTAAATCTCACTGTAATCATATTCACTTATTACTCTCAGTGTCGGTTGATTGGACTGCGTCAATATTGTTCATGAGAAATGATGACTGTTGGAAGTGAAGATCACTGCGATCAGATTCACTCCAATCTGACAGTGTTGTTTGAATGGAGATTTCTGACAGATTAAAGTGAATCTGCAGCAGCGCTTGCAACACTGTTGCATGACCTACTCGTTTTGGCGATCGTCGATTTTATCGTCTATTGACTAATGTCTCTTGTACAGTCGCCACCAAAAGTGTGCTGACTACTTGGCGAACCTATCATCTGAATGGCTTCAATACAGAACCTTCCAATATTCGCTTTCAAAACTGAAGTTACTTGGCGAACCTCCCATCGGAATGGTATCAATACAGAATCGTGTAATACTTGCTTTGAAATTGGGAATAATTTCTAATTTCATTCTCATAGAAGGCTTGTACAGTTGACACCAAAATCGTGGCTACTTAGCAAACCGCTCATTTGAATGGTTTCAAAATAGAACCTTTTTAAATTCAAATTCAAATTCATTTATTTGCCATAAAATAATACAGATTGATAAAATAATTATTCTAACTTACAAAATGGCAGAATTTAGAATTGCTCATTTCTCTCTATTCTACTTCTTTATGATGATCACCACCAAAACTGTGCTGGCTACTTAGCAAACCGCTCATTTGAATGGTTTCAATATAGAACCTTTTTAGATTTGCTAATTTTTCTCTATTGAGAATGATGCTTGAGATAATCTATTAATTTCTATAGAAGACTACTGTGTAAAGACTCCACCAAAATTACAGAGCTGGCTACTTAGCCTCACGTCTGCATTGTTTCAATATACAGAGAATCTTCATAGATTTCCTAAACTCACTTGTTTGAGAATGATGCTCAAGATAATCTATTTATTCTTGTAGAACACTGTTTTGTACTGCCGTTAAAAAAGTGTGCTGGCTAAAGACCCGCACACACACATCGATTTTTGTTCGTACGGTATTTAGCCGTCCTTATGAATTCTATTAGATGAAACAGATGATTTCAGACAGATGATGTCTGTCAAGTTCCGTCTAATCTGATAGAATTCATAAGGAAGGCAAAAAAATCTGGTGTGGCGAACTCACACAACTTTCCTTGCCGTTATGAAAATTGATCAACTGACGCTAGCGTTCCCGCGCAACTCAAGTCTACTATTTAAAGATCTAAGCCAGCTGATGACAGAACAATAACGCTGCAGACACACGAAGTCTGCTATATCGTCATAGTGAATGATTTAATAGAATCAACAGTTGCCAACAGTTTGCAATTTAATAATCTTATTTTCTCGAACATCGAGCTTATTTTCAAATTTAGGTGAAAATGTTACTAAACATTAACTGTAGAGATTTTCATGCTTAATCTTTTCCATTTGAAATTTTTTGTTTAAACTGTATCTGAAGCCTGATAATTGAGAATCTAAAATCAAACTTTGCATAGATGGGGAGCAGCTCCTGGAGTTTTTACACATATGGGACTTGTGGTAGTTGATAGAGCTTATCAATGACTTTTTTAGGTATAAATTTGATCAAAATCGTTGGAGCCATTTTCGAGAAAATTGCGAAAAACCCTGTTTTTGACAACATTTTCGCCATTTTAGCCGCCATCTTGAATTGCATTCGATCGAAATTGTTCGTGTCGGATCCTTATAGTGTAAGGACCTTGAGTTCCAAATTTCAAGTTATTCCGTTGATTGGGAGATGAGATATTGTGTACACACACACACACACACACACACACACACACACACACACACACACACACACACACACACACACACACACACACATACAGACCAATACCCAAAAACCACTTTTTTGGACTCAGGGGACCTCGAAACGTATAGAAATTTACAAATTGGGGTACCTCAATTTTTTTCGGAAATCAATACTTTCCTTACCTATGGTAATAGGGCAAGGAAAGTTATATCGTACGAACAAAAATCGATGTATGTGTACGAGGCTTTAGTTGCGAATGGCTTCAACGCGGAGAACTTTTACAGATTGATTTGCTATTTTCACTCCGATGAGAATGATCATAAATCAATTATCTTTCTCTACCTTCAAAGAGTGATGAGTTCAACAAGTTTTCACGTTTAAATTATACATAAAAGTGGATTATAAGATTCATTTTTCGACCTACTAGTCAGGTTTCACAATATCACTTCTTGCCAAATTCACTCCACTCTCCATCTACTTCATCTAATTGTCATCTCCATTGACTGATCACTGACCAATTTCAATACAATAAACTTTGAGATTGCATTTGGAGGAGATGTATGATTTTCTTTTATGAGAAGATGGAAGGGGAATGTTTAGAAAATTCCACATATCGCGAAGTAGGGAGAGACACTAATAAGATTGAAAATAATCCAAAGTCATATTCAAATTTATCGGAATTTCCCATGGAAAAGTCAAATTCATTGAATATCACTTGAGACTTGATATTCTTCCCAGAGAGAAATAGCTAATAAAATGATTCAATCTATATATACGTCATAGCATATAAATAAAAACTTTTAGCCTACCTTTTTATTAAAAACTTCAAATTATTTTAATGTCTAGTTTCGACCACAGGTTATTTTGAGCTTGAAAATGACCTCTATGGTCGAAACTAGACTTTAAAATAATTTAAAGTTTTTAATAAAAGGGTACTAATAGTTATTTGTATATCTAGAGTGAAAAGTATGACTTTTTCTCCCTGTGGGAAAAAGTTTGAAGCCCGAGGCAAAGCCGAGGGCAACAGTTTTCCTGAGGGAGAAAAAGTATTTTTCGCTCATGATGTACACAACATTTTTCCTACATCTACATTTTTTTATAGAAACTGCAAATAAAATCATTTTAATATCTTATGTATTGGTGACAATGTTTCCTAACATAACCTAAAATCTAAAACCTAAAAACCGGTCGGCTGATTGGCACTGCCGATTTCGCTATCTATCGGCTAAAGTTGTAACAATTATATCAGCTGAGCGGCTACCAAAAATGGCTGACTCCAGATAACGCGTTTCAGATTTGAATAATTGCAGATCAAAAATATTTGTTGGCTGGTATTTTGAATAGAATAAAATATTTTTAAAATTGTATAAATTTTTATCGTCTACTAATATTAAGAATATATCATACAAACATATATTTCATGAGTTGATCAAATTTCTTGTTGTGGTATTGAATTCAGTTGACTCAATGACATACACCTCTATTACGCTTTCTCATCTGAGCTTAGATCTTCTAACCTATTACAATGTGAGTTTTTGAAATAGAGATGCTTCTCATGTTATTTAAATGGAGTCACTTTTCCTCCCTAGGGAGTTTTTATGTTTTTTACTACCGAGAGCGAAAAAGTGACACTTTAGTATTATGTTTCAGGGAGTAAAGTAAGTACTTTAGACAGTAGGTGGAGGAAAAAGTTTTTATTTGAATCAAGTAGCCCATTTTAGCGAAGTGATTTTGTCATAAAATACATATCTATCAGATTCAATCCACTAGAACTCCACTCTTAGAGTATCGCTTTTAGTACACTGAAACATTCAAGTCTCAATTTGAAGAAAAGAATGATGAAGTAGAGGATTATGATTCAAGAAAAAGATTTAGTATAGTCTACTGTTTTAGAAGTGAAAACTGAGACTAATAAAAATAAGAATAGTCCAAAGTAAAGGAGCCGCGAACATTTTGGAGGTGAACTACTCGCTAGTCGCTCAGCGGTCATTATCAGCAGCTCTTTATGACGTCATCAAATTACGAGCAGAGAGAGAGAGAGAGAGAGTGAGTGTGAGAGTTAGTGGGAAGGAGGACAACAACAAAGGAATTATGAATGCCAGTGGCCTTCGACTGACGTAGACCATGGGAAGGGGGCCCTCCGCCAATGGCTACGAGGGGGGAGGGTTGCCAGGGGACATTAATAGCCGTGAGCATGCGATCGATTGCCAAAACCAGGCAACGTTTGGCTACAAATCTATTGGATTTAATTAAGTTTGATAGAACTGTATTGAATTGAATCCTTGTGTAATATTTTGAAACACTGCTTCCCTTGATGATAATTGATCAATGAATTTGACTTTTAATTTGGAATTCTCATAAATTGATGACCTATCACCAAAGAGTTTTTCATGACCATATTCAGTGAGTTGTCAATATCCAATGTTTCATTAAATTCTTTGAACTTGATTTTGCTATTTTATCAGTCATGTTTACTACTGAGTATCGTCATAGAGAAACAATAGCGTATGTAGATATCCCATGGTATAGGGAATTTATGTCGCAACTTTTACTGTTATCTCAAGTCGATTACTGTCGATTATTGTTAATTTTTACTGTTTTGTTGGACTGATAGTGTATGAACGGCACAATTTGAGAGACTACCAGCGTCACACAGCTGCATGGGAAAGAACTATGTGAACTATCGACTTGGGATAACAGTAAAAGTTGCGAAATAAACGCCCTATACCATGGGATATCTCCTTATGCTATCGTTTCTCTATGTCAATATCCAATGATTCACTAAATTCTTTGAACTTGATTTGCTATTTTCTCAGTCATGTTTACTAAAGTGTATCGTATTCTCTTTCTCTCGTTCACTGATTCTTGGAATTGACTGGCGATATTCAATGAGAATTTCATTGAGAACCATTGATGTCTACTATGGTCTGGTCAAAACAAAGGCGTTTGTGGAATGAGGCTTTGGAGACATTAATCATAGAAGATTTACTATGATCTGGTCAAAACAAAGGCTTTTGAGAAATGAGATATTTTCAAGATCCAACACATGTTGAAACATTGACATTTTTCCATGAAAAGCTTAAAACAGCTCTAAGGTTCGTTTAGTCACAAAACTTCAAAAATTTAACGTTCCTCAGTTACGTATTCATTTATGACAGTATACTGACTAAGTATTGAAATTTCATAAATTATTGAGTGGATTTTTGGTTTTCTTGGAATACCGATTCACTAAAATATAACTGATTCACGAGATTTACTAAAAAAAAACTGATTATGATCCAGCGATCTCTGAGAACCATGAATCAGGGGATTCAATAAAATTCTCGAAGTACCAATTCGTGTGTCAAATGAATGTTGAAGATTAGAGCTATGTTAACATTCCTGTCCATCTGACTATCTCCGGAAACAGACTTGAATTTTTCAAAATGTTAAAAAGTTGAAAAAAAATGTTTAATGTTAAAAAAAATCGAAATGTTAAAAGAAAAGTTAAATGTTTTCTAGGAAATTCTAGGCTTGCACCCATCACTTTATTCAGGAGATATGAATATTATAGAGTAGGATTCTCTCAAGAGTGGGATTCTAGCAGCCTACTGAGCCAATGATGAGTCTAGTGAGATATTTATCGAATTGAGGAATATTTTATTCCTTTTTCTGTATTCCATATCTCTCCATAGGTTCTGTAATGTTATACTTACTTTTCTTACCAATTCTAAAAGAAAAAACACATTTACAGTCTATTTCGTGACAATTTTTCATTATTCATGATTGAACTCATCATTTTTCCTATTATTTCCTGGATTGGATTCAACCAATCAAATACTGTATCAAAATTCCCCACCGAATTCAAACCAACTTGTTCTAGAGATTACATTAATAGGGAACTACCTTATTATTTTATCTACCAATGTTATTACATTAGTCTCATTTGCATTGTAAATAAATGGAAAAAAATGAAGTGAAACATTTTAAAAGATTGTTGGAGATTATCTTGTATTCAAATATTCAATGGCACGCCGAAAGCTACCTTCACAATTTCATTCTAAAACACGTGAATTGAAAAAATTATACTTATAAGATTTTGGGTTTTGGAGTGAGATACCAAACATAACAGACAAACTATTTCAATCATTTGTGATTTCCAAAATTTGTTCCAATATTAAGAGTTTTGAAAGTGATGAAGTAGCTTGAAGCACGGTATATAGATGAAGACGGTAGGTGTCACGCGCAAGTTTGTGCTAAATTTCCGGTGTGGCTGACGTCATTTTATATCCAATCATCTGTTTTTAATAAATAAGTTTCATAATTATTGCAAATAGGTGCTAAAAACGTCGGTTGGTGGCTATGACGCAATCTAGCTGGCTGGCCACTGCGCACACATTTCATGACCCCACCGTTTTCATCTAAATACCGTGGCTTGAAGAACCTCTCTGTAACTCAAAAGCTGACATGTTGTAAAATTATTGTTCTACATTTATAAGGTTCTGTATTGATATCAAACATTTCGCAAACAGGCCAACTAAAAACAAAATTTTTAATTGAAATTAACAAGAAGAAAATAAGTCATTAGTTTAGTGGAAGCCATATTTCTCTGATATATTATACTGTATCAACCTATTAATTGATTTTGAATACGATTGGACTCCATATAACCATGTACAATCCTTTAGTGGAAACCATATTTCTCTGATGATATTACACTGTATTAACCTATTAATTATTGATTTTGAATACGATTGGACTGTACATAACCATGTACATTGGAGAAACATTTTTGAGAACCATATCTGAACTCAACATTCAACTGCATAGAGTTGGAGTTTTCTCATCAATCCTCAACACAGATTAGAGAAACATTTTTGAGAACCATAATCTGAACTCAACTATCAACTGTGTTTTAAAGCTACAGTCTTCTGCTGAGTTTTTAAGATTTCTGTCGTATTTGTTCATGGTTTTTTGTATTTTATTCATTGTGTACAATGTGAACTGGTTCAAGCCGAAGTGTGATCCTGGCAGTGTTGCAAACAAATTCATTTTTGGCCTTGTAAGTAGCGCTTATGTATTTTGTGTTATAATATTCACGTTTTCACATTTTTCCAAATAATTCACTTTCTGCTTTTAAAATGGAACTGGCTCGATGCACACAATTAATATCCTTCTCCTGGTTTGCCTGGTGTTGAGAGCAATGCACTAACCAGAATAATGATGTCATTTTAACTCTATTCTTCCAACATGTATCGACCAACCAGTTTCACACTTCGCTTACTAGTATTTATTACTTACGATATTTCTTCCTTTCAACCCTTCTGTGTTTTGATTTACAGGAACCGCAACCCATGAATATTCTCATCGTATAATTATTATTCACTTTCAATAGATTTCTGGGAAATAAACTGTATACGCCCCGGTTTATCAATGTTTATATTTGTTTGTAATCACAATAATTGAATACTGTTACATACCACAAAATGTTTTTGTAACTTGAACAAAGTATGAAGAAGTTTCCCAGTTCTTATCACTTGAATGAAAAATCATTTGAGACTCAGTAGTTGAGTTTAAACTTTTCAACTATAGCTCTTTCCGAGATTAGATTGACTTAGACTTGGTACTTGAGTTTAAACTTGTCAACTATAGCTCTCTTCCCGTAAATTCAAAAAAATAATGAATTTTGATTATTGTAATATTATCCATCATATGAACTTATTTTATTTTAGCTATTTATTATTCATTCAGAATTACACAACTTACAGAAAAGTACCACAAGCTTGTAAGCCCTAAACGGTTCCAATTCTAATTTATAAAACCGTCCAAATGTAGCTAGGTTATGAGTGTCACTTAACATTCTTCAATTACACACTCAATTTACAATTCAAAACACACAAAAATCATTTTTAAATTAATTTGTCTTTTTTAAGGATACTCTTTAAGATGAATTTATTATAAATCTTGATTTTTGTAATATTATCCATTACATGAATAAGCTCTTTCCGAAGATATCAATCAAGCTTCATAGATGATAAATTAAGAATTATTTTTAAATGAAAATGAGAAGAGATAGAACAGAAGTTTGTACAGCCCCATTTGCAATGGACGTAACAATATTGCAGTGACAATCAATTTTCAAGAATATCTCTCCCATTGTTAGGATATTTTCCGAATGCCAAATCATCTGATAATCTCTATTTTGGTCGAATTAATCAGCAGTAGGTGTAATTTTTGTATGATGAATACCTTCTTTACATTGATGTAAAGAACTATTTCAATGTCATGAAAGTTTCCCATTGAATTAAATATCTTAAATCTGATTCATCACATCTCGAATTTCAAAGAAGTTCTCTCCCATTTTCAGGATATTTCCCAAATGCCAAAAAATCTGAAAATCTTTATTTTGGTCGAATCAATCAGCAGTAGGTGTAATTCTTGTATGGTGAATACCTTCTTTACATTGATGGTAAAGAACTATTTCAATGACAGGAAAGTTTCCCATTGAATTATCTAAAATCTGATTCATCACATCTCGAATTTCAGCTCCAGACAATGTCTATGTTTCTATTGTATTATATTTGATAAAATTTCATATTATTTCGAAGTGGAAAGTGAGGACAATGTCTGGTTTTCTTTGTAGATGTGGGTGGCGGTGAAGAATTGTGGTGTATCTGTTCTACCTACAGCGCTCCTCTTAACTGTAATGTAAGCACATTATTACTTACTATTTCTAATACTATAACTACTCTCTACTTTATACTTATAAGGCTCTAATTCACATAACTTTGCACAGATTTTCAGTCACTTGAGCACAATAATTAACAGACTCATTACTGCATCTTTTCGGTGCAGTAATTTTTGGCAAGTGAAAACGTGATGTGAATAATAATAGAACTGCATGTTTAACAATAATATTTTGAGCTAACTAAAGCACACTGCACACAGGGACAATTGTAGCTTCCACTAGCTGATGCGGGAACGCGGAATCGGGATAGCCTAGTACTGAAATGTACATGACATTTCCATTTCCGAGCTCCCACA
Organism: Nilaparvata lugens; assembly: GCF_014356525.2. Classification (NCBI taxonomy): domain Eukaryota; kingdom Metazoa; phylum Arthropoda; class Insecta; order Hemiptera; family Delphacidae; genus Nilaparvata; species Nilaparvata lugens. The sequence continues at coordinate 5,484,868 of NC_052504.1, forward strand.
GTATTCTTTGGAAGCTTCTATTGTCCCTGTGTGCAGCGTGCTTTAGTCCCTTACACAAAAAGTATTTTCAATGTTGATTCACTATGAATGAGGTTTGACTCATGTCAAAGCCAAATTTACTTCACTGTGAATTAATATCAATTAAACTTACTAGAATGTACTATGCAGATGGAAATTTGTGAGAAATTGTATTTATTCAAATTCTAATGGATTAATAATATTATTATGAAACGAAAATCCGAAGAATGTACTGTTGTATTTCAAATGTTGATTCGCTCTTATTGAGATTTCGAATTGCTAAAGCTGCGTTTACACCAAAGTTAATAACAAAATGTTTACTTCTCCGTCTTTAAAGATTCTATTAGAATGAATATAACTTATCATACACATGATGAACATTTATGTGTATGTCAAGCTCCGTTCAATCTAATAGAATCTAAAGGTCAGATTTTTTTTTGTTAATAACTTTGGTGTAAATGCAGCTTAAGTGTATTGGATTGGGATTTGATCTTAGCTCAAATGTCAGATTCCACTGATACAGTTTAAATGTTTATCTACTCTCATTAATAATTAAAATTACTCATGCTATAGTTGAATTTTTGAATTGTGAGTTGATATTTTGAACATGTTAGACTAGTTAAATAATAAAATGAATGAGGTTATTTCGTTTAATCATTGAATTCCATTATGCTATCTGGGATCATAATATTGCTTGAACAAGTCAGTATCGATATTGATTGCCTTGATATAGTTCAGAGCTCCATAATTTATAGGCCTGGTTGCACAAAAGCCTGTTAAATTATAATCATGATTGAATGCCACGATGACCAATCAGGGAAGGCATTTTTGAAAAGACTGCTTCTTTGATTGGTCCCCATGAAAATTAATCACGGTTAAAATTAAACAAACTTGCAACCGGATGATACTCTATCAGATTGATAACCAATGAGCAGCCTGAGTAGTTTATTCAGAAGGCTAAAGGCTAAAGGCTAAAAATAAACTTTCTATTGGTGATAATTTTCATAGTTTTTCGATTTGTATATCATCAAGCTATCAAAATGAAAAAAAATTCAAGAAAACATTTTTTTCCGAGCATTACGTTTTGAGATAAAACGCCTAAAGTTCAATTTTTTGGGACAGAACATTTAAAATTCGGTAAGAGATACATCCATGAGATTTAGTGGATGAATTCTTCATAGTATTGATGATTTAATAAAATAAAAATTCCCTGAAATTATCAACTTTTGATAAAGTTATTCAAATGACATTTTTAGTAAATTGAAAAAAACTTTCTCAAAAATTAATATTTTCAAAACATTTTTGTTCTATTAAATCAACAATACCATGAAGAATTTATCCTCTGGATCTCATGAATTTATCTCTTACCGAATTTGAATTGTTCTGTCCCAAAAATTTGAACTTTAGGCGCCCATATCTCAAAAATTAATGATCGGAAAAAAATGTTTTTCTGAGAAAACTCTTTCATTTTGATAACTTGATGATATACAAATCGAAAAACTATGAAAAATATCACCAGTAGAAAGTTTATTTTTAGCCTTTGCATAGCCTTAATGAGAAATTTGATGAGAATCATAGAATATGTAGAATTATTTGATAGTTTTTATAGATAGCCACGTTAATCATCTCAAAATATACGCATCATCATGTCAATGTCAAGAATATTTAAAATATGCATGTATTATGAACAAAATATTGCATTTACTTTCTTGTTTGAAGCTACTTGTATTCACATAAGAATTGAAAATCATAGAACCCTCTTTTATTCTGTTGTATTGAATTCAATCAGTTATACTGCTTTAAAGAACCATCAAGTTTCCAATCCTCAATATCTCCACCGTTGAATGCAAACATTTACAGAAAGTAATAGCTGTTTTTATTGTAACGTTGCATCGTAATTACTAGTTCCCTAAACAGACAACTGGTTTGAGATTGGCATGAATAAAAAGAAAACTGCTAACATCAATACAGTACTATGGTCATAATTGCTGCAATCCAGGTAATCATATTATTGGCGTTTTGCTGGTTGGCAACAATAAACATAATGATGGGATTCCAAGTAGCCTGCAAAGTGAAACGTTTAGTCATTGATTAGGGCTTACTTACTTCCAGCACAAATTCGAATGGTTTATTTCAACTTTTACGGTCGCCGTTATGGTTTCATTGTTTGCACGGTAGTTATAATGTAAACAATGAGACGTGACGCTAAAAACAGTTTTTCAATGTGCCGGTAGTTCAATTTTTCTCTTTATTTTTATGACAAATTAACTGTCTTATTTGCAGCTGTGAAAAAAAATCTGCAGCAGCTTCTCAACCAGTGTGGTCTCTCTTTCGGGTTCAATGACAGGATAAAGCCACTACAATTTCACTTTTTGTAATTTTTTAATGGTTGAGAGCTGGAAAGTAAAGATTAGATGAGTTCTCTCGGTAGGAGGCATACTGCTCCACATCCATTTCTCTAGATTCATATCGTGTACATCTGATGAATTGAAAGAACCTCCTCAAATAATGAAAACATGAAATTTATCAGATAAATTAATAAAAATTATTTGTATACCCAATTGAAAACTCACAGGAATTGTGAACCCAAAAAATGGTACACCATTTATATTTATCATCCCTCTAATATATTACCCACGCACAAGCCTAGAACTCATGTGGGTAACTCTCCATGAAAGAGGTAAATTTTTTTAATTCAATGGGTGTTTTAAAACTTCAATGTTTCGAATGATTATTATTTCAATATGTGATTCTACATGTCATATTCTGTCAATCTACAGATGGAAATTACTGAGATATGCAATGATTGAAATGCTAATGAATTGATTATTATTATTAAACGAAAATCCAAATTAAATGCTGTAATTCACCCCGAAGACTTCTGCTACTGCAAATATTGACAACAGGGTGAACAGCTAGATGGAATTTCGATGAGCACTACTATTCAAAAATTATTTTTCGCCATACTGCACAGAAAGCAGCTGTTTTCCAGTCCCTACGTAGATCTGAAAGACATTGTTTGCAGACGACTCTCGTCTGACGTCAGAACAGGTTTCTTTCGCGCCTAGGCCGTAAAGAGAGAGTACCCTTTCCAGCCGCTAACAAGGAACTAAGAAAGGTGATCAAAAAACAGATGATCAAAAAACTTTTAATTATTTGTGTTCATTATTCAATAATTAAAACATTTATAATAATATCATCTTATTGTCATTTAAAAGAATAAAAAAGTATAAACTCAACCTCCCACATAATTGAACATCATCTTTTAGGTTATTTAGATAAATCAGAATAAAAAATAAAAATACTTGGACAATTTCCTGATATTCAGATTACCTCAGATTTGCTAGAGCTATCACCTTCCACTTCTGCTTTCGGAAGTGCTTAGTAAACAACTATTCTCATATATATATATATATATATATATATAATATTACATTTGAGTGTTTCGCGGATGGATATATTATATGTAAAAGAATTAACCGGGTACATCCGTTTGTTTTGACTTACTTGAGTCTGACGTTTCGTCGCCATCGCAGACGACATCTTCTGAGGGTGGCGTCGAGATCCACACTGAGTCCTAGGTATTCTTTCTGGGTCGAAGAGCATATCTCCTACCCCTCCCTCCACTTGCTTGTGCTGGCGCTGTTGGGTGAGTGAAATTCCAGGAAAGTTGTCTTGTTTTGGTGACAATGGTGCTGTAGCGGGTTTCATTGTACCAGGTACTGGGCGTTTGGTATTCAAAATTAACTTCCATAAGGGAGACACGTTGAGGCTGTCGTCTCTTTTATTTAGAGAGCCTTGCTTTTCGATTTCCAACGCCTCTCTCACAATCCTGACTTGAAAATCTCGAATGCTGGCTATTTGTTTGGAATTCACGAAATTTATTGTATGACCAGTATTTTTCACATGGTTATATAGGGCTGAGGTTGATTGTTGATTTTTTATGCTTAATTTATGTTCATCTATTCTAGCAGAGATTCTCCTATTTGTTTATGTTAACAATCAACCTCAGCCCTATATAACCATGTGAAAAATACTGGTCATACAATAAATTTCGTGAATTCCAAACAAATAGGAGAATCTCTGCTAGAATAGATGAACATAAATTAAGCATAAAAAATCAACAATCAACCTCAGCCCTATATAACCATGTGAAAAATACTGGTCATACAATAAATTTCGTGAATTCTAAACAAATAGCCAGCATTCGAGATTTTCAAGTCAGGATTGTGAGAGAGGCGTTGGAAATCGAAAAGCAAGGCTCTCTAAATAAAAGAGACGACAGCCTCAACGTGTCTCCCTTATGGAAGTTAATTTTGAATACCAAACGCCCAGTACCTGGTACAATGAAACCCGCTACAGCACCATTGTCACCAAAACAAGACAACTTTCCTGGAATTTCACTCACCCAACAGCGCCAGCACAAGCAAGTGGAGGGAGGGGGTAGGAGATATGCTCTTCGACCCAGAAAGAATACCTAGGACTCAGTGTGGATCTCGACGCCACCCTCAGAAGATGTCGTCTGCGATGGCGACGAAACGTCAGACTCAAGTAAGTCAAAACAAACGGATGTACCCGGTTAATTCTTTTACATATATATATATATATATATATATATATATATATATATTGTTTATTTTTGTGTGTGGCGAAAAATTGCGTTTGCACCACGGGCAAAAATGTTTTTCCGGCTCGAAATCGGTTTTCAAGTCCGAGGCCGTAGGCCGAGGACTAGAAAAGATTGAAAAATCTAATTTTCTGCTCTAGGTGCGTAATATACTATGTCAGCCAGGGAATCGAACCCAGTACCTCCTAAGTGCCGGTCAGGAATGCTAACCCTTACACCTAACTGGCAATCTCTGGATAGCAGCACTCTTTTTATACGAAGCCATAGCGGCAAGCCAGTCTACAGTTTGAAATTACTGAGATATTGCAATTATTCAAATGCTAATGAATTAATTATTATTATTGAACGAAAATCCAAATTAAATGCTGTAACTTGGATTTTTGTTTAATAATAATAATTAATTCATTAGCATTTGAATACTTATTGCAATATCTCAGTAATTCTAAGCTGCAGACTGGCTGGCCGCTATGTCTTCGTATAAAATGAGCGCTGCTATCCAGAGATTGTCAGTTTGGTGAAAGGGTAAGCATTCCTGACCGCCATTTAGGAGGTACTGGGTTCGATTCCCGGGCTGACAAATAATTTTTGAATAGTAGCGCTCATCGAATTTTCATGTATATTCTGTCAATGTTATTGATAGAATAAGTTGATAGCTTTGGTTAAGGAATTGTTGTTTAACGAAAATATCTAATTTTTTTTATTCACAAGTACTCAGATTGCTAATAATAATTACAATAGCTGTGGCTTTAATATACTTGAAAATAGTTTTGATAAATTATTTTTACTTGTCTCGAATCTTCAGACTTATATTGATAGAATCCAACTAGTAAATAAGATATCAATAAGGCTATTAAAAACAATATACGAATCTTGAAGTACCCTTTATCTTTTAAAAGCTTTAAAATAGTTCAACAATTAGTTTCGGTGATCACACCATCGTCAGTTTATAAAATTATAAAATTATAATTTTTATTCAATTTTATAATTTGATAATTAATTTTAATTTTATAATTTTATTATGAAATTATAATTTTATAAACTGAAACTAGAAACTTTATCACCGAAACTAGTTGTTGAACTATTTTAAAGTTCTTAAAAAATAAAGGGTACTTCAAGATTTGTATATTGTTTTCAATTATTTAGAAAGTAGCTCATTTGAATGAAGTGTTTTTACATTAAGGCTATGTATAATTTAAAAGTTGTAATGAAAAAATGTGATACCTGTAATGAAATGCCTGATTACTTGAATGAGTTCAGTGTCTGGCAAAGATACTGTGAACACTTCTTGATAACGTGAAACAGCATGACAAAATTTGAACAAAAGAATGAATTGAACTTCATCCAACATTTTCACAATTGAATTTATTCCTTTCTTCCACACAATTTCATTCCGCGTCACGTAACCAAGGCCACATTTGCAGACCTGGATATCTTATCAGTGCCGACTGTTATTAGATGATTGAGGTCGATTATTATGGTTTCAGGTCGATACACAGTCCCGACAACTGCAGGAATGCTGGCAATGGATACGCAACCAGGTTATGAGTTCTACAAACAATCATTCTTATCGCCTGGTTTCTGTGTTCTTTAGAACTGCACCTGTCACAGTTGATGTTGAACAGTTTGTGATATGCGAACAGTTTTCATTCATGTGGTCTAGAGCCAGTGATATAATGGACTCATTCATGTAAAATGTTCTCTGCACACTTTCTACTACGGAATAGAATAATCCATAGTCTCGAATCAAAAATATGATATTAATAGAATAGGCCTACTATACACGATTGAACTTGTTTATATACAGGTAACAGAATGAATATTTTGACATAGCTCACCAGTCTGTTCCTCCAGATTCAAGTAATAGATTGTATGATCTGCCCTAAGCTTTATCGTTCATTTACTCTCCTCAATGAATTGATCGATCAACGAACTCAAATTTCCTTAAATAATTCCTCAAATAAACTAACATAATACGTATCAGTGTTGTTGCTGAGATAAACAATGACAATTATTGAGAATTAATTATGTGCCCTAAGCTTCACTGTTCATTTACTCTCCTCAATGAATTGATCGATCAACGAACTCAAATTTCCTTAAATAATTCCTCAAATAAACTAACCTAATACGTATCAATGTTGCTGAGATAAACAATGACAATTATTGGGAATTAACATCCTTATAATCTGCAATAAAACTGAAGGCACAATAAATGGAGGTATGTTTGTTTTAATTATATAGGCTAGCAATAATTCCAATTGCCGGGAAATTTGAGCTTGCGAGATTCACATGAGGTCCAATCTGTGTAGGAGACAAAATATCATGTAACTTATTCATGCAACTTTTCTGGACTCGAGTCTGTCGTATACAGCGACATAATGGCTCAGTTATGTGAGCTTCAATTATTGTTTTCACTTCAATTTTCGCAACATTTTTTTTTTGTTTTTGAAATGAATTAGTTAATGCAGATCAACTGCTGGTGATTTTGCTATCATAACTTGTTTCCGTAGCTATCCGATGAATTCGAATGAGTTTCAGGCCAATTAAAACAAATAAATGAGAATTGTATTTGAATACTGATATTGAAGTTAACATTCTAGTCCAGATAGGTAGTTTCTGTCGATGAAGATATCTACTCTATGGCAAAATATAATTATTATTCTTTTTTTTATCAAAGTGAAAAAATCAAAATGACAACTAATAGCTGGAACACTTCGTTCGGAAAAGTCGTATTTCCTCCAAGTTTTACTTGAAAACTTACAAATTCTTTTGAAATTTCTCGAATAATTAGAAGAATTATTCCTACCTAGGTAGCATGTGATCTCATCTTATATCATATTTGTTTTTCTTGTATATTCAATTTTCCTTTTTTAGTATGATCGATACCTTGTTTCCAATATCGCAACCTTCTTTTAAGAAGTATCACTCCCTTACATTCCATAAGAGCACCTCAATTCATACTATCCCAACTTGATAATAAACATGAAATATTTATTTCAATCAGAAAGTGTAATCCAGTTATCAAAACCTGTGTAAAATGAATTTGTAACTCAAGTTCAAATGAATTTCCTTACAAATTAAATATTGCATGTCCCTGAATCTGGAGAGAACATAATAGAATCTATTCCTGTTTTCCAATTGTTTAGAAGTAAGATATATATTATTTAATAGCCTATAGCTAACATGTAAAATATTTTAACATAGAGCATTGCTTGAAGATAAATTCTAGTCTAAGCTGAGACATAACAAAAAGCTTCTTATCATATCATCGTATGTAATCCAGTTCTTGTGTGTGAGACCTAAGATTGATTACAACTCGAATTTCTTTCCTCAGATACACTTTTTTTTTGTAAAATCATTTGATATTCTTATCATTTTCTAGCTTTCTTATCATTTTCTGTCACAAAAATTCAAGTCATTTTTGAGACTGATTATTCAGTTTTTGAATTCTTGAAACTTTTCTTGATATAATTAATTTATCGGATACGAACTATTCAAGAATAGTATCATCTTGTAGATAAATAATAATCCATTGTAAATATGTATGTAATGTCTTCCGATATGTCCATTATGCTGGAGTGCTTGGCTTTAAGTATTTTTTTAGATGTATTCACGTTCTTGTTACTTAAGAAAAATCCGTTGCTTACCCTGGAATAAATCTGTGGCATTCTTCAATTGAATTGATTTTGGATAGAGTCAAGTTCAGATGTTGAACTATTTTACTCATAAAATATTGTATTCATTTTCGTAATCACAGTTTGATCGATATTTAGCTCAAATTTGGTTTTTTGAATTTTAAGATTAATAATAATATTACAAGCTTTTCACAGTTCCATGTAACTCAAAATCACGTATTGATTACTATCAATCGAAAGTGAAGCAGATACAAAATCACACTTCATTACACCACAAGATTTTATTGCCGTATTGGATTGAAATTCCATTGTTTTCAGATTATAATTATGTTTCGAATCAATTTTTAGCTTTGCTTTAGGACTTGTTCCATTTAGTTTAACTGTGCAATATGAAACACATTGAATCGTTTGCCATAAAAACTCACGATTGGGAGTGTTTATAGATACTTAGTGCCGGTCGCACAAAAGCCGGTTAAGTTTTAATCGTGATTAACTCCACGAGAGCCAATCAGAGTAGCCGTCTTATCAAAAAGGCCTTCTCTGATTGGTTCTCGTGTAATTAATCTCGGATAAAATTTAACCGGCTACTGTGCAACCGGGCCTTATCTGTAGTAAAATTATGAACGATTCACCCATGAATATTGTAAAGCAAGAAAAATTCTAATGGTATGTTTACCCTGATAAAATTATTTATTTTGTAAATTTGAAAGATTTATTATTAGTTGATACTAGCTGAACTTTTCATTGTAGATTACCATTGTAGGTGTAGATAATGAGATTAATAAGATTTATTCCACTTTAATATAAGAAATTTGTAAAAAGGATAGTCTACTATTGAAATAAAAATTCATTGAAAACCCACCATCATGTTGCTGGTTTTATTGTCACCCACCTTAATTATCCGCTATTAGAATAAGTTTTGATAAAAAATAATTTAATATTGGTATTCATTGTTATTGATGAAAATTGATAGATATTCATGAACAAAAAATATTTAATTTGTCTGAACTTAATCGAAAAAAATTACAAAAAAATCAATTACATCACAGAGTTTATTAGAGGCCAATCATTATTGACCTAGAGTATCATAAGAGTATTATTATGAATATAAAGAAAAATAAAAATCTCAGTACCCTTTTCGAAATATTAAAATATTTTTAATTATTAAAAAGTTATTTCTTGTTTAAAAGTATTTTTATAAAATGAATTTAAAATATTAAAATATTTCAAAAAGGGTACTGAGATTTTTATTTTTCTTTATATTTATATTGCAAGTAGCCCTATACAGAAAAGAGGTATTATTATGACTCTGGAAGCTTTTAGGGCAAATATCACTCAAAAATATCACATTTTCCAAATCGTACGATATCGAATAGTTTGAGTGCTTTGAGAAGCACTTCTTATTTGATTTTAATTACATTTTACTCAAGATCTCTTCATGATATTCATTCAGTGGCAACTGAGCCATCGCTGTGAAATACTCATTATCATGAATACCAGCATGAAAAGGATATCAGCATACATTTATTGCAAGGAGAGGAACTGGTGGAGATTGGAAGAATGCATCCTGGAATATAACTAGCCTACTCTTCCAAGATTCCCATGCAAGATCCAAGACAGTTATCTCATGTGAGTTAGATGAGTTAGTGCCGGTTGCACAACAGCCGGTTAAATTTTAACCGTGATTAATTCCACGAGAACCTATCAGAGAAGCCGTCTTTCCAAAACCGCCCACTCTGATTGGTTCTCGTGAAATTAATCATGGTTAAATTTCAACCGGCTGTTGTGCAACCGGGCCTTAGTCAGTCAGTTAGTGAGTCAGTTGGTCATATCAGTTAGATTGGTTTTGATAGTTCTCTGAGGAATTTCCAAGTCAAGGCAATTCCAAAAGTTTCAAAACTTGTGTATAATATTCTATGGTAGGCAAAAGGAAGGAATGATCAATAAAGTTACATTCTTACAGCCTCTAAATATGATAATAGAGAATATAATTTCATTTCATTTCATAATTTCTTCATTCATAAATTTGTACATTGTATACAATGAATAGTGTCATAATATATATCTTTGATTGGATACAATTAAAAATAAAATACATAACAAATAAAATATCTACAGAATACAACAATACAAACATACAATACAATTCAACTCATAGGAGCTGATCTCATTCATTCAAATATTCTTCGATATTATAAGAGCTCTTTCAGTTAAATATCTCTTCAATTCCAATTTGAATTTATTGGGATTCAGCTCTTGTTGGATTCGCGTCGGCAGCTTGCTATAGAACTTGGCTCCTATGTATGTGGGCTTCTTCTCGTAGAACTCAAGTCTATGGGTTTGCAAATGTAGAAGTTCATCTCTGCTTCTAGTGCTGTACCTATGATTATGTCCTAACATCAAAATATTTCCAAGATTTTCTTTCACACACATAATTGTCTCAAAGATGTAAAGACTGTAAACTGTCATTATATTCAAGTGAGCGAAATGTTCTTTAACTAATGCTATGGGGTCTAGGTGTAAAATTACTCTTATAGCTTGTTTTTGTGATTTAAGAATTGAATCCATGTTCTGATTTGAAGTAGATCCATAAAGACTTATACCAAAGGATATTATAGAGTGTATGTAGGCAAAATAAGTAATTTGCCTACTAAAATAAATAATAATGAAGATACGATGATACGAATCTTGTAATATAGTAGTTTATGATATCATAAACTACTATGAAATATAGTATCATAAAATATATTATATGATAAAACTATATATAAAATATCTATCATAATATATAATAAAAATATGATGATACCAATCTTATAATATAGTAGTTTATGATATCATGGCGTAGTGCTCTCCCCCTTGAATGAATTCTACAACTTACTAATATATTCATTAATAACCAATTGCCCAAAGATCTGGGAACCGGAACCGGTTAATAATCAAGATTGATCCTTTAAGTAAAGAACAAGAAGACTAATAGAGTCATGAATTTGATAAATTATAATGATTCATCAACTAAAAGAGACCTCAGGTTCTTTGCGTTTACAAGGATTCAACACAATATAGAATATAGATTAACACAATAGATCAACACAATATAGAATATAGATTAACACAATAAATCAACACAATATAGAATATAGATTAACACAATAGATCAACACAATATAGATTGTAGCAAATTTTACATAGGTAGAATAGAAATTTCATTATTTTGAATTGAATTTATTTCGCCAAAAAAGCACATTACATCATTAAAATAAATTGAAACAAAATGAAAATTCAACTATACAAAACAGAAACAAAATTATAAATTATACTAAATACTTATGTACAATAGATTAAGTAAATAACTCAATGCTTATAAGATTCAAAGAACACACAAGAGCCATTACCCATCCTTCCTCCCATTCCACCTTTGCAGAACACATAATCTCCACTGACCACACACACCCTGACATAAACAACAACCTCGAAATACTCACTATTCCCACAAGAACAGAAAATTAAATGTACTAGAACAGTTTGAAATATACAAGTACACCAAACAATATTCTAAATGTCCAAATCAACTTTTCCTCCCACACTCTGTTGACAAAAATATTTAAATCCTCCTCCATTAACCGCCAAAACTCCCCTCCACCCCCACTCTGACCAAATTTCACCCTCATAACCTTAAATACTTCGGTTTCTGTTTGGCTTGAAAATGTGCAATACCAGCACGAAACGGACGTCGCCACATCAAAGAATGTGAGTGTTTTTTCACTTTAAAGTTTTATGAAATACGATAGTAATAATAATAGTGAAAAGAAGATGGATAACCAACAACGGACAATATAGAAATAAATGTATTATAGAAATAGAAGGAAAGCATTTCACACAATATTTCAGACTTTACAAAATTGCGGTCCAGATGAGCTTATTTGAACCTCGTTAACTGTGTCAAGTTTCAAAGGTAATGTGCAAAATTAGATATTTTCAAAATATAGATTTTATTGGATACTATTTATTCAGGCCTGAAAGTGATTAAAGTTTAATAAAAAGAATATTTCCTAATAACGTATCCCAATAGGGAAACTTTATCTTCCAATAAATAAAATGTTTATTTCCCAAAAAACTAAAACTACTACATCAATTACAGAGAATGTTAGATAAATCACAATTACATACAATAGTTAGTTACAAAAAATTTCTTATAATGTGTCCTCCACATGTTTAGTTTTTTTCTGTGGAAATTGACCTACTCCACTATGGCGTACCATGTTCTAGAGTAGGTTATGATACAAATTGATACAAAATAATTCCATAGTAGGCAATCCTTTTGTTTTAAAAAACTTTTTAATATAAAACACAAAAGGTTTCTTGAAAATGGATTGGAAAGGCCGAAACTAGTTGTGTTTTATATAAAACGGTTTTAAACAATGGAATTATTTCCTATTAATAAAAAAATGATATCATTTTGTTCCATATTCATTTTGATGAAAGCTGCAAGCTTATTCTAACATACTAGTAGTTCTGTGAACAGTAGACCTCACGCAGTTTCCTCATCCACAAGTATCTGATGTCACCTCTTTGAAATGTTGACAAACTCAGTTCACGTTTGAATTTGTATTCCATATGATATAATTCATCCAGTTCCGTGATAATCTAATGAGAATTAATTTTTTACAATCAAAAATATCATAATTTCTTCAGCATTATTTAGTTCATTTGATTAGGCCTATTTTTAATCACCCATCAAATTAGGTTTTTTTCAAATGTGAGGATATTGATACAGATGGGCTCGTTTAATAATACCATGACTGCAAAACAGAATATTGAAGCTGAAGACATCAAAGATGCATAACTTTTCAAGGTCTTTGATTGAAACTATAGACCTTTTAGAAATATACACGGCTTCTCCAGAACATCTATGTAATCCACTTGTCAGCTGATTCATTATGAATAGTTCTATAGTCTGATTAATCCTATTTTAAGAGTAGATGATATAATTATTATATAGTGAGATCAGAGTATTGAGGAATTCCTTTTCTTTTCATATTGTCAATGGAAAACTTCGAAAAACCTTGTGTATACATCGCCGTGTAGTTGAAAAAGGAATATCCCTGCCAAATCTCATCGAATTCTATCAACGCGTTTGGCCGTAATCGCGTTACATACAGACAGACAAAAGAAAATCCGAGTTGAAACATTGACCTCATTACGTTTTGTCTATTGGAACATTTCCAAAAATACAAATTATAACTAATTTCTCATTTTTTAAGCCGTAAGTTTGTTGGCAAGGGCCTTTAGATGACCACATCATGCGTGAGGGTTGAAATCATGAAATAATCATTAATAATCTCGAGTTATAATAATAGTAAAGCGGAATGCAATTAATTACTAACAGAATTGTGTAGGCGTAAGATAGGCTACACGGAGAACACAAGTTCTAACCAGTCAGCAATTTATTCCCACGGGCCGTAAGGACAATGCGGCGTAACAGGTCAACGGTAGCAAATGCAGGAGTCAAGTAGGCTACACGCGTAACACGCGGCCCTGTACTGTATGTATAGCAGATGCAGTATAATATTCCGATCTACGTTAAAATGGCATAGACTGATAGAAGAACAGCTTTGCCGACTTTCTGCCCTCTCACTGCCTTCTGTAAGAGATAGTTGATTACGGTACACTATCTGATGTGATATTGTACTGTTCTTTCTTGTTAAGAATAATAATTATTAATAACAATAATAATGTTTTTTAATTTAATTAATTATTAATTACATTTCATTCATTTATCAATGAAATATTTTTTATTTTATTCTTCAAGAAAACATATTTTTCAACCAATTTTTTCAATGAGTTTCCATAATTGAGATCAAATATTCTGTTAAATTCCTACATATTAGGCTATAAAACGACATGGAGACGTTTCGAAGCACAATCAATATTTCAATAATTTTATTCAGTAAAATGCATTACAAAATTGCAAATATAGCCACAAAAGGATAGCGCTATAGCTGTTTTGTCGAATGATAGACAAGGATAGCAACACCAATGTTGCTAGGCTTAGCCTAGTTTTTCCTCCAATGTCATAATTGTATTATGATTATAGTGTTTTATACAATAAATGAATCAATGAATAATTTTTAAAATGTTAATCAAACATATCACAACAGAGACTTCACTAAATAAATAGTATCTTACGTCACAAGGACGGGAAGGGGCCTTTTGCAGGCGAGAATGATGTTTCTAGACGAGCCGTTAGCCGAGACTGCAAAAGACATTCACGTACAAGTAACGTACACTATTTTTTGTCATAATAATCTAAAGAAGAATAATTGAGAATAAAAAACATTACCTACTTGTGCTGAAGTTACTACATGTATTCTATAAACATAATCTAGTTTACAAATTCCGAAAAGGTATTTTGGGAAGTTGGCAAAACTTCCACCTGAGTGCTGAAGGTGGTTTTTTTACTTTCCTTGCCCTATTACCATAGGTAAGGAAAGTATTGCTTTCCGGAAAAAATTAAGGTACCCCAATTTCTAAATTTCTATACGTTACTAGGTCCCCTGAGTCCAAAAACTGGTTTTTGGGTATTGGTCTGTATGTTGTGTGTGTGTGTGTGTGTGTGTGTGTGTGTGTGGTGTGTGTGTGTGTTGTGTGTGTGTGTGTGTTGTGTGTGTGTGTGTGTGTGTGTTGTGTGTGTGTGTGTGTGTGTGTGTGTGTGTGTGTGGTGTGTGTGTGTGTGTGGTGTGTGTGTGTGTGAGTGTGTGAGTGTATGTGCGTCTGTGTACACGATATCTCGCCTCCCAATCAACGGAATGACTTGAAATATGGAACTTACGGTCCTTTCACTATAAGGATCCGACACGAACAATTTCGATCAAATGCAATTCAAGATGGCGGCTAAAATGACGAAAATGTTGTCAAAAACAGGGTTTTTCGTGATTTTCTCGGAAACGGCTCCAACGATTTTGATCAAATTCATACCTAAAATAGTCATCGATAAGCTCTATCAACTGCCACAAGTCCCATATCTGTAAAAATTTCAGGAGCTCCGCCTCATCATGCAGATAGATTCCCAATTATCAGGCTTCAGATACAATTGAAACAAAAAAAAAATCAAGTGAAGTAGATTGAGCATGAAAATCTCTACAATTGATGTTCAGTAACATATTCACCTTAAATTGAAAATAAGCTTCAAATTCGAGAAAATGTGATTATTCAATTGCAAATTATTGTTGATTCTATTAAATCATTCACTATGAAGAGTTAGCAGACCTCATGTGTGTCTCCAGCGTTATTGCCCTGTCACCAGCTGGCTCAAATCTTTGAATAGTAGACTTGGGATGCGCGGGAACACTAGCGTCAGGTGATCAATTTTCATAACGGGAAGGAAAGTTGTGTGAGTGCGCCACACCAGACTTTTTGTAGCAGTTTTGCTGTTCTTATTGCTGACTAAAGAAAACATATGGTTCCATTACAGTAGAGTATGCTGTAATGAGAATCATATGTTTATTTGTTCTGCAAACAGCTGTTTACCGGATTGATGCATGAAAAACAGCTGAGATTGAATGACTATGAAAAAAAATTACTTTTTGAATGGTCTGAAGCTGATGTTCAATTTTCTGCTCACCTGAAACAATAATGAATATTTAAATTGCTTAATATGATAAGCTAGAACAATAATACCGATTCAAATGAAATAAAATGCTCTGAAAATTATCAAGTACTATGAGTGGACCAGTTAATCGATGCATAAGCAAGAAGATTAAATACTTAAATTACGGTTTCAAAAATTCAAGATGGTCAAAAATCTTTGTCAAAAATGTTTATATGTTTGTCAAAAACGTTCACAATAATACACACTGCAATTCAGTGGTCAATGGAAACTCGGAACGTATCAAAATGATTCAATTATCCAATATTTTATATTATACAAGAATTGCATTTTAAAATAACACTTGAAATCGCGATAAACATGAAGTTCTGCCCTACTAGTGCTACTATAGCTGATATTGTTGAAAATATGAATTCATTCAATGTACAGTCAGTTACACACACATCATTCTTTTATGAATTCTATTAGATTGAACGGAACTTGTCAAACATGATCTGTTTAACCTAATAGAATTTATAAGGACGGCAAAAAATCGAACGTCCAAAAATCGATGTGTGTTAACTGGCCTTAGAGTGTATCTCAAAAAAATATACATTGATAATCATTGTATCGTATTGTTTTTGAAATAATAATAAATTCCTTAGTATTTGAATAATTGCAATATCTCATTAATTTCCATCTGTAGACTGGCTGGCCACTATGGCTTTGTATAAAATGAGCGCTGCTATCCAGAGATTGTCAGTTTGGTGTAAGGGTAAGCATTCCTGACCGGCAATTGGGAGGTACTGGGTTCGATTCCCGGGCTGACAAATAATTTTTGAATAGTAGCGCTCATCGAATTCCCATCAAGCTGTTTACCCTGTTGTCAATATTTGCGGTAGCAGAAGTCTTCGGGGTGAATTACAGCATTTAATTTGGATTTTCGTTTAATAATAATTATTATTATTATTATGCGTCAAATTCCCTTGTATGGGTATCGCTGAGTATTTACTTTGGATGCCGTACTAGATCCTTATTTCTACGATTTTTCCATAAAAATTTCATTCTAGCCGATATAGCCTCTCTTCTTTCTTGGGAAAAGACTACGTTTCTCCTCTTAATTTCCACGGGGCGTATTTCCCACTTTGCAACACTCCTTCTAAATTGGTTTCTGTCAAATATTATGTCATCATCAATTCCTGCATCAGATAAGTCCTTCTGTACATTTTTAATCCAATTTCCCCCCGTCTTTTTGCTCTTCACAAAAAGTAGGATTCTCTTTGTCATTCGATCCCCCGGCAGTCTCATCAAATGTCCAAAGAATTTTAATCTTCTCCTTTTGATATCGGCAGATACTTTTGAGTATTTTTCCACAACGCATTGGAAAAATAATAATAGTTATTATATATAGGTTATGTCCATTCAAATTTCAACACCAAATCACAACCTGAAAATATAAATTAGAATAAAACAAACAATTTTAGATTGAAACCTGATCACTGATATGGTACAACAATTGGACAGCGTTCGGCCAACTACTGATCCTACGTGACCTCTACGATTGTTCGAGACTGAGCAGTATGATTTCATGAAGCCTCTAGTCTGTGTGCGTAACTAATGATCGCCGCTTATCAACTCTATTATCAGCGTCACCATTGACGACACGCCACTTGCCACTATCAACAACATACCAGTCCACACCTTGGCCGTTGGAATTCGGTCGTCTTCATGAAAACAGTCGGCGTTCTTTACGTTGCGGCAGAGCAAAGCCAGGCATTCTGATGTGAGACTCACGTTCAACTGACAGTGTAGCTCATGAATGACGTCAATGCTACCCATTTACCCAATGCTGACACTCGGTTACAAACAAGTTTAACGGAAGAGTGAAAGAATACTGTACATATTTACGTCGGAGCGTTTTACATAACAATCAAAAGGTGGTTTGTGAGCCACAGAACGAGGAAGTGCAGGTGTGTTGAGTGTGGTCGGGGGGCAGGGGTGACCCCCCGTGATGGTTGGGAGGGGGGTGAAAGCACCCCGGAGGGCCCTTTGTGTCCTCAGGCCCTTGAATGGGAGTGAGTCTGTGTAATAGTGATTCACAAGGACCGCTTTTAGTGATTGATGATCGTTGTTGCTCTGTGAGGAGGTTGAGGAGGAGGAGGAGACGGTGAAGGAGGGGGAGGAATATTAAGAGGAGGAAGAGGAGGAGGCGGTGGTGGTGGGGAAGAAGGAAGTGAAGGAGGAGTTGAAAGAGGAGGAGAAGGAGGAGGTGGAGGAGGAGGAGGAGGAGGAGGAGGAGATGAAGGAGGCGGTGGAGGAGGAGGAGGTAGATGAGGAGGAGGAGGAGGAGGTGGAGGAGGCGGTGGAGGAGGAGGAGGTAGATGAGGAGGAGGAGGATGTGGTGGTGGAGGATTACAAGGAGGAGGAGAAGGAGGAGGACAAGGAGTAGAAGAAGGAGAAGACACTATCCACACCACGAAAGACGACAGACCTCCTCACACAACTGAGGAGAATGTTTATAATAAAAATAATAATGATGATGATGATAATGATTATGAGTATGATAGTGATAATGGTAATGATAAGGTCTAAAAAAGAAGAGAAGGTTCAATATAAGGGTTCGTAAGAGAAGGAGTTGGAGGAGTAGAATAATGATAAGGAAGAGGAGAATAATTATGAGTAGGATGTGTGGAGGTGGGAGTGAAAGAAGGAGAAAGATGAGAAAGTATAGGATGAGGACAGAGAGAAGGTGGTTAGGGAGGAGGATGATAATGAGGAGGATTAGGAGGAGGAGGCAATCATGAGAGAGAAGGATGCAAAGGGAGGAAGAGAAAGAAAAAAAGAAGAACAATGAGAGAAAGGGGAAGGGAAGAGAGAAGAAGGAAGAGAATGCGGAGTAGGAGGAAAAGAAGAAGAAAGAAAATGCGGAGTAGGAGGAGGAGGAGAAGAAAGAGAAGGATATGGAGAAGAAAGAGATGGTTAAGTGGTATAAGAATGCAAGGGAAGTAAAATAGGAGAACTACATTTTTAGGAGGATGAATAAGAAGAAGAAAATGAGGAGCGTAAGGAGGAGAAGAAGAAGGAAGAGGAGGAGGACGTAAGAAAAGGAAAAGTCGAAGAAGATGAAGAAGAACAAGGAGTAGTAGAGTAGTGCAAAGAAAGTGAAACACTAGGAAGAGGAGTAGGTAGAAGAAGAAATAAGGGATGAGGAGAAGAAAAAGTAGTTATGATTAGCTGAGTAGTTATGATTAAGAAGCTGAGAAGGAGGGGGAGTAGAAGGAGGTGGAGAAGGAAGAAGAGGATGAAGTGGGAAAAGGAAGAGGAGGAGAAAGACTAGGAGTACTAAAAAAAAGTGAGGCACTGGGAGAAGCAGTAGGTAGAAGAAGAAAGAAGAAATAAGGAGAAGAAAATGAGAAGGAAGGATGCAAAAGGTGAGGAGGAGAACAAGAAGGAGGAGGAGAAGGAAGATGAGATTGAGGAGGAGACGGAGGAGGAGTAGGAGAAGGAGGAGGAGGAGGAGAAGGAGGAGAAGAAGGAGGTTAAAGAGGAGAAGACACTATCCACACCACCACAGACGACCAGCCTCCTCACACAACTCCTCAGGTTCGAGACAGTCCACCTCCTCCGTATCACAGTGCCCATCTGACTATGACACATCAGAAACCCTCGCACCACGGGACAAGGCCCAGTGATATGCTCACAATGGATGCATATTTATAATGAGGAATGTAAATCTGATAATGGTTTCATCGAGGCTTGTGATAGCCATCGTGCCAATTCATCCGAGAATGTGGGGTCGGTCGTCCTTCCTTAACAATAAATTCAATATAAGAACCATTAGTGATAATTTTTTCTTCCAAAGAAATCATCTTTAGAAGATGTTTAGCAAAATGTGATTTTATATGAACAAAATCAAGTGATTAGGAACTACTGTAAATGGGATGGAAATAAAGAAATAGGAAGTCGTAAATAAGAAGTAGCCTCAAATAGTTAAATATAAAGAGGAGTAAATGAAAAGAAATATAAATTTAGAGATAGAAATAGACAGTAATGACAAGAAATAAATAAATTTATGGTAATGAAAAGGTTTGTAACGTGAATATTGATGATGTGGAACTTTTCCATAATCGAAGAGACTTGAAATGTTCATGTGAAATAATAATTTTTAATGAAGTGGATTTTTCGACAACATTTCAAGTTTCTTCAAGTAGTAATGAGAAGGGTAAAATTCGAAAATTGAGGAAGTCGCAAATAAGATGAAGTCTCAAATCATTAAATTACTGTCACACTACATACACGCTCTACACGGGGACAATAGTAACGTTCACTTTAAGCTTCCACCAGCCATCACGGGAACACGGAATTGGAAATGCCATGTACATTTGAGTGCAGGACATTTCCAATTCCGTGCTCCCGCGATAGCTACTATTGTACCTGTCTGTAGGCTGCTTTATTGCATAACTATTATTAAACAAAAATCTAAATTAAATGCTGTAAATGAAATTTCTCATCAATTTCTAACTGTAGACTGCTTTATTGCAGTTATTCGAGTGAAGTGGGGAAAGGAGCTCAATCTAAACAGCAATGTTACAATATCGATTGTCAGGTTAATTAATTACTAGTCAAGTTAATAGTATTCTTGAATATAGAAGTACATTCCAGTTGAAGAACTGCAATATATAATCCCAGAGAACGAAATAGAAAATCTTAAAATCATTTGTATCACTTAACTAGACTCTCAAGAGTTCATCGAAGTAATCTTAATAATTATTGCAGAATAATAATAATTTTTGATAATGGGCCTACTGCGGTCAATATTTTGGTTTGTTTCCTGTGATAATGGTATTTTTCTTATCGTCTGTAACGGGACAGATGTATTCTCTATTGGGAAAACTATTTTTGACTCTTGTGAAAATGTAAACTTTTTCTGATGCCCACATGGTCGTTAATTCTAACATAAATCTCGAAATTTCATTGATCTGATATCGTCATAGAACTTGTGTCTACAGTGAATAGTTAACTATTTGAAACAAAAAGTGAGAATTTTTGAAATGTCAATTCTCAAGTTCCTGAATACTGAAATATTAATTACAGATAGTTTTGAGTTCTTAAAATTCTAATTCTCAAGTTCCAGGTATATGTTTTGGTTCTGCATATTCCAATAATTATTGAGAAAATACAGTTCTCTGCTTATTTGAGAAATTTAGATTTAAGATAAAGAAAGGAAAAAAAAATGTCGATTTCCACTATAATATTTTTATTCACCAAAACTAGTTTTCGTTGCCTATGGCAACATCTTCAGTGGCAACTCTTTTTTTTTCCTTTTTTTCCTTTCTTTATCTTAATATGGAGAAGTTCCACAATATCTCTGATAAAAGTGTTAAATTTAGATTTTTGAGATACCGTACGCCTAGATAGGTACCGTATTAGAATTTGAGAGATGACATAAGCTTTCCACTTGAGCATGCGCAATGAGATGAGATGATAATGTGAACAAGCAATTACTGTAAACTTGGTGAGATGTGAACCCACAAAAGCTGCTCATCAAAGGTACATAGAATATATGTATTCTAGATAGCTTGGTAGATATCGTCTTATTCCACTGTCTGCAACTTTCTTTGCTTTTCACTTCATAAGAAGGTTCGTGAATATGAGAATAAGGAACAAAATTAAATATGAACCCTACTGTTGAGACAGTCCCATCTTATCTCTGTATTCTCAAAGCCACAAGTGTTAATTGATTTAGAAAGTCAAGTCGCTTGTTGTGTAATATGCTTCCGGAAAAGAAGGGAGCATGCAATTACTATCAAGCCATTCATTGATGGAAGAGGATAAAAGCTAAAATACAATCGATTCAAGAACGTGTATTACACATCAAGCAAGTCACTGATAATAAGCGAAGGATCAGGAAAATATTTGTAATTCGAGAATATTCTGGAGAATAATTAAGTATTATTTCTATAACTAATAACCTTAGTAACAGCTTATCACTGGTATTGAAGCCAATTATTAATTATTTAGACAAGAGAACACTGACCGGGAGAGAGAAAATACGGATACTCCTTGTATTATTTCTTTCCCAAATTTAGACAATGTATTAAGAGTACAAAATGGGACTATAATTGAATAGATCTGAGGGTCAGATTCATGGAAATCTAATTTAATTCTACCATTGTAAAATGACGTCATCGCATTGACACGAGATTCACTAAATGACTACACTAGTAGTTCTGTGAACAGTAGACCTCACGCAGTATTCTCATCCACAAGTACCTGATGTCACTTGTTTTAAATGTTAACAAACTCAGTTCACGTTTGAATTTGTATTCCATATTATAATTCATCCAGTTCCGTGATAATGTGATGAAAATTATTTTTTTACAATCGATAATATTATAATTTCTCCAGCATTATGTAGTTCATTTGTTTATTTTTGATTACCTATTAATTTAGTTTTTTCTAATGTGAGAATATTGCATAATAATACCATGACTGCAAAACAAAATATTGAATCCAAAGACCTTAAAGCTGCGATTAGACCAGTTATTAACAAAACGTTGATAACTCAATCCTTATAGATTATATTAGATTGAACATAACTCATTATACACATGATGAAGAGGTGTGTCTGTCAACTTCCGTTCTATCTTATAGAATCTATAAGGATTAAGTTATTAACATTTTGCTAATAATTTTGATGTAAGCCCAGCTTAAAGATGCATACCTCTTTGATTGAAATTATAGACATTACTAGCCGTCAGGCTCGCTTCGCTTGCCATATCCGTCTAGCCAGGGGGCTCCGCTCCCTGGACCCCGACTGGATCGTCCAAGAATGAGATCAGCAGGCTCGCTTAGCTCGCCTGCATTTTTATCATATGTTAGGACGATCCAGTCGGGGATCCAGACTAAACGTCTGGCTAAACAAATATGGCGAGCGAAGCGAGCCTGACTGCTAGTAATATAGTATTCCCAGGATTGAAGTAGCAGTGCCTAATCAATTTTTCCGCGATAAATGCATTTAAATCTTCAACTTGGTGCCAACCTAACAAAGTCAACTCAACTTAATGCCAACCTGACAAAATTATTAATTTAGTTGCCAGTTAACAACTGTTTCGAAGAGGTACTCTATCTAGATTATAGTTCTATAGTAACATATGATATGGAAATTTTAATTATAATTAAGAGATTGATTGATTGATTGAGTACTTTATTTATGTAGATTACAATATATACTGGCTTATACACTTATATACAATAGCTTACAATACAGCAAAGTTATAGATGAATTTACATAATATAGACTAAGAAAAATAACTATTGAACTGTATATGACATGAAAAAGCAATTTGTAATATAATAACTATAGATAATAATCATATTGTTATGCATCTACATAAATTGGCGGAGCTTTGGACATATCAATGTCCATTCTTTGGGAAGAATATTAAAAATATCCTCCCCACTAACTCTCTACCAAAGAAAGAGATTGGGAGAAGAAGAATATACATGCTAAAAGACGAACTTTAAACCCTTAAAAACAAAACCTTAGAGTTAAAATATTGCCAAAAGATTTTTTAGTGCGCCTCTAAAGGGCCAACTGAACATATCTAAAAAAATTTGAACGTTTTTGGTCCGGTAGATTTATAGTTATGCGAGTGAGTGAGTGAGTCAGTCAGTCAGTGAGTGCCATTTCGCTTTTATATATATAGATACAAATACAGTAATAGACTGACTTCACACATCTGTGAAATCACTTGTCAGCTGATTTATGATGGATAATTCTATCGGTCTTCGCTCGGTCAAATATTGCACTGGTTCCGTAAAATGACATCATTTCAACGTGTCTGGATTTGTTTGTATTTTCGTGTATCTGGCGTTCCGGTTTTTGTTTTGAAACTTTATTTAAAACTGGTCTTTCTTACTGAAATGAATTCAAAGGAAGTTTTCTCCTAGTATGCTTATCTTTTGGTTAGTTACTCTCAGTGAGCCGTTCAGTTTACATGGTCTTTGAACTTGTAAGAAATTCAATCACGGAATGTTATTTGAGACAGGTGAGAATTTGTCCCAATCGTTCGGAAATTCGGGAAGGACTGTGAAGTTGGATCAGTTTATTACCCGCATGGTCAAAAATCACAATACATATCTCTTTGTTTTTATATACGAGAGACAACGGAAAGAATAATATGCAAGGAGCTAGAGTGTGGAGAGTTCAAAGACCGACTGAATGAATACTTAGTACTTCACTCAAGTTATTAAGTGTCTTTAACCCTGGGTTTCAAATGGCCTTCTATAAGAAAAAATATTATTTGTGAAGATGAACTGTGAACAGTTTTATTGTTCGAAAATGTAGTTATCCTGCAAGAAATGGAACTGGTAGGAAAAAATGATGAATGAGAATTTGATTCAGGATTGTTAGTTGAGAAATGCATTCAATCTTCCTGGTTTAATGACAGACAAATAATATGATCATAATACTGTTGACAATGGATCCTGTGTGATTTCTCCAGTCAGTGAGTAAATCTATTTATATAAAAAGCGAAATAGCACTCGCAGAACTAAAAATCTACCGGACCAAAAACATTCAAATTTGGTAGATATGTTCAGTTGGCCCTTTAGAGGCGCACTAAGAACGGATATGGAAAAATTTCCAAAGATACGCCCAAAATCTGCGTTTTTCCAGCGTTTTTTCAGCTTATTCGAGAACAAATGAACAGAAAATGTTCAAATCTACTACAGAAGCTCAGCTGGGGTTTAATAATGTTGTGTTGGAAGGAATTTGCAATAATGTCAAAGATACGCCCAAAATTACCGTTTTTCCAGCGTTTTTTTTCTTTGCTTTTTCTCAGATTCATCGAGAACAAATGAACAGAAATTGTTCAAATTTAGTACAGAAGCTCAGCTAGGGTGTAATAATGTTGTGTTAGAAGGAATTTGAAATAACGCCAAAGATACGCCCGAAATCTGCGTTTTTCCAGCGTTTTTCGCTTTTTCAGCTTTATCGAGAACAAATGAACAGAAAATGTTCAAATTGGGTACAGAGATTTAGCTATGGTGCACAAATTTTGTGATGAGGTGACTAATATTTCATCAAAGATACGCCCAAAATCAGCGTTTTTCCAACGTTTTTCTCAGCTTTTCAGCGTTTTCTCAGTACTTTGACTTTCTGATGCTCAATTGAAAAATGCAGGCGAGCGAAGTGAGCCTTCTGATCTCATTTTTGGCCGATCCAGTCGGGGGTCCAGGGGGCAGAGCCCCCTGGCTAGACGGATATGGCTAGTGAAGCGACCCTGACGGCTAGTATTTCATAATTGCATGAATAATTCCATGAAAATGCACACTTGGTGGATTCTTGGAGCTATACGTTGTATAAGAATTGGTTGACGATGATTTTTATGTTATTATACAGAACATTTGCTGAACAATGTTACTGCATTGATAATTTTCAGTTATTCAATCAAATATTTGAGTCAGAGAGAGTCTATTCAAATAATGTAGAATGAGAACTCGGTCATTGATTAATCATCGAACTTTGTAGAAAGAGGATCTGGATCTTCTTGGCTCAGCTTCTTGGCTGAATCCTTTTAGGCTGAAGCGTCGCGTGTTGGGAAATTTATCTTCCTCCGATTTCATAGTTCACTTTGGTATAATAATGCAAACTATAATAAAAAAATGTTATGAAAAACTTTGATTTTTGAATCCAGTGGTATTCAATTCTAATAAAACGACCCAAAACTCCAATAAATAGTACATACTCATTTTTGATAACTTTACTGTCCATCGGGCTTTAGGATCGTTTTTTACTTTCCTTGCCCTATTACCAAAGGTGAGGAAAGTATTGCTTTCCGAAAAAAATTAAGGTACCCCAATTTCTAAATTTCTATACGTTTCAAGGTCCCCTGAGTCCGAATGAGTGTGTATGAGTGTATGTGCATCTGTTTACACGATATCTCATCTTCCAATTAACGGAATGACTTGAAATTTGGAATGTAGGTCCTTATACTATAAGGATCCGACACGAACAATTTCGATCGAATGCAATCCAAGATGGTGGCTAAAATGGTGAAAATGTTGTCAAAAACAGGGTTTTTTTGCGATTTTCTCGAAAACGGATCCAACGATTTTGATCAAATTCATACCTGAAATAGTCATTGATAAGCTCTAACAACTGCAACAAGTCCCATATCTGTAAAAATTTCAGGAGCTTTGCCCCATCTATGCAAATTTTGATTTTAGATCCTAATTATCAGCCTTCATATACAATTTAAACAAAAAAAATCAAGTGGAAAAGATTGAGCATAAAAATCTCTGCAATTAATGTCCAGTAATATTTCCATCTAAAATTGAAAATAAGCTTGAAATCCGAGAAAATGTGATTATTAAATTGCAAACTGTTGGCAACTGTTGGTTCTATTAAATCATCCACTTCGAAGAGATAGCAGACCTCGTGTGTTTCCAGTGTTATTGACCTTTCACCAGCTGTCTCATATCTTTGAATAGTAGACTTAAGATGCGCGAGTACACTAGCGTCAGGTGATAAATTTTCATAACGGCAAGGAAAGTTGTGTGAGTGCGCCACACCAGATTTTTGGAATTTGATCATTGGTGATGTATAAGAACTTATTAAGCTATCAAAGTCAATTATCAACTTTTACAAGGAATTATATGAATTATTCACGGGATAGATAGAATCACAGTTATCTACTATAGAATGGAAACGAAAAGTGGGAAGTATGCCGTCCTATCATTTCTACTGACCTTATTATGTGAATCTCTCTAAAGCATTATAGACGTATACAAGTGGTGTTTTTAATCCAGTGGTGATTAAACTATAATCGTAGAGAAATTGACTAGGCACACACAACAGTAGTATTCGCAGAAAATACTTTAAATTAATAAAACATGGTGCACAAAAATGATATATTTATTTTTCTCATGTCCAGTCCCTTATCGAAGTGGGAATTCTAGCTTATGGGGGTGCCAATAAAACATTACTACAACCCTTGGAAGTTACACAGAAATCTATTATTAAAACAGCATTAAGAAAACGTATACGCACTCCTACTGATGAAATTTTTGAAGAATTCAATGTTTTAAGGCAAATTAATGTAAGAAATATATTTTTATACGTGTACAAAAATCATAAAGATATGTTTAAGAAAATTGAGCACAGCTATCGAACTCGTTCGTCAGAAGCAATAGGAATTCAAGTTCCAAGGCTAGTCAAAACTCATTCCACTACAAATACTTATTATAATATAGTACACACTCTATATAGAAATCTGCCTGAAAATCTACGTAATACCGAAGGTAAATCCAAATTGAAAAATTTAACAAAATATATTATTAAGTAGCCTATAAAGACAATTTTCTTATGATAAATGAATCTCATTACAATTTTAGACCAAATACTATCAATAAATACGAAGTTTATTATGCAAAATTTACACTAGTTAAGAGACAGTTGATATATTTAAGCAGCAAGTTTATAAATATATTACCTTTTAATTTAACACATATAACTAGAGATACCAGTAATGATATAAAAAATTGGATAATTGCAAACTATTTCACTTCAATAGAAAACCTTATTTAAATTAAAATTTATTGTATCCCTTATAATTTATTTTGATGAGGATTTTTTTTTAATATTATAATAATATTTTCGATTTGCAACGGTCACTAGCGGACAAAGTTTATTCTTTTGCTGGTGATGCCATATATAATACGTAAATTATATATACATACGTAGAGAGATATTTATGATTATTTTCTTATTTTTAAGTTAACACTTGTATTTTGTTTAAATTTATTGTTTATCATATTTGATTTGCTCTTTATTTGTGATTTTTTTTTAATGGCGGAATAAATTATTTGATTTGAAAAAAAAAATATTTATAAAAAAAATGTTGATGACTGGTTAAAGGAGATTGGGAGAACGAATATAGAAGTGATAATTCATTCATTGTATAAATAAAGCAAATGTCGTGTAATGATAGTATGGGGACAGTCCGACGTTAGCCAATCATCGCCAAGACCCTCTTCCACACACAGGCTTTGCCTTTGTGGAGAGTTTTCATGAAGTTCTTTAAAATATAATGTTGTATTTTCTGTAGCTACGATATATAGCTGCTAGATTTAGTTATACTGATTAATTGTTCAAGTTCAACTGTAAGTTTTATTTATGATTGTTTGGTTGCAGAAGATGTAACGTTGTAGTATGATATGAATATTTTCACCCTGAAATCATGTATTATAGTAACTTGAATGAAAACAGACTAAGAAATTTTCAAAAAACCACTGATTTATTGATAATTAGAAAGACCGGTTTCGGTTATTACATCATTGTCAATCTCTGATAAACTCTGATAAACATTGATAAACAATTAATCTCTCAGTTTATCAGAGATTATCAATGTTTATCAGAGTTTATCAGAGATTGACAATGGTGTAATAACCGAAACCGGTCTTTCTAATTATCAATAAATCAGTGATTTTTTGACAATTTCTTAGTCTTTTCCATTCAATATGAATAATTACCACAATATCAACTTCTCAACTACACAAAAAGTATTATAAAAACCAATTTGATTTGATTCAATCTGATATGAATGTTTTGTGTATTGTGTCTGACGCAGAACGTTCTGCGACAAAACAACTGAAACAGATTCAGTCGATGTTATGTGTGATGATAGCAGCCAGCCTCGTGTCGGCTAGTAAGAAGCATATAAACAGGGAAGGAACGACAAGTGTACGAGACGCTTCGAGAGGCGTTACAGATAACATAAATATGAGTCTATTCCAAATTTCACAGGTCTGTGAATGGATGCCTGTTGCGATGCTCTGTCATTACATGCAGTAACGCACTGCAATGACTATAAATATAAT
The DNA here is from genome assembly GCF_014356525.2 of Nilaparvata lugens. Lineage (NCBI taxonomy): Eukaryota > Metazoa > Arthropoda > Insecta > Hemiptera > Delphacidae > Nilaparvata > Nilaparvata lugens. The sequence continues at coordinate 5,513,618 of NC_052504.1, forward strand.
GATGGGACAATAGCGGGCGTGGGTGAATGGAGCTGGGGAGTGCGGCGCGAGTTTACCCGTTGACTACAATACAATTTGCCCGGTGCCCAGCCCCTCCCATTTCCTTCTCATTGTCTCCACATGAATATTAACTAGCCGAAAGAGAGAAGATCTCGCTCGCTTCATTACAGACAATGATGCAACGATGAGTGCGATAGGTGTATTCCGAACAACACCTGGCACCTCGGAGAAAGACAATGAGCTACAAAACAAAATAGTGTGTGTGTGTGAGAGAGAGAGAGTGAGAGAGAGAGAGAGAGAGAGAGAGAGAGAGAGAGAGAGAGAGACTACGCCCAGAGAGCCTGAGTGCTAATCACAATCTGTAATTCATCTCATCGAATAAGTATCGGTTACAGCGTCGCTTTCAGAGCTAGACTGCGTGAGGTCGGTTGACAGCTCAGAAAAATACTGGCGAAAGTACCGCTGCAGAGTCCTGCAGCAAATCAAACTACGAGCAGAATAGTGTTGCTATGACAAATCTAAAGTGTCTCGTGCTTTTGGCAGGTTATCATAGATTATTCAATCCAGCGTATTCTCACCACATAATAGTCTGTGTAGGATACTATGATACTGAACTGTTGAGGAAGCCGATGACAAGATCTGTGGCTTCAAGCAAACTTATCATTCATCTACTTATTTAAATAATAATTCAAATTCAAACTTATCATTCATCTACTTATTTAAATAATAATTCAAATTCAAGCCGATATCAAGATATGTGGCTTGAAGCAAACTTATCATTCATCTACTTATTTAAATAATAATTCAAATTCAAACTTATCATTCATCTACTTATTTAAATAATAATTCAAATTCAAGCCGATATCAAGATATGTGGCTTAAAGCAAACTTATCATTCATCTACATATTTAAATAATAATTCAAATTCAAGCCGATATCAAGATATGTGGCTTAAAGCAAACTTATCATTCATCTACATATTTAAATAATAATTCAAATTCAAGCCGATATCAAGATATGTGGCTTAAAGCAAACTTATCATTCATCTACTTATTTAAATAATAATTCTAATTCATTTCAGAAAGAAGAAGACAATAAAAGATGCAATGCGAAATACAAACCGAAAAACTTTTTCTGGCAACCCATTCCCATGTTTTTGCATTTTATCCTATACTATTGAACGAGTAACTTCTGTTTATATGTTTAGATGTTTAGATGTTTAGATGTTTAGATGTTTAGATGTTTAGATGTTTAGATGTTTAGATGTTTAGATGTTTAGATGTTTAGATGTTTAGATGTTTAGATATTTAGATGTATAGATGTTTAGATGTTCAGATTTGTAGATGTTTAGATGTTTAGATGTTTAGATGTTTAGATGTTCAGATGTTTAGATGTTTATATGTTTAGATGTTTAGATGTTTAGATGTTTAGATGTTTAGATGTTTAGATGTTTAGATGTTTAGATGTTTAGATGTTTAGATGTTTAGATGTTTAGATGTTTAGATGTTTAGATGTTTAGATGTTTAGATGTTTAGATGTTTAGATGTTAGATGTTTAGATGTTTAGATGTTTAGATGTTTAGATGTTTAGATGTTTAGATGTTTAGATGTTTAGATGTTTAGATGTTTAGATGTTTAGATGTTTAGATGTTTAGATGTTTAGATGTTTAGTTGTTTAGATTTCTAGATGTTTAGATGTTAGATGTTTAGATGTTTAGATGTTTAGATGTTTAGATTTTAGATGTTTAGATGTTTAGATGTTTAGATGTTTAGATGTTTAGATGTTTAGATGTTGAGATGTTTAGATGTTTAGATGTTAGATGTTTAGATGTTTAGTTGTTTAGATTTCTAGATGTTTAGATGTTTAGATGTTTAGATGTTTAGATGTTTAGATGTTTAGATCTTGAGATGTTTAGATGTTTAGATGTTTAGATGTTTAGATGTTTAGATGTTTGTATTTCACCGGATCTCGAAAACGGCTCCAACGATTCTCACGAAATTCAGAACATAATAGGTTTATAATATAAAGATTCGATTGCACTAGGTCTCATTCCTGGGAAAACTCGCTGAAGGACATTAAAAGGATAATTATTATTCATCCTTGGAAAAACAGATGATAATAATTATTTCGTCGTCTGTTGGTGATGGAAGTGAGTGAGCGAGTTCATGTGTGTGGGACTGTGTCAAAATTATGACTCAGCTGTTGAACTTTTGTAATCATTCAATCAGGTACTTAGTGCCGGTTGAAAAAAAGCCGGGTTATTTTCAATCCTGATTAATTCCAGTACATCCATCTTTTTGAAATGGTCTTCTCTGATTTGGTTCACGTGAAGTTAATCAGGATTGAAATTCAACCAGCTTTTGAGCAACTGGGCATTTGTGGGGAATTTTTCCAATCTCAATCTACTGTGATCAGATAGAACATTTCTGTATGAATATTATTATAATTTTTTCTTTCGTATTAAATTTTTTATGCTTTTGTACTCCAGAGCGAAGCTCGGTCCCCGATATCAGAGTTTGATATGATCAACGATCTATGTAACTAGTATATATAGATTGTTGGATATGATACACCATTTAAGGGTGATGAAATAAAATAATGGTAGAATTTAACAGTTCATCATCGTATTGGAAAAAAATTCAGAACAGTCTCAACTTGAAAAGTGCTCATTATCTTTGACAATTACAATATAATTACAATATTGACAATTACAATATAATTTGACAATATATTACAATATAATTTGACAATAATATAATTTGACAATTACAATATTAATCCAATTCCTGTCAACTTTGACAGAATGGAATTTCCAAAGTACAGTGGGATTTTCATGAAACGTATAGTTTTTCGTGGTATTTGATTATTCTGATATTTCTATTTAAATTTCAGATTACTAAACATCACCTCTCCAAGAAGCCTATATTGAAAATTGAAAGATTTGAGGCCAGTTTTGTGAAAATACTGTATGAATAATCCAACAAGCATGCTTGATAAATGTTAGAATTCCTGTTTTGAATATGTCACTCCATGACAGACCACTTATTGCTCTTGATGAACAATGTCTTATTGGTCTGCCCTGATTACAGTACTAAAAACTATTGAGAGTGATATTCAGGAGTCTCAACTCTGTCCATATTGTTACATCAGTTATAGTGAGGTCCACGTTATAATGGCAGTGGATAAAGATAAAAGAATAGCGATGCCGATTCTCTGCATTAATTAATTATATTTCTACACTGTCAAAAACATACTTGGCATCGTTGTGGACCTGGAAAAGGATAGTACCACCGGCTTTGTCGAATGATAGACAAGGATAGCAAAACCAAAGTTGAACAAATACTGTCATTATAATGTGGACCTCACTATAGATGATGTAAAGATTAATGAATAAAATATTTATCAAAAAAACGTGACTGCTGCTTATCATTAAGTTATCCCTATACAAATTCAACTTCATGCAAAAATATCGGGTATAATAATTGATGTTCAGAATCTACTTCATACTCATGTGTAACTTATCGATTCAGTTAGTGATAAACTTATTCATAGTGATAGTCTTTTTAACAATGTAGAATTAATAATTCATTAACAAAATATTTTATCTTGATTATAAAAATACATCATGAAATTATTGAAAAATATAATTTCTTGCTTAATAAAATATAATTGATTATTTTAAACGAGAATGAACAGCTGATATTATAAACCTGTATTAGATACCGTCTATAAAAGGCATTGTCATGACAGAGGATCGGTAACGTTGTTCTCCTATCTTTCTTTACTACCATTGAAAAGTGGACTCACTATAAATTCTCGTCTGAATGGATTTCATTACAACTAAAATTATGACAGACTAATCAAAGTACTTTTTGAAAATAATTGCAAGATTAATAGAAAAATCTGGTGTGGCGCACTCACACAACTTTCCTTGTCGTTATGAAAATTGATCACCTGACGCTAGTGTTCCCGCGCATCTCAAGTCTTCTATTCAAAGATCTAAGTCAGCTGGTGACAGGACAATAACGCTGGAGACATACGAGGTCTGCTATCTCTTCATAGTGAAAATCACGGTATTTCTTCTTCTATATACCGTGGTGAAAATCATTCAACAGTTGCCAACAGTTTGTAATTGGATAATCACATTTTCTCGAATTTCGAGCTTATTTTCAATTTTAGGTGAAAATGTTACTGAACATCAATTGTAGAGATTTTTATGCTCAATCTTCTCCACTCAAAATTTTTTTTCAAATTGTAGGCCTATCTGAAGCCTGATAATTGAGAATCCAAAATCATACTTTGCATAGATGGGGCGGAGCTCCTGAAATTTTTACACATATGGGACTTGTGGCAGTTGATAGAGCTTATCAATAACTATTTCAGGTATGAATTTAATCAAAAGCGTTGTAGCCGTTTTCGAGAAAATCGCGAAAAACCCTGTTTTTGACAACATTTTCTCCATTTTAGCCGCCATCTTGACTTGCTTTTGATCGAAATTGTTCGTGTCGGATCCTTATATTGTAAGGACCTTAAGTTCCAAATTTCAAGTGATTCCGTTAATTGGGAGATGAGATATTGTGTACACAGACGCACATACACTCATATACACACACACACACACATACAGACCAATCCCCAAAAACCACTTTTTTGGACTCAGGGGACCTTGAAACGTATAGAAATTGGGGTACCTTAATTTTTTTCGGAAAGTTATACTTTCCTCACCTATTGTAATAGGGCAAGGAAAGTAAAAGTATTAATAAATTTATGACGTAACCAGACAAAACAGATGGCTTTGCTAATAGCATTAATGACAGTTCGTCTTTGATAACAACACTTCTGTTTTACAATTGAGTCAGCCTTCGTGAATGGAACTAGGTCTGGTATCTGTTTCTTTTCTCAATGAGCTTCACTTTTTCTTGAGGAAGTAAGCAATAAGCATGGTTGTTTGGTAATGGTGCTTTATTGAGCGTATCCTACGATAGTCACAAACAGGAAGTTGTGAGTGTGACTCTCATCTACTTTCAAATGTAATAAATCTGGTGCAAACAATGAAGATAACATAACCTATTTACCGATTGTTTCTTTATATCCCGATCTTGTGTAAGCACACGTTTTGTAGATCGGGAACGTTTGAAAAACATGGAGGGGATAGAACTTTTGAGTTTATTTATTTAATTATTTATTTAATCAATGAGAATTACCCAACTTACAGAAAAGTACCACAGGATTATATGCCCAAAACGGTTCCAATTCTAATTTATACAACAGTCCAAATGTAGCTAGGTTATGTGTCACTTAACATTCTTCAATTACACACTCAATTTAAAATTCAGAACACCCAAAAATCATTCTTTCATTAAAAAAAATACTTCTAAATTGAATTGAATCAATCACAATTAATTATCCATCTGTAGACAATCACCATTAATTGGAAAATTCCAAACTTTGAAAAACTATAAAATTTTGAGACCGAAATAGGATCATCTAGTGAGTTCACTCAGTTCAGAAAATTATTATATTGTATTTGTATCAAACTCATTTGGATTATTGAAAGTCGGGAATGGAACATTTTCAAGAGCTCCACCATTCAGTTTCATTGTTCTATATTTATTATTCTATTCTGTTTTCTTGGATTCAGGCTCCTGGTTGATTTTACATGAATCGATAAAAAAATCAAAATCAAATCAAAATTTTTATTTACAACTCAAAACAATAAATTGAGGGTCCTGCCAAACCCCGAAGGTTTTTCAGCGGGTGCCCAGTTACAAAAAAAAACAAGTTACAAAAGTTAAATAAACTTAGACAAAATAAATACTATGACTTTTATGAGTAGCTTCTAATACTAGTATTCCGAAAAAAGTAGAATAACACTATTATAGTGACGAATAACCATCGATTGATTCATAACAAAAGTCATTGCTTGATTTTCATGTCTAAAGTCATTTTGAAATCAGTCACTTTGTGGAGTTATAGTAGTGATAAAGTAGAAATCATAAGGAAAGTTGTAATGTGAAGCCTCTTCTTTAGATTAGTAGAATGATAGAGCACTCAATCCCCCGGTTGCACACAAGCCTGTTAAAAATTTAAATGATGATTGAATGCAAGTGGAACCAATAAGAGAAAACGTTTCTGAGAAAAATTGGTTCTTGTGGCATTTTATCACGTTTAAAATTTAACATACTTTTGTGCAACTCAGCCAATGGATTGAAAATATCCCATTTTTGGCCAGAGTGAAATGTAATTGATATTTGAAAAAACCTTGAAACAAGATATTGAATATTGGTTTATTTATAGCATTCGATTCTCAACTACGCGTATTTCTTATATAAACGAGGATATTTTATAGATTCTTTATAACCAAATTACCTCCACTATTCTCAAATAACATGTATTTTGTATTTCCATTCTTCATATTATGTCATGGATTTGGTCTGAGATCAATGTCCCATTATACATTTCTTTGAAAAAAAAAAACATTTACCCATTACACTTCCAGATACGGTACACGGGAAATCTATCAATATACTTTCAAGTCATTGATTTGATATAAAAGGTATTCTCAGTGAAATAATAATACTCAACTACTCCTCACCTCTATAGATTCATTTCAAATACATTTTGTGAAAATACTTGAGGACTGAAAATTTTGTGAATTGATGAACTACAAGACTTAAGGGTGTGCAAAGGCTAAAAATAAACTTTCTACTCGTGATTGATATTTTTCAGAGTCTTTCGATTTGTATATCATTGAACTATCAAAATGAAAGAGTTTTCTCAGGAAAAATTTTTTTCCGATCATTACTTTTTGAGATATGAGCGCCTGTAGTTTGAATTTTTGGGACAGAACATTTCAAATTCGGTAAGATATAAATCCATGAGATTTATAGGATGAATTATTGAAGGTATTGTTATCTAGTAAAACACACATTTCAATTTTTAAAGAAGTTATTCAATTTACCAGAAATATCAAAAAATGACTCAACAACGTTATCTTTGGTTATTTTAAGTAAATTGAATAACTATCTTAAAAATGGATATTTTCAGAAAATGTTTGTTTTACTAGATCAACAATACCATGAATCAATCATCCTATCAATTTCATGGTTTTATATCTTACCGAATTTGAAATGTTCTGCCCCAAACATTCAAACTTCAGGCGCTCATACCTCAAAAAGTAATGATCGGAAAAAAAAATGTTTTCCTGAGAAAACTTTTCCATTTTGATAGCTAAATGATATACAAATCGAAAAACTTTGGAAAATATCACGAGTAGAAAGTTTATTTTTAGCCTTTGCACAGCCTTCACCTATTTTGGACTATGTGTTATCTAAATTTGGGAGAGGAATAGCACAAGGTTACCTTATTTTTCCTCTCCCAATCATTCTGATAATATACTTATTTCATAAATGATTGAATGGAATGGACATTTGCAAAATCGATTGAATAGATGTTATTATGGAAGTGAATTATACACACAGCGTTGAAGAAGATGTTGCATATTTCAGTGCAAGTTGTGTCTGAGTGTTTACCACGTCAGCCAACTTGTATTGAGTGGCTTGTATCTCACGAGGAATCTTTCACGGCTGGTTTCTTGAATAACCTGTTCCTACTTCCACCACTTGGGGCAGCACTTCCTAGACACTGCTTCGTTTGTCACTATTCAATCCCATACACAGAGATTCCTATTTGGGTACAGTAGCCTCTCTCTTAACCGGACACCTTTTAACCGGACATCGGTTTAACCGGACTGCACTCCACGGAAGTGACATCTCTTTAACCAGAAAATAATTATCAGCACATCGGTTCAACCGGACTGGATTGGCAGGAAATGGAAACTGCTGTTATAATGGCTGTTTGGTTTTAAATATTTCAAATGTAAAAAGGCTTAGCAACTAACTATTTTCTTGTGTTTTGTGTTCACAGATATCATAATAAAGCGTCTAGTTTTTTTTATTTTTACGTAAAAGTCATTATTGGCTTATAAACTACAAAATATGCGTACCAATTTAACGACTTTTAGGGAACGTCGGTTTAACCGGAAAAAACGTTATCCGGACTGGCCTCAGTCCCGATGAGTCCGGATAAGAGAGAGGCTACTGTACTGAACAATATTGGCATTGAATGAATTGAGTAAAAGCACAGTCGGGATCAACATATTTTCATAAGCATAAATAGATATGATACAGATATGTTGTGTATTTTCTCCTTTCTATAACATTTGAGTTAATTAAAAAAATACCACTGGAGATGATGCATCATTTAAAAATCTGGTGTGGAGCACTCACACAACTTTCCTTGCCGTTATGAAAATTGAGCACCTGACGCTAGTGTTCCCGCGCGTCTCAAGTCTACTATTCAAAGATTCGAGCCAGCTGGTGACAGTTCAATAACACTGGAAACACACGAGATCTACTATCTCTTCATAGTGAATGATTTAATAGAATCAACAGTTGCCAAAAGTTTGCAATTGAATAATTACATTTTCTCAAATTGCAAGCTTATTTTCAATTTTAGGAGAAAATGTTACTGGACATTAATTGAAGAGATTTCCATGCTCAATTTTTTCCACTCGAAATTTTTCTTTTCAATTGTATCTGAGACCTGATAATTGGAAATCTAAAATCGAACTTTGGATAGATGGGGCGGAGCTCCTGAAACTTTTACAGATATGGGACTTGTGGCAGTTGATATAGCTTATCAATGACTATTCTAGGTATAAATTTGATAAAAATCGTTGAAGCCATTTTAGATAAAATCGCGAAAAACCCTGTTTTTGACAACATTTTCGCCATTTTAGCCACCATCTTGAATCGCATTTGATCGAAATTGTTCGTGTTGGATCCTTATAGTGTGAGGACATCATCAGTATTAGTTGAACTGAATGAAATTTAATTGGAGTGATTCAATACTAATTAGAGATTTATCAAATTTCTCGAAAAATCAAGAATTTATACATATTACATTCATGATACAAACACCATTCCTAGACCTGGAGGACATAACAGAAACTCAGTACCTATTTAGATTGATTAGGCCTACATGAAGATCATTGGTACAGATGAATTAGATATAAGAGAATGGTATTGCATCCAAGGTACCCAGGAACACATTATCATCAAGTTTTTCTCTAGTCATTGCATCTGGGTGCGACTGATCTGATTGGAACAGTGATTGTCTGGGAATCAATCACAAAATGTCAAGTGATTGACATTAAGGTCATGGAAAGTTCACGTTATCATTTTGATCAATCAATCAGATTGCTATTAGAGTTTGAAAAACTCTAGATAAATATTGTATTGATTTCCTATAGCAAAATATCTATGGTTCTATCTGTAATGGAGAGTTATCCAAAGTTATCCTTGTTGCAATAAAATTTTAAATTCCCGTACTTAGTGATGATCATGGTCAGAGAGAATAGGATAAGAAGAATAAGTACTATTCTCTCCAGTAATGGCTATATGCAAATAAAAACAATAAATTCTGGAACCATCCATTGCTACAGTTACTATAGTAATATAGTATCTGCAGTATTGATTATAAGGCACAGATGAGATTAAATAGACAATGCATTTATAACTGGTTGGCCGCTATGGCTTTGTATAAAATGAGCGCTGCTATCCAGAGATTGTCAGTTTGGTGTAAGGGTAAGCATTCCTGACTGGCAATTGGGAGGTACCGGGTTCGATTCCCGGGCTGGCAACTAATTTTTGGATAGTAGTTCTCATCGAATTTCCATCTAGCTGTTAACCCTGTTGTCAATGTCTGCAATACATGAAGTCTTTGGGGTGATTTACAGCATTTATTTAGGATTTTCGTTAAATAATAATTATGATTATAAGGCACTTTATCAGGCAATTTGTCTGGATTCACCATACTGAGAAATCTAAATCAATCAAACTTTCTGAATATCTATTTTTTCTGTGGAATATCAAGAATGGAATACACTTGTATCAAGTATTAATAAGTGGATTGAGTGCTTAAAATTCATATTCTATTATAGAAATTTTCTCAATACTTCCTGGAATAGCACTCAGCAATATTGACTGGCTAAGCTACATTGAGTTTCAATCCAATAATATATGTTTAATATGATGATAATATATTTAATATCATTCCTATATTCACCAGCGGGCAAGGCTTGATTCCTTATGCTGGTGATGCCGGATTACCATTGAGAATTATCTAATTATGATTTTGGTATTATTTATGCTTAATTTTTATTTTATTATTTTATACTTTTGATTATAAAATTATGTATTTTCTTTTATTATGTTTTGAATACGTATTTATTGTATGGCAAATAAATTATTTGATTTGATTTGATTTGCTTTGATATTCTCCAAACCTGTTCCTGAAAATTGTATATTACTAAACGAAAGCCATTATTCAAGATATTTTAAATGTAGTGACATTGATGGCAATATAAATGCTAATATTCGTTACTATTCATCAAGCCAAAACTGAATTTGACTGATATCTTATTACGCTAAGAGATAATTTCCTCTATTATACCCATGTCTACAAATATGGAAACCTAATAAAGAGTTTATGGATTTTTTTTCAGTGATCAAATCTAGAAAAGCTGCTGTGGATGTTGATAGCTTGAGGGGTGAAAGTCGACCTCACTCAAATTTGAGCAATAATCATACATTGGATAATAACCCTTAAGATTATATTCTCTTGTTTAGGAAATGTAAATAGAGTTTGAGTTTCAATGCATATCATTATTATAATAGGTCAATATTTACTTGCTTTCTGAAACATGAGTAGATTCTCCGGTGCTCGCATTATAATTATTATAATTATTAATTAGTTGATTATCCCATTACAGTAATAACTCCACAATTATTGAAATGATAGAACAAATAAATAGCGGGTTTCCTATTTGAAATCTACTAATCATTTCCAAAATGCTTTGATTACTTCTTAGAGGAAACGATTTGATCATTTCTTAGAGGAAACGATTTAATTAATTTATTTATTAGGTCAACAGAAACAATACAATGATCGGAAAAGGAAAAACAGGCTATTTCCCAAAACTTCTTCAATTTCCTAATTCAGTTTCAAATTGTCCAAATATTTTACATAGGTTATGTTCATTCCAATTTCTACGCCAATTCACAATCTGAAATTATGAATTAGAATAAAACAAACAATTTCAAATTTGGATGGATTGATAATAAAACTTTTATAAAAACATGAAACAAACTTTAAATTCACAAAATAAAGAATAAAACCACTTAAATTTTGCGACTTCGACAATCGACAATCGATCTCTTACAAAAACTCTCGACTCATTTTGTACAAATACTGATGCTGGTTTAGAGATTTGAGATTTGCTAAAGAATCACAATAAGCTGTGGTGATCTTATTATCTCATACACAGTACAGAAATCCTTTCAATATTTTCTGAATTTATTTATAGAATTGTAAATAGAGAACTAATCAATTTGAGTTTGAATTTGAAAAATCTCATATCAGTAGATGATACAACATACAACCTTTGTGTGGATTTTGTTTTGTTTACTTAATTCAATAGCATTGACATGATTAATGTAAAACAAAAAAGAAGTCAGAACAACAGAGAAATTTTAATTAAGTTGAATAATTAATTATAACACAACAATATTGTTACTAATATAATATTGGAAATAACGATGAATTCAAAACTTGAAATACGGAGAATAAAACAACGAATTGAGTTTGAGCAATTCATAGTTATTTTTTAGAGGTTTGAACACTCAATGAACACAGCACTATAGTGAGGTCCACGTTAAAATGGCAGTGGAGAAAGATAGAAGAATAACGTTGCCGATCATCTGTCTTGTCAATGCCTTCCATGAAGTGTAACTAATACCAGTTCATTGATGTAATATTAACTGTTCATTCTCGTTAAAAATAATCAATATTTCATCAAGCAAAACATTATATTTTTCAATGATCTCTTAATGAATTTTCATAATCAAGATGAAATATTCTGTTAATCAATTATATTTCTACATTGTTATAAACAATCTGGCAACAGAGCAAAGCGAGAAAGAGATAGCGCTATCCGCTCTGTTGAATGATAGACAAGGATACAATAATTGCTGATCAAACACCGCCATTATAACATGGACCTCACTATACAACATCCTATAACATATCAGATTCAAGCCTTGAAATAATTCTCCAGAAAGCTTATGTATCTTCCAAACATCAATGCTCCATATACTGTTGTTCAAGAGCTCAGCTGAAAGAAATCATGTTTTACTGGAATCCACAGAAAAACTAGGAATTCACACAAGTTGTCGAGATGTCTCAGAAGTTCAGATAAAGTATTACAACACTTGAGAATTAATTCTACTTCAATGAACACACTGTATTCATTTGATGAGTCATCTGCTCTGTTTTTCTGGCGTCTGAATATCATGCGGATCAAGTTTCAGGTATCAGATACCTCAATGATCTGCTGAATGATCATCCCTCTATGGCGCCAGTTGATTCTGTGTTTCTTCATTAACTCGAAGACATTCCCCTGCAAGCCTCAGTCCACCATTTTTTTCTGCGTCTGGCCAATACCACTCATTAGTCTGATCATTGTGCAAACAATAGTTTGGCAGAAATTAATGGACTACCGGAAAATTGATTGTTTTGCCATTGGTCACGGTATTCACGATTAGAAAAAAAACACTTTTCAGTATGCTCAATATCCCGCAGTGTAGAGATTCATCAGAGACTGTATAAGTGGTGTGTTATTAATGATATGAAAGATTTAGATGTGTGTGATTCCATTAGGTTTCAGTAATAAGCTACCTTAATTTTAAAAATAGGTATTTTCCAAGCTGGATTCCTATAATTCATCAGTGTAAATGTCAGGTACAGTGTAGATATCATCTACTTGAGTTCTAACGGGACTATCTATTTATTTATACGTTGATAGATACAATATCATTCTCAACTTATTATGAACTAGCAAGTAACGTGCTCCGCAAGGGTCCATTTTAAAACTTGACAAATTGAGAACTTGACCGAGTGAAATCTTGAAGAGTATGAATTAAGCCTAGAACCATCCTCGTTTCATTAAGAATCTATGTGCAAAATTTCAAGTTAATCAGTCCAGTAGTTCAGACGTGATGATGCGTCAAACATAATTTTCACAAATCCCGTACGTTTATGAGCCAGTTCTTCCCTTTATTATAGTATAGTAATAGAAAAACGATAGCGTAAGTATATATCCTATGGTATAGGGAATTTATGTAGCAACTTTTACTGTTATCTCAAGCCGATTACTGTTGATTATTGTCAATTTTTACTGTTTTGTTGGAGTGAGAGTGTAGGAACGGCACAATTTGAGAGACTACCAGGGTCACACAGCTGCATAGGAAAGAACTACGTAAACTATCGGCTTGGGATAACAGTAAAAGTTGCGACATAAACGCCCTATACCATGGAATATCTACTTACGCTATTGTTTCTCTATGGTATAGTTCATTAACTTGGTGCTAAAATAATAGAGTGACATAACTCAAATCTTGTTTGGAAACCTTCCTCAACTTAATGCCAACCTGAAAAAATTGGACTGGTTATTTATTTAGTTGCCAATATTAACTATCTGTTTTGAAGTGGTAGGATCTCCAGATTATAGTTCTATATTAACATATGGTATGCATTCTTGTCCCATGAATGAAATTTGAACATTAATTCTGAAAAATCTAGAAGGAAAATTGAAATTTCTGCTTCGAGGTGCATGAGATCGATATTTTCAGAATTTATGAGTAAAATTTAGAGATCTAAAATATTCCCGTTTATGGAATCCACAAGTTGACATGTTTTGATGCGAGCAAACACAACCCTACTCTCTCTTATTATACAGATGATTGGGAAAGGAACAGCAGGCTTAAAGCACAAATTTTTTGTTTCTCAAATTCTGATAAAATTTGTCCAGAGAAACGTTATGTTAATCTATTTCCATTAAGCCCAGCCGAGCGAGTATGAATAATAAATAATCATAATAAACTATTTAGTTACAATGACAAAATAACTTGATCGAATGATTGGAAACGGAAAAATGGATAGTGTCATTAGAACTCAAGGGAACGATATTTTCACTGTACCGGATACGTGCATCCATACCAATAATAATATTAGTACTGTACTCTTAGTACAGTACTGAGAAATCAGTACTGTCGTATAATTTGATTTTTACATTTAATTAACCTTCACATTTACGCATCTCCGTTGTATTGAGCCGACTCCACCGTATCTTGAAGACAAGATAACTATCATTGGTTAATTAATTCTCATTTCAAGTCTATAGAAGTAATTATAAACTATTATGTAAATGTAGAGAGTTCGATAAATTTCCATATCTTGTCCCTTCCTACAAAATGAGTCTGTGAGACTCCTTATCTGTGATCGACCAATGAGAGTAGAGAGGCGTTCACTACGAAGGTGTTAGTCGCTTGTGATTGGTCGAGGAGAGTGAGCTGTTAAGAGTTGGAGGAGGGATCTGTTTGACGTAGTACCATATTTGTTCGATAGAGTGCAGCAGTCTATGGGACGATATTTTTGTTCTGGACAAATGAAATTGGAGGCAGGTGTTGATCGCTTGTGATTGGTTGAACATTTCAAGCGATTTTATATCTTACATGGTTCTTAATTTTTATAGCATTAGGCTACTGAAAGATTAAATAGTTCAAGGGCCAGTTTCCGAGCTCGTGATTTAGCTGAGTTCTAGACTTTAAACAGCTGGAGTCAGAAAATTGGCTTCCCGAAACGGGGTGTAGCAATACCTACTATTACTTAGTTTAAAGTATTTATTGGGTGTGGTCGCAGTTTTTATGACAATCTTAATTTTCCCATTTCTATATTGGAAACGTTTTTCCTTGACGGAATTAAACATTCCTAAATAATTCAAAATACCGGTAGCTGAAACTTTACACTTGACTTGAAACTCAAACGTGACTATGACTACGACTACGCCCCGTTTCGGAAAGCCAATTTTCTGACTCCAGCTGTTTAAAGTAAAGTCTAGAACTAAGCTGAATCCCGAGTTCGGGAACCGGCCCTTGAACTATTCAATCTTCAAGTATATGAATATAGTGATTATCAATCAATATGGATGCAATGAAGACTGTTTCAGGATTTGCCTGTGGTATTTTTGTAAACTTGTAAAATAAATGAATCTATATATATATATATATATATTATATATATATATATATATATATATATATATATAAAAGCGAAATGGCACTCACTGACTGACTGACTCACTCACTCACTCACTCACTCGCAGAACTAAAAATCTACCTGACCAAAAACGTTCAAATTTGGTAGGTATGTTCAGTTGGCCCTTTAGAGGCGCACTAAGAAATCTTTTGGCGATATTTTAACTCTAAGGGTTGTTTTTAAGGGTTTGAAGTTCGTCTTTTAGCATGTATATTCTTCTTCTCCCAATCTCTTGATTATAATTGAAATTTCCATACCATATGTTAATATAGAACTATAATCTAGAGAGAGTACCTCTTCGAAACTGTTGTTAACTGGCAACTACATTAATAATTTTGTCAAGTTGGCATTAAGTTGAGTTGACTTTGTTAGGTTGGCACCAAGTGGAAGATTTAAATGTATTTATCGCGGAAAAATTTTTGGGCACAGCTATTTCAATCCTGGGAATATTATATTACTAGCCGTCAGGCTCGCTTCGCTCGCCATATCCGTTTAGTCTGGACCCCCGACTGGATTGTCCTAACATATGATAAAAATGCTCAAATGAAAAATGCAGGCGAGCCAAGCAAGCCTGCTGATCTCATTCTTGGACGATCCAGTCGGGGGTCCAGGGGGCGGAGCCCCCTGGCTAGACGGAAATGACGAGCGAAGCGAACCTGACGGCTAGTCAATCAATATAACATCAATGAAGACGGTTTCAGGATTTGTAAACTTGTAAAATAAATTAATAAATCATAGAACACAGTGACAATATTATAAAGACGACTGCTGTCCCAGATTCTTGGAGTAGTTGCATTGGATGAAATAGAAAATAATTTCAGGTGTTCGGATCCTGATTCGGTTCCTTATCATATTAATGTGTATCAAATCACAGAGTCAAAAATGTGATTAGCGTTCGTATAATTAATTTGAATTAATTAATTTAACGTAATTAATATTATAAATTATTGTTCTCTCCTATCCATGAATGGAGAACTTTGTTTGGCTTCAATTTATTTCTCCAAAATAACTGGACTGCTCGCTTGATAATGAAGACATGTCGACAATACTGGAGTGATGATCCTCGTCTAACGGTGAACATTGTGGAAACGAACCCGTTACAGCTTTCACCTCTCCCACTAAAAACGGTTTTTGTCAAAATATTTACGGAAGAAACTACCGGAACTGCCTGATGGAATGGGGGTGGGGGATTGTCTGCAAGGAAGAAAAAGGGTTCAGATGCTCGTGAATCGTCCCACGGTTCTGAACAGTTGCTAACGGTTCTTGGTTCACCACTAACTTTCCCCGATTGTTTCAATTTTTGAAACCCTTTGGAAAATTTGTCTCGCCCCAATAGGCAAATAAATTAATGAAGTAGTGGATAGCTTGACAAGACACTACTGTTATGTAGCCCGCTAACCGTAAATGCTCTTCTATTCAACCCTTTCCAAGGAAAACTTTCTTGTTCCGTGTTTCTCACACTTTTTGTAATGGTGAAACATTTTTGGTAGTTTTTGTTTCCTCAACACAGTACCGTTCTCTCTCTCACAATGAAAGTAGCGGGATCTGTGGACTGTGATTGTGAAAGTTTGTTGATTTCTGTGAACAATGAAGAAAAACTGCTGTTGACATCCAAAACACTGGTTTAATAGATTAATATCAACATCTGGTAGAATAACACATGAATAAATTACTTGCCATTAGTTTATCAATAATTCTTATTTCCAGTCCATAGAAGAAATAATGAAGGTTTCGGAGAATTCCCATATATTATAATAAATTTATGATTTGATAATGATTGCATTTATGGCTGATAGTGCTTTATTGCAAGATAGCAACATTTTTGAGAATTAATCTGTTGCAAACCGGTGCACAAGTTGTGCCATTTTGTAATTATTTTATCAATTTGTATATTATTTAATGGCAAAAGTTCAGAAGAGAGATAATTTCAAGTCAAGTTTGCTTTTTTTCTTTCAATATTATTGTGATCTATGATTCGATGAACGATATAGAGAATAAACGCTATCGAAATTATTCCATTTTCTCGTGAATTCAAGTATTTCAAATTTCAAGTTCATCAATGGACTTACAAAAGTATAAAGATGAATGAATTTTCATATCAGCTAAATATAAATAGTGCAAGTGAATGTTCCTTTATCACTCAGTTTTGAGAATTCTGTTTTATCAATTTATTTTTGTGTTTATTCATTAGCCTTATTTGTTATGAGCAGAGAGAATAGGATAATGATTAATTCTTCCAAAGAGGGTAAGAATAGGATATTTATATTTGCTTCAGTTTTATTTTCTATTCACTATTCTCTCTGGTTATGAGTTCCTGAAGAGCCATGTAATCTTCTCTCACATATCAATTAATTAAAAGTTGATCTTCGCTTCCGAAATTGATATAATTGATTATCATTCTGTGGTAAATACATTCAAATATCATCCATATTATTTCATCGTATCGAAGATTTTGCAATCCAGAATCGAATCCTACTCTTAAAGCCTGTTGGTCCTTTCCTAATTATTCATAGTTGAGAATGATATGTTATGTATCAATTTATAAATAAATGAATAAAACAGTAGGTTCACTCATTTCTCATCATTAATGGGTGATATACCCATTAATGGGTATCATTACCCACGCATAAGTCTTGAGGTCATGTGGGCATCACCCTCAGCGTAAAACAAAAAGGTATTGGAGCAATAGTGCAATTCATTTCAAGATCAGTTCAAATTCGACTAAGATATTGGACATTTATTCTAGCTATAGTTCAGCATATAGGAGACCACAAGAGCGAATTTCCTATCAAGTTTGTTTTGCTAATAAGTATAGTATTGAACTTCACTGAGTATAATTCATTACATGATCTGTAACCAATCGGGAACAAAATTTCAAATTTATAGGGTTCATTCAAGCAATGAATAACTTCTATTCCAGTCATGGATGGACTTCATGATGTATCTCTAAAGCGAATCTTTTCCTAAGTTGGTTTTGGCGAATCAGAATCGAGCATTGAATCTCAGTTTAATGCAATTCATTCATTACAAGATCAGTAATACGTCAACGATAAAATTACAAATTCATAGATCTCACTCAAGAAATGAATAATTTCTATTCCAGCTATGACTGGTCTTCATAACATATCTTCAAAGCAAATCTATTTGTGAGTTTGTTTCAAAGATTAAAATCGAGCATTGAACTCCAGTATGATGCAATTCATTCATTACAGGATCAGTAACTTGTCAACAATAAAATTACAAATTCATAGAACATAATATAGCGATCGATAAAGTTTATTTCAGCTATATATAGGTGAACGTCATGATGTGTATAGGGTAACTCGAAAGCAAATCTATTCGTAAGGAAACAAAGTTTATACTCACGAATCAAATTTGAGTGATCAACTTCAGTGTAATGCAACTTATTCCATTACAAGGTCAGTAACTTGTCAACAATAAAATTACAAATTCATAGAGCTCACTCAAGAAATGGATAACTTCCATTCCAGCTATAGGTGAACGTCATTATATATCTCCAAAGCAAATCTATTCATCAGTTTATTTTGAGTATTGAACCTCCGTGTAGAATTACAAATTCATAGAGCTCACTCAAGAAATTGATAACTATTCCAGCTATAACTTGACTTCATGACATATCTTCAAAGCAAATCTATTTGTAAGTTTGTTTTGAATAATTAAAATCAGGCATTGAACTTCAGTGTAATACAATTCATTCTTTACAAGATCATCAACTTGTCAAGGATAAAATTACAAATTCATAGAGTTCACTCAAGAAATGGATAACTTTCATTCCAGCTATAACGTCTGGTTAAAGCTGGAATGAAAGTTATCCATTTCTTTGCAGGTTGACGTCATTATATATCTCCAAAGCAAATCTATTCATCAGTTTATTTTGAGTATTGAACCTCCGTGTAGAATTACAAATTCATAGAGCTCACTCAAGAAATTGATAACTTCTATTCCAGCTATAACTTGACTTCATGACATATCTTCAAATCTATTTGTAAGTTGTTCTACATAATTAAAATCAGGCATTGAACTTCAGTGTAATACAATTCATTCTTTACAAGATCATCAACTTGTCAACAATAAAATTAAGAATTCATAGTGCTCACTCAAGCAATGAATAACTTCTATTCCAGCTCAAATCAAATTCATTTTCCTTTTTCAAGACAAAAATACAATTGAATAATAACACACTATTATGCAATATTGTATACAAAATAATACACTTAATTCAATACAGGTAAAAAACCTGCCCGAGCGCAGGTAAGTTGCAAATAAACTTATCTAGTGCATCTTAATAATAAGAATATTTTATAATTTGTAATCATGATAAAAATCAATGAAGATAATGGAAAGGAATATATCCAGCTATAGCTGGACTCCATGACGTATCTTCAAAACAAATTCATTTGTAAGTTAGTTTTGAAGAAATAAAATCGGGTATAGAACTTCAGTATAATGCAATTCATTCATTATATCATCAACTTGTCAACAATAAAATTACAAATTCATAGAGCTCACAGGAATGGATAACTTTCATTCCAGCTCTAGCTGGATGAACGTCATAATGCTCACTCAAGAAATGGATAAATTCCATTCCAGCTCTAGCTGGATGAACGTCATAATGTATCTCAAAAGCAAATCTATTCGTAAGTTTGTTTTGGCGAATCAAATTCGAGAAGGCCTATTGTGATCTCAGTGTAATGCATTAGAATGCAAGATCGGTTAGCAGTGGGCAATAAAATTACAAATTCATAGAGTTCAGAGCAGCAATGAATTGGTGGTCTTTACGACGGTATTGTGCGACGATGAGCTAATAGCGTTTGCTGGCCACAGAGCGGTAAGATGAGAGGCAAAAGTGTTGTGTTGCGGGGTCCATTACTCATCCGCGCGTCCGTCCCGCGTCCCGCCGCGTTTATGCGGCAATAAAACGACGGTGGCTTCGCCTCAGACGCACAGCGGGAATGTCAACTGTTAATTACCCGCCGGTCAGCATTTGCATGGCAAACTCATTACTCTACAACGGCACCCATTGTTAACTTCATTATCTGTCTTTCGTGAACCGTCATAAAATAGCCTCATCATCGTACATTTGAATTTCACCCGTATGATTATTCCTGACGAGATTATGGGAAATTAATGGAACCGTATTGGAGATGAACTTGTGTGGAGTGATGAGTATTGAGAGACTTGCGTTGAGTGATACATTTGTTCCGTCTGTAATGTCTATTTACTTGTATTGGATCTAGCAATATCCAATATTTATCCAATAAGGGAATAGGGGATAAATATTGAATATATAGAGTTCAATAATCGATTCAGCCATTCATGTTATTTTTTGAATGAATGAATTCTATTTGCAAAAAACAAAAAAATACAAAAAAGCTTTACAAAAAATAAATATAAGTATATGCTACTGCACTTAAACCAAGATACATGAATTTATTTAATAAGATATAATAACGAAATGATTGAACTATTAGCATAATTCGACTGAGTCACTGTCAATGTTCTGCAACCGTTCCATAATGAAATAAAACACACATATATTGTCAAATTCTACAGTCTTTATCCATGGTCCTGTACCAAATAAAACTGTAGAATTTCACAATATTATTTGTGTGTTTTTATTTCTTTATTAGCGTAATCATAAAATGAACATCTCAGGCTGGCCACTAACGATAGAGCATGCATGACACACATCCACAATACATTATTGTGTCATTACAGCTGATCACAGCAAAACGCTTCGAGCAAAGTTTTTTGAGGTTAGGTTTTCGTATCTCCGATTTTTTCGTTTTTTTCTTTGCTGATGTATTTGAGGTTAAATTATTTTTCTATCATCCTAGTTTGTAATGTTCCTGCAGTTTATTTATTGTTAATAGTTGTTTATTTTATGTTAGAAGCCTCTAGCTGATGATGAACTTGCATGATGAGCATGTGTATGTGCAAGATAAACATGCATGCATGTTCTACTGTTAGTGGCCAGGCTTAGCCTTTCTTTAATAATAAAAATGAACATTCAGAACATTAGATAAAAAAGTTATTCATACATTAGTACCTTATATGATTACATAATAATAAACATGGTTTTAGTTGGAAATTCAACCTAAATAAACATTATACTACACCATATTCAAAGTGGAAATAATAAATGGTGCAACTTATCCCAAATTAACTTGGCTCAATTGAAGATGATGTCAAAACTCAGGGTTTTGTCAAAATAAAACATCAAGTGGAAAATACAACACAATTATTGTGTTCTTACTTTATCCCAAATTATTGTAAAATGATGGAACTTGCATTTGGGAATGAGGATCAAATGGGACTACTCAAGTACATTTTTACATTACACGTTATGCCTTCTGGTTAAAATGAAGTGTTTCTGGAATAATCTACAATCTCTCCAGGTGTCTTACTGAAGCTGTCGAATAATTTCAACAATAATTACTATTATCTTTTAAAGAACTCATGTGAAGAAATGAACCTATAATATTTTAAAAGGTTGAAAATAATATTTTAATAGTAAATGGTTACATTGGGAGGAGGTTTTTGAAGATCAATCGTAAAAACGATTCTCCAAAAACAATAACTGATTATTTGCTATCACCATAACAAATTCTCTCGATTACTGGTAAGAGAGAATACTATATGTATATTGTAACTATAATAGTAGAATATTGGAATATATATTATATATTACTATATACTTCTTTGGAAAAGTATAGAATGCTATTCCACACATCACATGAATACTATGAGCATTCAATTTCCATGATTACGGAAATATCACTTGAATAATAAATGATTTTTCAGTTGGATGTGAACCTTCAGCTTCAAAGAAGGTTCAAGCACCAAAAATAATGAGGGTTGTTGACCCGAGCCGCAACTTTCTTTGAAAAGATTTGCAAAACAACACCCTACAATGAACTGAGTGGCTCTAATTTTTTCTCACTCTAGTCCGTGGAAACAAAAAACTGAAAAGATTCAGCAAAAAACTGAGACAGTTCAAACGGTACTCTATTGATTATGTGAACGGTTCTAACAGATGACGTATGTTACGGTAACTCTCAGTTTAGAATGAAAAGTGCCATTGTTTTGGGGTGTAATCAGTGATTCGAGTGTCTTTGAGTGCGTGACTTTCGTCGACAGTAGAAAGCGTGGGAAGGGAAAACTCGTAAAGGGAAGATGTGTTGAAATTTGAAAAGCCGGGGTTGTCGAACCCTGGTTGAATACTTCCTCTTTTCTTCTATTCTTTTGTGTCGTTGTTCTTGTTATTTTTCCACCCTAACTCTCCCTTTGTTTCCTCCAGTTTCGTTTCTCCAACAAGGCGGGTTGTTGACCCATGCTTCGCTTGTCAAAATATTTCCCATCCAACTTCCTGGCAGGAGAGAGAAGTCCCGTTTCTCCAGAAGAAAAATACAATGTATCAGGGATGAGCGCAACTAATCACTGAAAAGATTAAACGTTCTGCTATATTCTGTGTCTTGAATTCTATTATGTTTGTGAGTAACAAAATGTATCTATTTCATTCATTGTTTGCTGATAGTTGTAGAACGTTGAATCAATTTATCTATGGTAGATCAAATAGTGTTAACTTGTGAAATTTGAAAATATTCACCGTACTTGATATTTGAATTCAACATTGATATGTCAATGAGTCTGGTATATTTTCGAAAATTGTAGTGATTGAAAGGATTCTCCTCTGGACAGAGAACGCTTGGAATAAGATTCATTCAAATTATAGATTTCACAGGAAGTATTTCTCACAGAAGAATTTGAATTAAACAAAGAATACAATGAAGATGATTTTGAGCAACTAAGAGAGTAATTCAGAATTATAAGTAACTTGTTTTTGATTGATTCTAGCATTATTCTACCACGAGTGTTCCACGAGAAGTGTAACAGCCGAAGATAGATTCAACATGAAATAGAAAGAAAAATAAAAATCTTAGTACCCTTTTTGAAATATTTAATCAATTGAACAATTTTGATCAAATGCAATTCAAGATGGCGGCTAAAATGGCGAAAATGTTGTCAAAAAAAGGGTTTTTCGGGATTTTCTCGAAAATGGCTCCAACGATTTTGATGAAATTCATACCTGAAATAGTCATTGATAAGCTATATCAACTTCCACAAGTCCCATACCTGTAAAAATTTCAGGAGCTCCACCCCATCTATGCAAAGTTTGATTTTAGATTTCCAATTATTAGGTCTCAGATATAATTTAAACGAAACATTTTGAGTGGAAAACATTAAAATCTCTTCAATTAATGTTCAGTAACATTTTCACCTCAAATTGAAAATAAGCTTGAAATTTGAGAAAATGTGATTATTCAATTGCAAACTGTTGGCAACTGTTGATTCTATTGAATCATTCACTATGAAGAGATAGCAGATCTCGTGTGTATACAGCGTTTTTGTCCTGTCACCAGCTGGCTCATATCTTTGAATAGTAGACTTGAGTACACTAGCGTCAGGTGCTCAATTTTCATAACGGCAAGGGAAGTTGTGTGAGTGCGCCACACCAGATTTTTGAGATATATTTCTTAAAAACGTCAATAACTAGAAAATTATTAGTCGAAATCCAATTCAAAGGATATGGTTTGAAAGAGGAAAAAATTCACAATGAAATTAACAAAATTTCCTTAGTTTGAAGTTTTTGAACGTTTTATAAGCGTTCATACTGTTTGAAATTTTCCTCGACAAATGAACTTTTTCACGTTTGATCGCTCATGAGAAGTTTATAAACGTTGAACAACGGATGAAATTAAATGAATCTTATTGGAAATTTCTTCTTTTTCCAACCTCTCCATAGAATTAGATTTTGATTCATAGTTTTCTAGTTATTAAAGTTTTTAAAAGATATCGAAAAATCTATATATCTTGATAACTAAGGTCGATATAAGAGAATGTTACTATACATTTTTATTATATTTCTATAGCCTTCGGCTGCTACACTTTCCGTGAAAATACCCTGTATGAGTAATGATTGATAATAATGATATATTAAACCTACAAAACTAGAGTACAAGACTAGTGCAATCTTAGAATATTCGATTAATTTTCACAACACTTGTTTATCCAGTTCAGTTTTTTCAACTTTATCAACACCTTGGATAGAAGTTTCTCGTGGATAGAAGATGTCAATCGTGTGTAGAATTTCAATCTACAGAATAATAATTACTAATAAGAATCATTAACATACTCTAAAACACTGACTGATACAGACTTGATTCACAGAAATATGGATAAAATACATTAATTATTTTCAGAAACCTCTATAAATCGTTACCTAGCTGCAGAAAAATTATGTTGTATACTATGTGAAAGCGCTGAAAATACACATAAATATAAGTGGGCTTCTTGTTTCAAACAAAATGGGAATTTTTTCGAAAGATAGAGAATTAGGTTCCTTCTTCCTTCTATCAAATTTGTGAATTTTTAATATTATTTAGAGACGATCCTACAATATGTTTTCAGAGTGAGCATCAAAGATCCATTAGACTAGGCGCACACCAGTTAGTCAAGACAAGACAAGACAAGACATGATCAGACATGTTCAGTCAGAATACTCCACATTGTTGCTTATGAAGACATATCTATCGGTGTAAGTTGCGTCATAAGCAGCAATTTTAATTATTGTGACTAAACGTGTCTGATCATGTCTTGTCTTGTCTTGACTAACTGATCACAATGCCTTATGATCATAATGATGCGATTTTGTTTGATACTCAGGCCAAGAGAACTCTAGTCTACTAAACACCGTGGTCAGTGACGTTTCATTTTGACTACTGTAACAAAACAATTATTACAGACGGTTAGATTAAAAGTACGCTATTTCATTACAGTCTAATTACACAATCAATCATGGATCATGCTACTGTTTTTCAACTGCAGATAATCTCTTAATAATTGCTTGGGAAGAGCTTCTATTCAGTCATGATTATTAGGCTGTAAGCATGACTGGGACCTGGAATTGTTATTAGTGCTCAAAAATGAATGAAAATGACCATAGAGCTACCAAATGATTCACTGGTAACTTAATTGAGTAGCTGGAGTATACGAGTAGTCAATTAGTATGGAATGATTTTCCCGAAACTGAGTTCTCAGAAGACTATAGTGAGGTCCACGTTATAATGGCAGTGTTTGATAGGAATTGTATTGCTATCCTTGTCTATCATTCAACAAAGCGGATAGTGCTATCTCTTTCTACAGGCTCGCTTCGCTCGCCATATCCATTAAGCCAGACGTTTAGTCTGGACCCCCGACTGGATCGTCCTAACATATGATAAAAGTATGACATAACATTTCAAATTTGGTAGGTGTGTTCAGTTGGACCTTTAGAGGCGCAATAAGAACGGATTTGGAAAAATTTCTAAAGGTGGTTTTTAAGGGTTTAAGTTCGTCTTTTAGCATGTATGTTCTTCTTATTCTTTTAATTTATAATTGGAAAATGTCCATACCATTTGTTTATATAGAACTATAATCTAGAGAGAGTACCTCTTCGAAACAGTTGTTAACTGGTAACTAAATTTATAATTTTGTCAGATTGGCATTAAGTTGAGTTGACATTGTTAGGTTGGCACCAAGTTGAAGATTGAAATGCATTTATCGCGGAAAAATTGATTGGGCACTGCTACTTTAATCAGAGCTATTCCTGGGAATATTATATTACTAGCTGTCAGGCTCGCTTCTCTCGCAATATCAGTTTAGTCTGGACCCCCGACTGGATCGTCCTAACATATGGAGGGTCTGATGCCAAAGTGAACCAAGTCGTTTTTTCTGTTTTTTTCAGTATCGATTGTTGTAAGTGAAATCCATTTTATAAATTCAATATTCATGGTATGTTTATTTTGAAAATTTATAAGCAATTTATACATATTTCTTCAAAGAATGAGCAAGAAATTTCAATTCAGGGACTTTGCATGTTACTAGTGAAGAAAAAAATATGTTTAGAAAACCGAACTTGGTTCACTTTGGCACCAACATCCAACTTAGTTCATTTTGGCATAGCGAGATTTTGATTTGTGGTGAAAGGATCTATACTAAAAAACACACAAACTGTCGATCTAACTTATATATTTCAAATAATACAGTAAGATACAGCATAAAGAGAAGTACGGTACTGAAATATTCATACTAGTACCATTCATATTAGAATAAAAATATTTCAAAATTAATATTACAATTTCCAGCCAAAGTAATAACCAATAAAATTCAAGCTACATGATGGAAACGTTATTCAAAGATGAATATTTAATGGCAAGTCAAAATCTTGGAAAAAGCAAGTACAAAAAAATAATAGAATTAAGGAATTTAAGAATGATTCGGAATTAATAGTTCAATTTCAAGTCAAATGTTCCAATTAACATTTTTCAAGTGACTTATCATAGAGAATCATATTGATATTTGGCTGATTGATATTTGTATGGCTCATTATCACATCATAATAAAGATGTGTAATAATTAATAAATTCATGTAGAAACAGGTTGTATTATCTAGCTGTAAATATTTCAAAAAACTTCTTTTGCCAGAGTGAACCAAGTACATTTTTCCATGTCAATCTCATAATAAAGCAATGTTGCCAAAACTGGCATGTGGGAAGGATGTAGTATTTTGTTTACTAACATGCTTTTATAATAGTTGACATGTAATTCTACAGGTAGCGCCACAATAAAATCATTTGTAGTTGGTTCACTTTGGCAAATGAAAAAATAGAATGCATTTCACATAACCTCAAAATAATGAACACGAGATGAAAATGTTTGATAGAGTGAACTATTCTTATCTTCACTTTCAGAAGTTGAGGAACTTGGAATATAATCGTCACTGGAATGATCTGCAGCATCAAATCACTTTCTGAACTATCTTCCATGTCATTTGATTTGTCTACATTTGAAGCTGCCTGAACCAAAATCTGAGTAGAAGCCATTTTGAATGATAGTTAGTTCAGTCTGCCAAGAGAATTAATACTAAATTTCCCTTTTTGCAGAATAAAAAGCTGAAAAATTTCCCTTCATAACAGCTGTGGGACTTGGTTCATTGTGGCAAAAGAAAGATCTCCTGATTGACTAAGTACAGATCAGAGTATTACAAAAATTCAAATTTTGGAGTTGGTTCACTCTGGCATCAGACCCTCCATATGATAAAAATGCTCAAATGAAAAATGCAGGTGAGCGAGGTTAGCCTGCTGATCTCATTCTTGGACGATCCAGTCGGGGGTCCAGTCGCTAGACGGATATGGCGAGCGAAGTGAGCCTGACGCTAGTAAATGTATAAGTGAGGAATGTATGAAATCCCTTCTGATAAATCGGCAAGTTTTTTCCCAGGAAAGAAGAATGGAGTTTGCGTGACAACTGACTCGTGTTTTGTTGTTTTCAGGTTTAGTGCATTTCTGGATGGAACCAGTGCATTGACTCGAACGAGGTAAGACAAATAGTGGTGTGATTGTTGGACAGACAGCTGTTGTCTGTTGATGTGGGAGCTGTCACTGGCGCACTATTTGCGGGCTCTTTCTCTTCCTGGTCAGTTCTTCCGCGATTGTTTGGCTTGAGTAGCCTGGCAGCGCCGGAGGGAAAGCTTCCTCTTCTTCTGATAGAGAAAGAAAAAAGCTTCCTCTTCCTCTGATTTGCACACGGCTCGTAAATCTCTCTCAGCTCGATCTGAAAGGGCTCTGATTTCATGCCAGGTCGCTGCCCGGCCAATAAGCATACATGCGTAGCCAACACGCATGTGTGCGTCACTAAACTCAGTGTTGGAAACATTTTGGAATCAATTTGTACCAGATTAATAGCAAAGCAATAGTACCAGAGTGGTAGAAAAACATGTAGAGTGATTTGGGGGCCAATAGCAGAGTAAAAGTATCTTGGAATTAGCGAAACATGTGGAGGGATTTGGAGGCTAATAGTAAAGTGATAGTTTCAGAGTAATAGAAAAACATGAAGAGGTATTTGGAGGATCTCTGAGAGAATAATTGGATGGAGCAGGGATAATACACATTTATAATATTGCAAGAGAATATAATCTTAAGTCAGTCGTTAGTGATATTACCATAGAGAAAAGATATCGTTAGTACTTTGCAAAATTTCAAACTTAATGTACTAGCAAAAATAATATTCATCTATAATACTAGCGAATATTACTATAATGCTCTCAAAAACATTAAATAGAAAGACATCCTCGCATATTATACAATCAATGACGTATGAGGAAAAACTATCATTCGGGTATCCTATTATATCAAGCGAGCGATTTCTGTATATCTGAATATATTTTTATATTTGGTTATTTATGTCCAACGGATCTCGAAAACGGCTCTAACGATTTTCACAAAACATAGTGGGTTTATGATATAAAAATTTGATTGCACTAGGTCTCATCCTTGGAAAAACTCACCGAAAGACATAAAAAGGATAATAATTATTTATCCTTGGAAACATAGATGATAATTTCGTCGTCTGTTGAAAACAGAAGATGTGTGTGCCTGTGTGGGAGATCAGCTGTGTAATCAATCAGCTTACCGTATCGCGCGAGAAATCTACAAATTTTAATAGACTCGATCAAAATAATCTGATTTGTTGACATTTGTTTATCTTATAATATTTAAAGTTAATAATTATTTTACAGTTTTTAATGATTAGTGAGTGTTATTTTGTTATTCGATTTGGTTTGTAAACAATCTAAATCAGAACTTTTCTGTTTTCAAATATTTGTACGTAAAGTTGGACCTGAATTCAAGTGTATGGAACATATCCTACTTTTTGGACCATTTATAGTGTATAAATCAAAATTTGGGGAAGAAAGAGTTTTGGGCTGTGCCTGTTAGTCCTTCCCCAATCATTTTGAAGAATTGTGCTCTGTTTATCAATAAATAAATAACGACCTTAGCTCGGTGCCCCGATATTATTCTTAAATCGAGGTCATTGCTTACCAAGTTATATTCTCAAATCAAGATTATCGCTCGCAAATCGCAAATTGAAATTATTTTTTTGAGACTGAGGTCATCTGGAAGAGTCAGAGTTTCTAGGAGTTTTGGAGGTATGCTTTTATCCATTGTGAGAGTTTTGTGAGAATTCTATGCTATTTCAATTTTGAATTTTTGATTTTGTGAGTAATCCTCTCTAGCCCCCATCCAGTTTGAGGACAGTTCTGATCCAAGCTTTGGCATACTTTGCAATCCTGGTGAACTCTCTAAAATTCTGTATTTCAGTCTACGTATACTGTTTCAGAGCACAAACTGCAAGCCAGAGAAACAAAAATCCCCTCTGATCTGCCAAAAGCTGATCCCTTTACCTCCAAATAATATCTCTGTTTTACTGTTATTATCATTTATCAATTAACATTAACATTCATTTATTGTATAAAATACTACAATCATAATATAATTATGACATCGAAGGAAATAATAGGCTGAGCCTGTACTATTTCTCTCCAAAAATCGATTAACAATTCATCTTTCAAGCAAATGGGTATTATGGTTGAAGAATTATTGTAAGTATGTTCATTACTTTTCCCATATTATGTTTTCAATGGATCTTGAACTTCCAAATCCTTATTCTCATCTTCAGCTAAGGGGTGAGATGGTTTTTAATACCATCAAATCAGCCTACTTCATCTGTAGGAGATCTTGTTAAGACTGGTTCAAGTACCTTGAATTCTTCAACCCTACTCGACTACGTGTGATTATAGGATCAGATTGTGTCAAATATTGGAATGGCAATCATTGTAGATTTTCAAGCACTTATCAACAACCCTACTAGAAAGTATAGCACTGGAAAGTTTTGTTCAGTCACTCCTTTGTTGTGTTCTTTTTCTCACGGAATATGGAAGTTCCAGGAACGAGTAGTTTGTTCTTTTTGGAAGTGACCATTGTCAGTCTGACCAGAACAATCAATCTGTAGACAACACACAATAATAGATGAATGGAAACAGAGGAAATGCTTCACACAGGCAGGTTTGGTTCCGGCAGCTTTTCAAAGCCACATAAATAATTATTCCGTCCTCTTTGTTTTCTACGTTGAGAGTTCACAGCACTTTAGTGACTAGAAACCAAAGACATATTAAGTATTTCTATGCTCTTTGGAGCTCGTGACATTGTTCTCAACATTATTGGAAGCAGTTTGAAGACTCGACAAACTAAAAAGCACATCCATAGAGTTTCTTCAGTAGAACTACACATTTTCAACTTGGACTTTTGTTGAATAGAAAATAGCAAGCAGTTAGTTCAGGTCCGTCTAGCTCCGTTCACTGTTGATGTATTATCTAGTGAATTATGAAAACAAATGTTTTTCATCGCTTTGATTTGAAATTTATCGGATATAAGGACTTGACTGGTAGATGGTCATGTAGATAATGTTGAATTGAAATTAATCTTTTGAACACTTTGTCCTGTAACGAAATAAAAACACACATACGTTTACGCACGGGCCGTAGGCGAGGGCGGAATGGTTTTTTGAGTGCAGCAGAGGAACTTTGCGCACGTATTACACATTAAATTTTTCCTACAGTTACCATTGAATATGAGAAGTGGTGATTATGGTAAAATGATGGCTGAAATCCATCAAATGTTTGTCAGTATAATTTTGTTATTAATAACAACTTTAATTTATTTTAAACTTGATAATACAATTGAAAATTAATGATCGATAATTTATTCAAATTAAAAACTAAATCAATCCAATTAATTTGAAAATTTGAATAATTTTGAGTAAATCCTAATTTCTAAATAACTTTCCAACCAATCAATTTATGAATGAAAAAATATTATTTGAAATAATGAATAATTAATAATATTCAAAATTTATAATTTAATGAGTTCTCCTTTTTATTTATCTGAAAATCAGAAAAAATATAGATAGAACAAATTCGCATTCAAAATAAACGGCAACAATGTCAACAGCTGATTGGGATGGCTACAAGATAATACGCAAAGTATTAAGAGTACGCAAAGTAATACTTTGCGCACTAGAGCGGAAAAGTGATTCTTTGCGTTCTGTAATCAGTGCAGGAATGGTCACTTTTCAAGGTACCTGCAGGAAAACAATTTTATCAGGCAGGAAAGTCTTTCTATTGCACATAATTCAAACCCTACTTAACTTCGAAATTGTTGTAGCAATCAGTTTTTATAGTTCAAATATGTGTAACGCTAGTTCGCCTCCAAATGGTGCACATATTGGCTAACACTAAATGGACTAGCAAATAATGGCGGTCAGACAAACTAATGTTCTCCTGACCAAAAACTACGCAACATATCAAAGAAATGGGGAAGCATTTGAGCCTTTTGAGCTTCATATGTGTTGTGTATGTGTCATTTATGCTAAATAAATAAATACCTTTATTTAAATTTTCCACTGTTGAGGGAGATGTTAGTTTTTGTTCGATATAATTCCAATTTGATTCATAGTTTTATTCTTGAGCTCTTTTTGTTGTAGCAACCACAACGAGATGTGTGTAGTTTTCCCAACTTTGATTCTTCCAGAGATATGTTGATTTTTGTTCAAATCAATTTATACATCTATATTCAATTAATTCATTACCAACCACAATCCGATGTGTTCAACAACATCTCTATGGCTACATCATTTCATGGTTTGATTTTGATGAATAAATGAAAGGTTTCTGAATGTATTCTGGTGAATAAATGAATCAAACTTTATTGGAAGGTCCCTGAAGATTGAAGAAGCTACTGAGGATGGACATCGGACAAGTGTTGAAGCTGACCACTTTACTTTTGTATGCAATTTATTTCTAATCAACCACAATTATATGTTTTCAACATCTCTGTCGATACGTCATTTCATAGATGTATTATGTTGAATGAATGGTTATTCTTTATTGTAAGGCACCTGAATATTGAAGAAGCTACTGAGCTACTGAGAAGTGTTAAAGCTGACCAATATGTTGAATGAATGGTTATTCTTTATTGTAAGGCACCTGAATATTGAAGAAGCTACTGAGCTACTGAGAAGTGTTAAAGCTGACCAATATAGTGTGAAGTGGTGAGTGAGTACATGGAGGCTGGATGCTCGCTCAATACTGCCTGCACACGCATGAGGAAAAGACCGTGGTCTGTGAACCGTTATGACCCCTGACCCCGGCACCGAGCAGCAGACTGGTCTTGAACGATATTCAACGACACCGACACGTGAAAATACTGAACAGCATTTGCGCTCAACGAGGATAGAAAAAACGGGATAAAGAAAGATTAGTTACGTCGTGAATGGGACGGAAATCAAACGTTGAAAAGATCAAGACAGAAAGGTTATGAGTGTGGAATGGATACCATCAAGGACTTCATTGAGAGTGGTGCCTGCTCCTTCACTAATTCAATAGAAAGGATTGAATAGTGGGAGAAAGTTAATTTCATAAGTAGAGGTCACTCCATCCTAGCGAGCGATCCCCACCGGCGTATCGTGCTCGACGAAATTATTATATTAAAATACATTTCTAAATTCACACCTCACAAGATTGTTTTGTGGTCTCGGGGAGAGCGGGAGAAATACTATTTTCATTACAA
This sequence comes from Nilaparvata lugens, assembly GCF_014356525.2. NCBI lineage: Eukaryota > Metazoa > Arthropoda > Insecta > Hemiptera > Delphacidae > Nilaparvata > Nilaparvata lugens. Next base: position 5,546,362 of record NC_052504.1, read on the forward strand.
ATATAATTTTATTTTTAGATCAAAATCCTTCATGCTTAGTTGGCCATCTATTGAATATTTGATGCTGAAACAAACAAATATACTAGTAGTTCTGTGAACAGTAAAACTCGCGCTCAGTACGTTACATTGACCTGTTGTTATGTTTTCTCAAAAATTAATAGATAATTTATCAATTTAAAATGTCTAGAAAAAATCCTAAATAAACATAGAGCTCTCTGTCCTATCGTACCGTGACATGTCGTCCCGGAATGTGAGTGTGAGCGCTGTTATCAGGTCTGGCTGCAACTGTCTACAATGTTCGATGTTGTTCAGCTGTTTCAAGATGTTCGATGTTTTTGAACGGGTAGTATTATAGTCCACTGGACAGCTGATTTATGATGAATAATTCTATTAAACTAATATTGGCGTATTAATGAGGCTCATTTTTCCTTTTATATTATCCTTGAAATGCAAAATTTCCAAAAATCTTGTATATACGTCGACGCGCAATTTATAAAGGAACATATCTGTCAAATTTCATGAAAATCTATTACCGCGTTTCGTCGTAAATGCGCAACATATAAACATTAAGAGAAATGCCAAACCGTCGACTTGAATATTAGACCTCACTTCGCTCGGTCAATTAAATACGTTTCTAAATTCACACTTCACAAGATTTTATTGTGGTCTCGGATCATTATACTAAAGTGTCACTTTTTCGCTCTCGGTAGTAAAAACAGAAAAACTCCCTAGGGAGTAAAGTGACTCCATTTAAATAACATGGGAAGCATCTCTATTTTAAAAACTTACATTATAATAGGTTAGAAGGTCTAGCTCAGATGAGAAAGCATAAAGTGGTGTCTGTCATTGAGTCAACTGAATTCAATACCACAACCAGAAATTTGATCAACTCATGAAATATATGTTTGTATGATATTATATTCTTAATATTAGTAGACGATAAAAATTTATACAATTTTTAAAATATCTTATTCTGTTCAAAATACCAGCCAACAAATATTTTTGATCTGCAATTCAAATCTGAACCGCGTGATCTGGAGTCAGTCATTTTTGGTAGACACCCAGCTGATATAATTGTTACAACTTTTGCTAGATAGCGCAATCGGCAGTGCCAATCAGACGGCCGGTTTTTAGGTTTTAGATTTTAAGTTATGTTGTTAGGAAACATTGTCACCAATACGTAAGTTATTAAAATGATTTTATTTGCAGTTTCTATAAAAAATGTAGATGGAGGAAAAATGTTGTGAACATCACGAGTGAAAAATACTTTTTCTCCCTCAGGAAAATTGTTGCCCTCGGCTTCGCCTCGGCTTCAAACTTTTCCCTCAGGGAAAAAAGTCGTACTTTTCACTCTAGATATACAAATAACTATTATTCTTAGATCAAAATCCTTCATGTGTAGTTAGTCGACTATTGAATATTTGATGCTGGAAACAAACAGGCTCTGCTGTAAGTGTATCCCTCCAGATTTAATTCCTACAGTATATGCAGTATAAACAGTCTGTAACTACTGTGATGAATCGTTGGAAAATACTCATCATGCGTTGTACCATTCATGGCTTATTTTGATCAGGTATCGACATTCGATTCAAGATTATCCACGATTGACGCAAGCGTCTGAGAGAGATAGTATGGACGAAATTCTACTGTCCATTAGCTAGTAATATAATTATATCATGAGGAATTAGCGTGATGCAGCTCATGGAACATAGAGTATTCATCCTCCATATGAATTTGTACATATTATTTTTGACAATGGAGAATCAAAAGAATCTAATCTCTGATTTCTTTAAGCAGATGAATGTATAATCATACTTCTATCTAACTCTTCATTACCATGTTAGTGCAAGGAAGGAAACATATTTTGTTCTATTTGATGATCAACTTCTACTAGTAGTTCTGTGAACAGTAGACCTCACGCAGTATTCTCATCCACAAGTACCCGATGTCACCTGTTTTAAATGTAAACATTCTCAGTTCACGTTTGAACTTGTATTCCATATGATATAATTCACCCAGTTCCGTGATAATCTTTTCATCTGATGAAAATTAAATTTACAATCAAAAATATTATAAATTCTTCAGCATTATTCAGTTCATTTCAATCAAATATTAAATTAGTTTTTTAAATGTGAGAATATTGATACTGACGGGCACGCATAATAATACCATGACTGCAAAACAAATATTGAAACCAAAGACCTCTTTAAGGTATTTGATTGAAACTATAGATCTTATAGAAATACAGAAATAGACTGGCTTCTCCAGACATCTGTGTAATAACTTGTCAGCTGATTTATGATGAAAAATTCCATATTCTGATTAATCCTATCTTTAGAGTAGATGATATATATAGTGATATCGGAGTATGGAGGAATTCCTTTCCTTTTCATTTTACCCTTAAAATGCAAAATTCAAAAAACCTTGTGTGTACATCGACGCGTAGTTGAAAAAGGAATATTTCTGTCAAATCTCATAGAATTCTATCAACGCATTTGGCCGTAGTTGCATTACATACAGGCAGACAAAAGAAAATCCGAGTTAAAACATAGACCTCACTACGTTCGGTCAATCATCCTTCTATTAATTGAAAATTAGTGGACCCAAGCGGTAATCTTCTATATTGGAAATGGCTTGTAACAGACCAAATATCTCCTGTACTAAGTTTAATTTTTTTTTATCTTTTGGATTTCATTTATTGATTGATTATAGAATTTAAAAAGAATTTATCGATAGAATTACACATTATGATTTAAAAACAATGTAGAATTTCAATGTTTTGTTTCGAAGACTGGGAAAATTTATACTCGTGACAGGGAAAATCTGAAAAGCTTCAGCAAGCCTACAACCAAACTCCAAGCAATCAAGAGTTCGAATCAAGTTTCATGCTGCGATTATTTATCATAATAATGCGAGCCATTGTGAGTGTCAAGTGTTGAGTCATGCAACAATGGCCGCTGTCGGACTGTTGAGTTGCTCGTCACAAATATACTGTGCGACAGCTATTGAGACGGATGATCAAGATAAAGTTATTGATAGGTGAGTGTATGGAAAAGAGTCGGTGAGGTTCATGGGTGAGAGGTGGGGAGGGGGAGTTTGGGACAACTCTACAAATTGTGGACTTGGGTGGTCATACAACCCACCTTCGAGAGAGACACCTTGGGGGGTCAAACCCTGCACTAAACACTGTTCATCGGTACATATCGACATTTCACATCACATTATGCTGACCTAATGGAAACACCAATGAAAATTCCAAATACGAATAATTTTATATTAATTTTGTGAAGAATCGATATATTTGTCGTGGTGAAATTCTCATCCTCAGAAACCTCGAATGCTGAAACAGTGGCAAAATCTTTATTGATTCATAACATAAGTAAAATAATCATAAAAATGATAGGGAGAGAAAAAATAAGATAAAATATTATTCGAATGTGTGTTCTAAATTAATACAGACATAACATTCGAGGACTTGCTTCAATTGCCAGATTGGCACTCTAGACTAGACTTGTGAAAACATCTATGTTTCCATTTGTGCACCAAGTGTGTTTTCATTAGCCCTTTCTCACTCACCTAAAGAATGTATGATTTGATTATATTATTACAAACTTGAATTTTCCGGCTTGTCTAAGCAAGCCCATATTTCATACATTCAAAATCAATGAATGATTTCGATTATATTGTAAGAGAATACATTGACAAATGCTACATGAATCTAAAATAATTATCTTCGCATTGAGAATATTCCATAGTTCTCATTCATTATCCTCTGATTCGTAGGGAGATAAACAATAGCTCAAAACTTATATCCTCCCAAATTTCCAATTAATTTATGATATAATGTATCAAATACGGTTTTTTTTCAACGTAAAGACTTGAACCAAGTCTAGAGTACTAACTTGATCAATAAAGCATTATTTCTATTCTATTCTGTATTCTCTTTACAATTGTCTAAACAAGCCGTAAATTTGTTCTTGTCTATATTGTATTGTATCAACTTGATCAATGAAGCATTATTTCTATTCTATTCTATATTCTATACGGAACTGACCTAATAAAAATCTTAGGGCAAATTTTATTCAAAATTTGTGAAATAGTGATATTTATCATTGTATTGTTTAATCATGATGATAAACATATTTCATACATTCAAAACCAATGAATGATTTCGATTATATTGTGAGAGAAAACATTGATACTGCTTCATGAAACTAAAATAATTATCTTCGCATTGAGAATATTTCATAGTTCTCATTCATTACTCACTTATTAGCAGGGAGGAAAACAATAGCTCAAAACTGAAATCTTCCCTCATTTTGAAATAATTTGATATAATGTAACAAATCTGGGTTATTTTTTATGTAAAGATTTGAACCATGATAATAGCTTAAAGTATAGAGTTTAGAGCAACATAATAAACTTTTGAAAAGAACAAGTGATTTGATCTGTAGATTGTTAAGTTTACATGTCAAGGTAAACGTCTGCCATTGGCCTAGACAAGCCACTCCCACAAATTATTTTCTCATTCAATGAACCGCTATTAGTGGGAGTCGCTGCTTGTCTAGGCCAATGGCAGAAGTCCACCTTGATTGGTCACACTCTCCACCAATCATAACGCTTGCTCATTACAATATATCCTGTTGTTCAGTATACCAGTACCTCGTTAATAGAATTTATGCTTGAAAATAACTATAGTGAGGTCCACGTTATAATGGCAATGTTTGATTAGCAATGGTATTGCTATCCTTGTCTATCATTCAACAAAGCGGATAGCGCTATATCTTTTTCGCTTTGCTCTGTTGCCAGATCATCTTTTAACAATGTAGAATAAGTAATTAACAAAATATTTCATCTTAATTATGGAAATTCATTATACAGTTATTGAATAATATAATTTCTTGCTTAATAAAATATAATTGTTTATTTTAAACGTGAATGAGCAGTTAATATTACATCAATAAATCTGTATCAGCTACCGTCTATAGAAGGTATTGACAAAACAGAGGATCGGCAACGTTTTTCTACTATCTTTCTTCACTGCCATTATAACGTGGACCTCACTATAAGAACATCCGACATGGGTTACTATGCACCACTGATTTGACCATCAAACAGAAAACTTCACTTCACACAGAAAATAAGTTCTGTCTAATGAAAATACAAAGATGTAGTCAGCTACCACAAATTTGAAAATAAAGATACGAACATAATTCCAACACCCATGTGTGATTTAGTATTTATGGTCCACTTCTTTCAATAATCTATATTCATTTTCCAGACAAAAAATAATCATGAGCCTGGTGATTTGAAGGCCAAAATACAAGGTTTGTTTTAAGATGATTTGGGAACTGAATAAGAATAGAATAGGAGTGATTTGTGATCACTTTATTTGTGATCACTTTATTTGTGATCACTTTATATGATCATAAGATCATATAATAGATAAGAATAACATCTATTTCGCGTACTCTTGAGGTGCGTACAGATATATGCGCCGCGAACATGAGCAATTCAATTTTAATCAGCTGACTATATCTGTATTTTTACAGAAACGGTAAGATACAGATATAAAAAACTTGGCATCAGCTGATTAAAATTGAATTGCTCATGTTCGCGGCGCATATATCTGTACGCACCTCAAGAGTACGCGAAATAGATGTTATTCTTATCTATTATATGATCTTATGATCATATAAAGTGATCACAAATAAAGTGATCACAAATAAAGTGATCACAAATCACTCCTATTCTATTCTTATTCAGTTCCCAATCATCTTAAAACAAACCTTGTATTTTGGCCTTCAAATCACCAGGCTCATGATTATTTTTTGTCTGGAAAATGAATATAGATTATTGAAAGAAGTGGACCATAAATACTAAATCACACATGGGTGTTGGAATATGTTCGTATCTTTATTTTCAAATTTGTGGTAGCTGACTACATCTTTGTATTTTCATTAGACAGAACTTATTTTCTGTGTGAAGTGAAGTTTTCTGTTTGATGGTCAATCAGTGGTGCATAGTAACCCATGTCGGATGAAAAGGTTCTTATAGTGAGGTCCACGAAAACAATAGTTGGATGGACTGAACGAAATTGAGATTATCTGAATCCATAATGGGAAAAGAGCTATTTCAGTTGCGATTCATGGAGGCTGTCGTGAGATAGCTCACAATTCATTGACTGTGGAGACAGAACTATCATCACACCTAATAATTGCACAATAAATTGCAGTGGTCTGACATATGCCCTGTCCAGAGGGTTTGATTCATGCCAGAACTAAGCCACTAGACATCCATTGTCCACTGTGAGTGATTATTTGACTTATACATCCTCCTATTATAAGACAGCGGTGAGCAGGATTGCAACAGTTAAATTACGACATGATTCAGCGTACGTTTGCAACATCATCTTGAAGTTAAATTACGACAAGATGCAGCGTACAATTCAATTGTTCTTATTTGATTGAATTACTAGTCTGTTTCAATGAAAAACTCAACATTAGCGATGATTGATTCGAAAACTGGTAGTAACTGTTCGTGTTCAGCGAATCAGAATTGTTTAAACTTCATTTTCACACGTACTTTGTGTTGTGATGAAATTTATTTGAAATTGTCTTCAGTTTTGACAAGTGTGTTACACTAGTTATCTGTGAAAGAGACTTTCATTACAATGTGTTATGGGATTGTACTCGTATTGACCATGAATCTCTTCATGTTGGCTTATCTGAACAATAACAAATAATACCTATATAGTAAGGCCGGCCTCTAACGACAGGACAAGTGTGTTGAGCATGTGTAAACGAATGGAAAAGACATTCACAAATGTTTCGAGCGTAAAACAGCTGTTTGACAAGAGCTTCTACAATAAATGAACTACTGAAAAATAACAGATTATAATGACACAAAAATGATTCAAACTGGAATATAATGGAGCAGTCAAGAAAAAAAAACAACAAAATATGGAGGATGCAAAGTCAACAAATTTTGTTCCAAGCATTTCGCTGATAACACAACATGTAAAGGTGCGTACAGACTTTCGCTCTGCTCCGCAACCAAACGTCACTCCAGCAGAGCGATTGATGATCGACCGGGGATTCGACCGGGGAACGCGAGAAGATCTAACATCTTCCGTAACGTTCATGATGGGTGCGTGGGTGGAGCGACTGTGGTTCGATGAAGGAGCGAGGGCGGAACGAGGGCGGTACGAGGGCGGAGCGTGCTCGGTGCGGGTTGGAAGCGCGAATATGTGTACGCAGCTCTACATCTTCCGTAACGTTCATAATGGGTGCGTGGGTGGAGCGACTGTGGTTCGATGGAGGAACGAGGGCGGTACGAGGGCGGTACGAGGGCGGGGCGTGCTCGGTGCGGGTTGGAAGCGCGGATATGTGTACGCAGCTTTAGACGAACATGTGACGTGTTCACACATGTTCAACACACTTATCCTATCGTTTGTTCAGACAAACCTAAGTTGAATGCTTGTACTTAACTGAAGTTAATCTGAGTCTTCACTGCTTCACTTTATTAGAAACGTTAACAACTATAAGTATAATACGTTAAGTATAAAAACGTTAAAAAAGTATAACAACTGATGGACAAATTGAAGTATACTTGACAACTTCTCGTCAAATAGGTGCCAAAATACTGATGATCGATTATAAATAAGCAATAACTAAGAAAATAGTTCTTTCTAACCAAATTTTATTCTGAGATCGATAGTTTTTGCTGTTGTTTCAGAACATGAATTTGGAAATGCAAATTATAGTGAATTGGGAGCAGTGTAATATTATGATGGAATGATTAATAAACAGTAAATAAAAAATCATTAAAATGTGATGGATGATGAGAACTGATAAGTTCTCAACCGTCAAAATTTCAAAATTATTAGTTTCTGTTCCATTTTTTCCGAAAAACGTGTGAAGAAGAACTAAGTTTCAGGAAAGTGGAATCATAACCTCATTACGGACTTTTAAAATATTATCTAAATTTGGGAGAGAAATAATACAAGGAGTATCTTTTGTTTTTCTTTTTCATTCAGTGCTCTCTTGTAAAAAAAAAAATAGAATAATAAATAAAATAAATCAACCAGTTGTACATAGTTTGATTCTTGGACATCAGATTTTTGCCGTCCTCATAAATTCTATCAGATTGAACGGAGCTCGTTCAGATACACATCATGTGTTTGCCAAGTTATGTTCAATCTAATAGAATTTGTAAGGACGGAAAAATCGGACGTCCAAAAATCGATGTGTGTGTAACTGGCATTAGATGAATGAGACCAGCTCATTCACTCTGACGATTCAGGAAACTTATGGTTCAGAATATTTTCCAGACATTTTTTGTGCGTCAGACAACGCCCTGCCCCCATCATTGTTCGACCACACATTACATCATATTTTGATGATATCGCGTTGGTGTTAACTCATGAGAACCTCTGCCCAGGACGGAACGGTTCTCAGGCGATGTCAGATAGATTAAAGCTAATCGGATGTTTATACAGATCCAGCCAGATGATGGAATCACAAGTCAGCGAGTGGCCTAGCACAGTTCAGTGGTGCGTTCACAATACTGCTCCAATAAAAGTGGTCGCTCCTAAGTTGTTTTCACGCTACCAACTGACAAATTAATCCGGTGGGAACTTGGAATTGGGAACTGGGAACCCGAGGTGCCCCGAGCTGGTCCATTCAACATAGACAAATGTTGATCATGACCTTGTCTACTTAGCGACTCATCCGGCTGGAAATTCTTTGTCAGCTGTAGTGAAACTCAGTATAAACTGTCATTATTCCCTATAAATAACATTAATACTTGCCGTTAAACTAATGCTGACATTTCAAAGTAATGACTCAGATAAATTAAAGTTGAAAGATTCACTTTTCACTGTCATCAATCTTAATAGTAAAAATCTGGTGTGGCGCACTCACACAACTTTCCTTGCCGTTATGAAAATTGATCACCTGACGCTAGTGTTCCCGCGCATCTCAAGTCTACTAATCAGTGATTTGAGCCAGCTGGTGACAAAGCAATAACGCTGGAGACACACGAGGTCTGCTATCTCTTCATAGTGATTCATTTAATAGAATCAACAGTTGCCAACAGTTTGCAATTGGATAATCACATTTTCTCGAATTTCGAGCTTATTTTTGATTTAAGGTGAAAATGTTACTGGACATTAATTGTAGAGATTCTCATGCTCAATCTATTCCACTCGAAAGTTTTTGTTTAAATTGTATTTGAAACCTGATAATTAAGAAGATAAAATCAAACTTTGCATGGATGGGGCGGAGCTCCTGAAATTTTTACAGATATGGGACTTATGGCAGTTGATAGAGCTTATCGATGACTATTTCAGATATAACTTTAATCAAAATCGTTTTAGCCGTTTCCGAGAAAATCGCGAAAAACCCTGTTTTTGACAACATTTTCGCCATTTCAGCCGCCATCTTGGATTGAATTTGATCGAAATTGTTCGTGTCGGATCCTCATATTGAAAGCACCTTACGTTCCAAATTTCAAGTCATTCCGTTAATTGGGAGATGAGATATCGTGTACACAGACGCACATACACACACACACACACACACCACACACACACACACACACACACACACACACACACACACACACACACATACAGACCAATACCCAAAAACCAATTTTTTGGACTCAGGGGACCTTGAAACGTATAGAAATTTGGGTACCTTAATTTTTTTCGGAAAGCAATACTTTCCTCACCTATGGTAATAGGGCAAGGAAAGTAAAAATGTGTTCTGGTCATTCAAGCAATAGTGACAGTTTAAAGTGAAGATTAACTTCAAGTGAAGAAATTTTCTCTAAACTTTCAGAAATTCCCCATCATAAACATTAATGCTGTTCATTCAATCAGTTCTGACTGTTTCAAGTGAAGATTAACTTCAATGGAATGAAGAAATCCATTTTTACTGGCACTAATCCCAATTATAAACATGAATACTAGTCATTTAACCAATACTGCCAGGTTTAAGTGGAGATTCACTTTAAGTGGAGTGGAGAGATTCACTTTAATCTGTCAGCGTTCTCGATCATGAACATTATAAGTGGCCGTTCAAACAATGCTGACAGTATGCAGTGGATTTCACTGTAATCATCTCCTGCTTTATCAATGTCAACACTGTCACATTAATAAACAGAGTCCGCTCCTTATTGTTTTGATGCTCTATAGATTACGAGGAGAATAGTTTTATTTAAGGTTGAATCGATTTGAGGCAGTGTTTATCGTTTGCTATTCTTAGATTGTTTATTGAATGGGATCAAATCTGAGAATGGAGTCTCTTCAATTGAAGAATTGATCATTAATAGTTTTATTTAAGGTTGAATCGATTCGAAGCAGTGTTTATCGTTTGCTATTCTTAGATTGTTTATTGAATTGGCTCAAATTTGAGAATGAAGTTACGTGAATCTTGATGGTCTGAACCTGGTTGATCCTTTCAACTTCTAATCATAACATCAGATCAAATTCTCAGTCGATTATGAATAATATTCCTCATAACAGAGAATGACGTTTTATGAGTCAAGAAGAACCAGTTACCATTTCTCTTCGCGATAAATCTGGTTTTTAATTTATTATTTAAAAATCTGGTGTGGTACTCTCACACAACTTTCCTTGCTCATTGATCTATAAGCCTCATTAACGAGGATAATTTAGGGATAACATTATGCCGATTGGCGGCTAAATAATTAAAACTACGATTATACTATTGTGATTGTGTTCAGAGTATATTTTCCTTCGTTTGAATTATGAAATTTGAGGAATTTTTAAAAGTTGTCAAAACAGCTGTTCTACAAATAAAATATCGACATGTGTTCTTTTGAATAAACTGCTCTACCTACAAACAACCTACCTCACGCACGAGAAGGAGGTTACAAAGTGAATTTCTCAAGGATGGGGTGGACCCCCTGTTTATTTCTCAGTCATTGTCGGATCCTCATGTCGGATATGCCCCTCATATCCCCCTGCTCATTGTCGGATCCTCATGGTATAAGGAACTTAAGTTTAAAATTTCTAGTCAATCGGTTAATTAGGAATGGAGTTATCGTGTTCACAGACACACACACACCCACACACACACAGACCAACACCCAAAAATCATGTTTTTGGACTCATGAAATTGGTGTACCTTAAATTTTTTTGGAAAGCAATACTTTCCTTACCTATGTTGATAGGGCAAGGAAAGTAATGAAACGTATAGATAACATGAAATTAGGGTACCTTAAATTTTTTTGAAAAGCAATACTTTCCTTACTTTTTCTGTCTGTAGCTTGGATTTGTTTTCATTGATAGAAAAATAAATGAATGAATAAATATATTTTCTCCTCAAAATAACATAAGTAGAAATTAAAGAATATTGTTGGTAATTTTACTCATCACTTTTACTTTGTTTTCACTTTTGTTTTAATTTTACTCACCAAGAAATTGTATCTAAATTGATGAGTGGTAATTGAAGATGAAGATGTAATTCTTGAAGATGATGATGATGATGATGATAAGAGTGTTTTATATTTAATGTAGAACGTGGAGAGAAGAACAACGATACAATAATACAAATGTAATGAGAAGACAAAAACTAAGAAATGTCAAATATAAATATGAAGCGATTGATAGTCGTGGTGGAGAAGAAGAAGAAGAAGAAGAAGAAGAAGAAGAAAGAAAAGAAGAAGGAGAAGAAGAAGACGTAAAAGAAACAATTCACAAAACCAATAATCCCTTCAACAAGTACTGTAATAGAATAGCATACACTCTTTACTAACACTTCCAACAATCTGTTGCTCCTTCATCCTGAAGCCAAACAGTGAAGTATCAATTGCAAAGTAAAAACAGTACAATCAAATAAAGTAACTACGAGAGTAAAATAAATACAACAATAAATATGCTAACAATATGGAATGGAACTGTTGAAGTAGTGAATCAAGGAAAGAAGAATGTGGAAGAAAAAGATAGAGAAAGAATGTCATAAATTGAGAGGAAGATACATAAAATGGAATACATAAAACAGTATCACCTAAATAGGGCAAGTGTGGTAATAGGGCAAGGAAAGTAAAAATTCAAGGAAACTAATCTCAAAATAAAATCTACTGAATAGAATCTTATCATTAATTTTCTCAATTTAAATAATTACAATGTACCTTATTCTCAATTGGTTGACCACCAACACCGGATTGAACACCGTTAAACCACCGGTTGCACAAAGTTGGTTGAATTTTAATCATGATTGAAGCAATCAGAGAAGGCTTTCTCTAAAAAAGGGCTTCTCTTATTGGTTCTCGTGAAATTAATAACAATCGTAACTATGTGGTATGTGGAGTGTCACAAAAAGTTGGGGCCAAGACACAAGAAGCGTTTTTCAGGAGTTTTCAAACGAGTCGTCAGTACAGGAAGATCTCCGATTGGATGATTATCAGCTGATTCCCGAACGCTAACCCAATCGGAGAGCTTTCTGCCCTGTCGACTCGTCCGAAAAAGCGCTTAGTGTGGCTTGGCCCTCAATGTAGACTCTTCAGTGAGCCATAGTTATAGATTTATGGAGTCATGGATTTGATTCCTGCTCCATCTGGTATCTTTTCACATCTTCTCTCATCTCATTTTGAATAAAGAAAAAATAATATTTTTCATCGAAGTAATCGACAGTATTACTCAAACACCAAATGATGAACGGTGATACACAATAGCAATAATATCATTTTGATTTTAAAAATCGACTCGAAAATCGAATCTCTTGAATATTTAAATTCAAATTTATTTCTCAAAAAACATACACAATAATAATGATATAATATTATTATAATTAAAAATAATACAAGAAAAATACTTTTAAATAATTATATGAAAATACTCCCAAAACTGCAGTATATTTTTTATGTCCATCTATGTTTAAGGAGTAGCCTACAAGGTAAAACCTGTGCTTAGACCTAAGTTGCAGGAATATATTTATTCAATATAAACTAAGAAATTACAACCAAATTAAGAACAAAGATTAGTGGAATTCACACAAACATATAAATTTGTAGATTAGTAAATGATGAAATTAGATAAAATTTAGTAACACACAACAGTAATTCTATGATAAGAAAACATGAAACAAGAAACAGTAGGTGCCTAGAATATATTTTCTTCAGTTTTATTTGATCTCATCCATTCCTCAATCTCGCAATTCAGTTTTTTGCCCCGGCTCATATTGGCAACAAAATGAGTGGGAACAAGATTTATCAGCCTCTGTGATAAGTAAGTGAATTGTCTTCTGCATACATTCAAATCCATCCTGTCTTGATGGAATGTTTCTCTAGTAGGACGTAGATTTAAATTCAAGTTGCTTTCACGAAGAAGGAATTTATTTTTATTCTTTTTACTTCCCTTGCCCTATTACCGTAGGTAAGGAAAGTATTGCTTTCCGAAAAAAATTAAGATACCCGAATTTCTAAATTTCTATACGTTTCAAGGTCCCCTGAGTCCAAAAAAGTGGTTTTTGGGTATTGGTCTGTATGTGTGTGTGTGTGTGTGGTGTGTGTGTGTGTGTGTGTGTGTGTGTGTGTGTGTGTGTGTGTGTGTGTGTGTACACGATATCTCATCTCCCAATTAACGGATTGATTTGAAATTTGGAACGTAAGGTCCTTACAATATGAGGATCCGAAACGAACAATTTTGATCAAATCCGATTCAAGATGGCGGCTAAAATGGCGAAAATGTTGTCAAAAACAGGGTTTTTGCGATTTTCTCGAAAACAGCTCCAACGATTTTGGTTGAAGTTATACCTAAAATAGTCATCGATAAGCTCTATCAACTGCCACAAGTCCCATATCTGTAAAAATTTCAGGAGCCCCGCCCCATCTATGCAAATTTTGATTTTAGATTCTCAATTATCAGGCTTCAGATACAATTTAAACAAAAAATTTGAGTGGAAAAGATTGAGCATGAGAATCACTACAATTAATGTTCAGTAACATTTTCACCTAAAATCAAAAATAAGCTCAAAATTCGAGAAAATGTGATTATCCAATTGCAAATTGTTGGCAACTGTTGATTCTATTAAATGATTCACTATGAAGAGATAGCAGACCTCGTGTGTCTCCAGCGTTATTGCCCTGTCACCAGCTGGCTCAAATCTTTGAATAGTAGACTTCAGATTCGCGGGTACACTAGCGTCAGGTGATCAATTTTCATAACGGCAAGGAAAGTTGTGTGAGTGCGCCACACCAGATTTTTAATGTATATTAACAAGTTTTTTATGTACAGCTGTCGAACAGTTAGTACTTTGAATTCATTGAAAAGATCGCTTTTAGGATAAAGTCTGGGTTTGCCTAGGATTGTTTTGATAATTTATTTTTGAATTATGGAAAGTTTATATAAAACAAAAATATTGTCTCCACAGTAACATCTCTCCCACACGATGACACACAAGAGCAATAATATCCTTTTCATTTCGAAAATTGACTTGAAAATAGAATCCCTTGGATATTGTCTCCACAGTAACATGTCTTCCAGTCAACAGCAGCTGAGAAGTGCCCACCGCCAGAGGAGATTTCTGATTTATAGCCGGCTCAACTGTGTAGACAATTTCCAGATTCATGCGGTTATTTACAGCGGTGACAATCAACGCGACGACACGGGATAAATGTGAATGGAGAAAAAAGAAAACCAACAAGAGTAGATCACAAGTTAGTCCTTTGCTCAATGAAAAAATCCTAGCACTGCGATGAGATATGCTCGGTTGGGATTCTTGCCGTAATCATCGTTTATTTTCCATTCTTTTCGAGCGCATACACGAGCAACGTTCACCATAAGTCGATACTTTCCGTTGTCGTTGATTCCGATAGCAACCAGGCAACATGGTCTCGACTCTGCGGGAAGCGACTCCGCGCCACAATGCCCCATCCGAACGCCACACTGTTTCCATTCTACTTTATAAACTCTACACTTGTCTCCATTCTACTTTATAAACTTGTTGACGATGAGGACAGGTTAATCCATGATTATGTATGCGACTCTTCATCACATTCGGAGAACAAGAGAAGAGTTTTCTACGAGACCGTTTAATTTTGTTGGGATGAAGTCGGTTTCCTAGTTTTATGAGTTGGGTGGTGGTTCTTGCACATACTGCACTCCTAAACTTTGTGGAGAACTTGATGTTCTTATAAAAAAAACTATTCCAATAAAGAGCATACAATACTGTACTCCATAACTTTGTGGAAAATGTGAAGATTCAATTAAATGAGTTCATATAATTATATGAGTTCCGACTCCATATTGACTTCTGTGAAACGCTTTATTTTGTATTTGTCTGTGTGACTGTTGTATGTTTTATGTTTCCTGATTACTATGTCTCTTGCACTGTGTGTTTAATGACAATAAAAAATTCTATTCTATTCATTCCTATACAGGGTATACACTTTGGCTTTTTTTCAAATCAGAATCTTCCTCTAACTTGTCATTTATTTGTTGTATCATGTTTTTGTATTGTTCGTAACATAGATTCTACTGTATTGGAGGGTTAAGTGTAAGACAGGCCGGCTGTGCCCCAACCTCGCCCTCCTTGGTTCTAAATGGAGGCAACTATTCAATGCAATTACTCTTAGGCTAGGCGCACACCAGTTAGTCAAGTCAAGACAATACATGATCAGACACGTTCAGTCACAATACTTCACATAGTTACAAGCAACAATGTGAAGTATTGTGACTAAACATGTCTGATCATGTCTTGTATTGTGTTGACTAACTGGTGTGCGCCTATCTTAAAAGTTTGTCGCAAATTCAGATAAGAAACGACATTCCACGACTTGACGCCAGTCTGCTAGACAAATTAATTCCATATTCTATTATATAAGGCGAGCAATTTCTGAATGTATTTATTTATGTATGAATTTATTCATTTATGTATGTACTCATGTATTTATGTATGTCCAACGGATCTCGAAAACGGCTCTAACGATTTTCACGAAATTTGGAACATAGTAGTTTTATGATATAAAAATTCGATTGCACTAGGTCTCATACCTGGGAATACTCGCTGAAGGACAAAAAGAGAATAATAATTATCCATACTTGAACAAACAGCTGATAATTTCGTCTGTCGATAATGGATTTGCGAGTGCCTGTGTGGTGGGAGAGAGACAGAATTATGCTCAGCTGTCGAACTATTGCAATCATTAAATCAGGTACTTAGTGCTAAGTTGATGATCTGACTCACATGCAATATTCAAGTCAAACAATGGATTAACTGAAATAATGAAGTGATAAGATCAATCAACTTTGAGACACGAGACCAAACTGGTATCTTCAATCACAATTGTAAAAAATATTGAAAAGTTCACTTGAAACTACGATCATAATTAACTTTATGATCATTATGAGTTACATTACGTGTTAACCAACAGGGTTCAGTTCCGTTTGAAGTGAGATAATGCATGACACGATATTCAGATCTCTATATCTTGAGTGCATATAATAATCCTCAAAGTATCAGAATCTCAAAACCAAATACTTTTCCATATTTCATAGCTTGGCACTATCAGAGACTCTCCGTTTTTCACAAGTTCTCCACAATCAGCTATTTACTCAACTATATGATTACTCAAATAAAACCCAGACAATATCGAGAAACGTATAAGGAACTAATCTCCCCGCGTTTTGAAACCTTAATCCTCAGACAGCGCTTCCGAATATAGGAAGTAGAATTTGTGAAAATAAAACTTTCTATCGTATAATTGATCACTCAGTTATTCCATAATAGCGGTGGTTTCACAGTTGAGTCTGATGTAAATAATCCAATCAGAATCATACGAGAGATTAGTTTGTCCACGCAGAAACAACAGGTAGTTTATCCAAATAAAGCTGTGATTCTCTTGAGCTACTTGGGCAGTAGCTCGTGAAAGCTTCTTATACAGTAGATCGTTTTTGGGCAGTCGTTGATTGTTAGCAGAATGAGTTTAGCTCAGAAGACACTCTCTTGACCTGAACATTTCTTTTTCCACAATGCAGTTCTGTTGTATCTGAATTTCAATATGGAAATGGAGAATAAATAATGAATAATCTTGGAGAGACTTGAAGAAGAAGAGATAGAAGAGGAAGAAGGAAACATAGGAAATGAGCGCTGCTATCCAGAGATTGTCAGTTTGGTGTAAGGTAAGCATTCCTGACTGGCAATTGGGAGGTACCGGGTTCGATTCCCGGGCTGGAAATCGAACCCGGTATCTCCCAATTGCCGGTCAGGAATGCTTACCCTTATTTATTTATTTATTTATTATTCAATCATTCAGAATTACACAACTTACGAAAAGTACCACAGGCTTATAAGCCCAAAACGACCATAACCCTTACACCAAACTGACAATCTCTGAATAGCAGCACTCAGTCCGGGCTCGATTCCGGGCTGGCAACTAATTTTGGATAGTAGTTCTCATCGAAATCCCATGTAGCTGTTAACCCTGTTGTCAATGTCTGCAGTAGCAGAAGTCTTCGGGGTGATTTACAGCATTTATTTAGGATTTTCGTTAATTAATAATTATAAAATATTTCCCTACTCGTTGAATAATGGATCTTCCTACAGTCTAATTTAAAACCATCCGTCCAGCTCCGTTCGAAGTGAGACGGTGCATATCACGATATTCAGATTGATATCATATCACTCTCTCTTGTGTGCATATCATAACCTCCAAAGTATCAGAAACTCAAAACCAAATACTTTTCCATATTTCATAGCTTGGCACTATCAGAGACTCAAAAACTTCTATTTCATAACTTCATCAGAGACTCTTTAAGTTATTTTCACAAGTTCTCCACAATCAGCTATTTACTCAACTATATGATTACTCAAATAAAACCCAGACTATCGAGAAACGTATAAGGAACTAATCTCCCCGCGTTTTGAAACCTTAATCCTCAGACAGCGCTTCCGAATATAGGAAGTAGAATTTGTGAAAATACAACTTTCTATCGTATAATTGATCACTCAGTTATTCACAGCGGTGGTTTCACAGTTGAGTGTGATGTGAATAATCCAATCAGAATCATACGAGAGATTAGTTTGTTCACGCAGAAACAACAGGTAGTTTATCCAAATAAAGCTGTGATTCTCTTGAGCTACTTGGGCAGTAGCTCGTGAAAGCTTCTTATACAGTAGATCGTTTCTGGGCAGTCGTTGATTGTTAGCAGAATGAGTTTAGTTCTGAAGACACTTTCTTGACCTGAACATTTATTTTTCCACAATGCAGTTCTGTTGTATCTGAATTTCAATATGGGAATGGAGAATTTATAATAAATAATGTTGGAGAGACATGAAAAAGAAGAGATAGAAGAGGAAGAAGGAAACATAGGAAACATCTGATGAGAAAAAGGATAGAACGGGTGAATAGGAAATACAAGAAAGCAGAGAAGAAAATTGATAGAACGGGTTAATAAGAAATTCAAGGGAAAAGCGGAGAAGTTTTTGTGCTTGGTCCATGTAACCTCCATGGATAACCCATTCCATGGAGGTGATGACTGAATCTCCATGGAGTTGACGTAGAATTCAATAAAATTATGTAGTTTTTACAAAAAAATAACAATCAAAATTGTATGTTCACTTATTACATACTTCGACAGTTTTGTTTTTCTGGAATGAACAATGAGGAAATGTCACCTTCATGGATGCCACCTCCATAGATAACTCATTCCATCGAGGAAACATAACCCTGAAAGTATGATAATAAGTAAACATACAATTATTTTGAATTATATTAATTTGTTAAAAATACAAAATTTTATTGAATTCTAAGTCACCTCCATGGAGATTCAGTCATCACCTCCATGGAATGAGTTATCCATGGAGGTGACATTTCCTAATTGTTTATTCCAGAGAAACATAACACTCTAAGTATGTTTATGAGTAGACATACAATCTCGATCATTATAAATTTGTTAAAACTACATAATTTCATTAAATTCTATAGTTTGTGTAAAACAAGTTGAGACTTGGCCCTCCATCCGAAGAAATTACAGGGTTGCCAAATCGTGTAAAATTGCAACTTTCTCAAATTTCCAATTCAACGTCATAATTTGATGATATTATACATGAATTTGATCCAGACACCAATAGAAAGGATACAGTCTCCCCGTTCATTTGATATAAATTATTACTCATAACGACGCTACATGATTCAAAAGAAGTGATATTCAAAAGAAAAACAAATCTTCACGATGTTTCCAATTTCATCATAAAAGTTAAATTTCCTTTCAATCCTTCACCCTGAAACTTCATTAGCACTACTAGGATATCGGGCATGATATTATACATCAAATTCTGACGTTGAATTGGAAATTTGAGAAAGTTGCAATTTTACACGATTTGGCAACCCTGTAATTTCTTCAGATGGAGGGCCAAGTCTCAACTTGTTTTACACAAACTATAGAATTTAATGAAATTATGTAGTTTTAACAAATTTATAATGATCGAGCTGTATGTCTACTCATAAACATACTTAGAGTGTTATTTTCTCTGGAATAAACAATTAGGAAATGTCACCTCCATGGATAACCCATTCCATGGAGATGATGACTGAATCTCCATGGAGGTGACTTAGAATTCAATAAAATTTTGTATTTTTAACAAATTAATATAATTCATAATTGTATGTTTACTTATTATCATACTTTCAGGGTTATGTTTCTCTGGAATGAACAATTAGGAAATGTCACCTCCATGGATAACCCATTCCATGGAGATGATGACTGAATCTCCATGGAGGTGACTTAGAATTCAATAAAATTTTGTATTTTTAACAAATTAATAATATTCAAAATTGTATGTTTACTTATTATCATACTTTGAGGGTAATGTTTCTCTGGAATGAACAATGAGGAAATGTCACCTCCATGGATGTCTCGCCCATGGATAACCAATTCCATAAAGGTGATGACTAAGTCTCCATGGAGGTGACTTAGAATTCAATTATATTTTGTATTTTTAACAAATTGATATAATTCATAATTGTATGTTTACTTATTATCATACTTTGAGAATTATTTCACCTCCATGGAAAACCCATTCCATGGAGGTGACTAAATCTCCATCAGGATGACTTATAATTCAATAAAATTATTTAGTTTTAACAAATTCATAACAATCGAAATTGTATGTTTACTTATTACCATACATTGAGGGTTATGTTTCTCTGGAATGAACAATGAGGAAATGTCACCCCATGGAATGAGCTCTGATGGAATGATCATCTCGCAGCAATACTTTCTTTCCAGAGATTTACACCTTTCCGTTGTTCCACGTAGGTACTATCGATGCATCAACTTTTCTCCTTGTGACTTTCGCCGCGGTAAAGAGCAAAGCAGCAGAGTGTCGTCAGAACTCAGAAGGTTGACAGGCCGAGGGCATTATACTTCAACAGATCTCATCTTACCTCGTACATTGCTGGTGAACTTTTATAGCTATAAAAAGCGCCTGTGATGCCACACACATCGCGACAACTGGTGTCTCTTACCGAATAGATTCTAAAACAGATATCAGTGTCTTTGGCTCTCTCCGAAATTTATTCATCATGAGTGTTAATGAATTCTACGGGAACTCGTCATTCGTCAGTTATTCTTTGTTCTAGCTCTTTCTTTTGAAAAATTTAAGAAGGTTAAGGGGATCTGGTCGATCAAATGGAAGCTCCTTAGGCTTTGCGCACACCAGTTAGTCAAGACAAGACAATACAGACACGTTTAGTCACAATACTTCACATTGTTGCTTATGACGCAACTCACACTGATTAGTCATTGCAATTAGACATGTCTTCCTTCATAAGCAACTATGTGAAGTATTGTGACTAAACGTGAAAAGCCTTAGGTTAGGCGCAAACCAGTTAGTCAAGACAAGACAATACAGACAAGTTTAGTCACAATACTTCACATTGTTGCTTATGACGCAACTCACACTGATTAGTCATTGCAATTAGACATGTCTCCATAAGCAACTATGTGAAGTATTGTGACTGAACGTGACAAGCCTTAGGTTAGGCGCAAACCAGTTAGTCAAGACAAGACAATACAGACAAGTTTAGTCACAATACTTCACATTGTTGCTTATGACGCAACTCACACTGATTAGTCATTGCAATTACACATGTTTTCATAAGCAATTATGTGAAGTATTGTGACTGAAAGTGTCTGATCATGTCTTGTCTTGTCTTGACTAACCGGTGTACGCCCAGCCTTAGGGTGGGCACACACCAGTTGGTTGAGAAAAGACTAGTCACGATTAGTCACAATACTTCACATAGTTGCTTAAGAAGACATGTCTAATTGCAATGACTAATCGGTATGTGAAGTATTGTGACTAATCGTGACTAGCCTTGTCTTGACTAACCGGTGTATGCCCAGCCTTATACTTGACAGATTTATCATGTCTTAACCTAGTTAGAATCTAAAAAAATCTCTGAGACTCTCATACTTTATTCTTTATTGATTCATACAATAAGTACATCATCAAAATAATAGGGAGAGAAAAAATAAGGTAGCCTTGAGCTATTCCTCTCCCAAATTTAGATAAGATTACACATAGTCCGAAATAGGTTAAGTCTTGTAGTTGTTTACTTCACAAAATGTTCAGTTGTTTCAAAATGTTTCACTTGTTTCGACTATTATTTTATCACCATTAAAAGTTCATACAGAAGAAGGTGGAGATTATCATTGGAATTAGCAATAACCTGAGGATCAAAAAATATTGGAAACTCATCATTTCCATATATATTGCTTCTGAAAATTTATTAATTTGATGAACAATTTCGACTATTCATTTGAACTGCTACTGAAATCGATGTACAGGATCAATCTGTATCCTGTTCAAGAAAGCTCAAAAAAGGAGCCTTCACAATTCACACACTCTATGATATTTAATTTGAAGAGAAGGCCATTCATAATGTAAATATTGAATAAATCTTGTTGATCAAGTAATTTAATTTAATCAAATTAGAAAAAATTCGTTTTTTAATTTAATAAAATAATTTATTTTGTTATTCAATTGAGTTAATGTTGTAATAATTGTAAGAACTAGATACATAACCTTATTTCAACTATATACAAATATAAAAATTTGCAGGTAAGCAGTTTTAGGGTAATCCTGTTTGTTGTTCCCCAATCATTGACTCGATTATGTGTTTCTGTAAATTATCAAACTCATTTATTGAATGATAAATATGACTTCAGCTTTACTTAGAACGTATATCTTGACATGTCCCTTCAATTAGTGAGTCTACCAAAAAAAGTATGGGTTGCCTCAAAATGATTCTACTCCACTATCCTACAATTACAGCCACAATATATAAAACCTACATTTGGCTCTTGCAAACAATGTAGAAAACACTTCACTTGAATGGGCTACTTTTCAACAAATTAATAGAAACAATATAAAAATCTTGTAATACCCTTTATTTTAAAAAACTTTGAAATAGTTCAACGACTAGTTTCGATCCTAATTTAAAATAAAGGGCACTACAAGATTTTTATATTGTTTTTATTAATGTATAAAATCTGGTGTGGCGCACTCACACAACTTTCCTTGCCGTTATGAGAATTGATCACCTGACGCTAGTGTTCCCGCGCATCTCAAGTCTACTATTCAAAGATTTGAGCCAGCTGGTGACAGGACAATAACGCTGAAGACACACGAGGTGTGCTATCTCTTCATAGTGAATGATTTAATAGAATCAATAGTTGCCAACAGTTTGCAATTGAATAATCACATTTTTTCAAATTTCAAGCTTATTTTTAATTTTAGATGAAAATGTTACTGAACATCAGTTGTAGAGATTCTCATGCTGAATCTTTTCCACTCGAAATTTTTTCTTTAAATTGTATCTGAAGCCTGATAATTGAGAATCTAAATTCAAACTTTGCATAGATGGGGCGGAGCTCCTGAAAATTTTTACAGATATAGAGCTTATCGATGACTATTTCAGGTATAACTTTAATCAAAATCGTTGGAGCAGTTTTTTAGAAAATCACGAAAAACCCTGTTTTTGACAACATTTTTGCCATTTTAGCCGCCATCTTGAATCGCATTTGATCGAAATTGTTCGTGTCGGATCCTTATAGTGTAAGGACCTTGAGTTCCAAATTTCAAGTCATTCCGTTGATTGGGGGATGAGATATCTTGTACACAGACGCACATACACTCATACACACACACACACACACACACACCACACACACACACACACCCACACACACACACACACACACACACCACACACACACACACACACAACACACACACACACACACACACACACACACACACACACACACACACACCACATGATCAGTTCTTAATTATTTCCACTTGCTTCGACTATTATTTTATCACCATTAAAAGTTGAATATACAGAAAGAGTTGGAGATTATCAGTGATCATTGGAATAAGCAATAACCTGAGGATCAAAAAATATTGGAAACATCATTTTCATAATATATAGCTTCTGAAAATTTATTATTTTGATTAATAATTTCGACTATTCATTTGAACTGCTACTGAGAATGATTCACAGGATCGTTCTGTCAATTTGTCTTATTCATCTTGTATTTTGGAATAGTTATTTGTGCAACTAGTGCGCAAAGTGACAGTTTGCTGCACCGAGGTAATCAGTGCAGCAATGGCCACTTTTCAACGTAACTGTAGGAAAAATAAATATTTTAATCTGTATCCTGTTCAAGTAAGCTCAAGAAAAGAGCCCTCACATACTCTAATCTCTGGTGTTTAATTTTGAGAGAAGGTCATTTATAATGTAGATTCTTTTCTTTCCCTATCATTTTGATGATGTTCTTATTGTATGAATCAATAAAGAATAAAGAATATAAGACAAATATCCCTTCAATTAGTGGGTCATACCGTGAATGTGGGTTGCCTCGAAACATTTCTACTCCACTATCCTACAACTACAGCCACGATGTATGAAACCTACATTTGGCTCTTGCGAACAATATAAAAAACACTTCACTCACAGGGGCTACTTTTGAACAAATTAATAAAAAAATATAAAAATCTTGTAGTACCTTTATTTTTTAAATACTTTAAAAAAGATTAACTACTAGTTTCGGCCCTAACTTAGGTCATTTTCAAGTTTCATCTCAACCAACTGACCCTAACTTAGGTCATTTTCAAGTTGAAATGAAACTTGAATATGACCTAAGTTAGGGTCGAAACTAGTCGTTGAACTACTCTAAAGTTTTTAAAAAATAAAGGGTAGTCTACTACAAGATTTTCATATTGTTTTTATTAATGTAAAAAACGTATGAATTCCGGGCTACTTCCTTGTATTTATAAAATAGAATTATATTACCCTTTGAAATTAATAAAATAATAGAATAAGAATAATAATGGTGTGATCACCGAAACTAGTAGTTATAATTCGAATTCTTATTCTATTATTTTATTGATTTAAAAGGTACTATAATCCAATTTTATAAATGTAAAAAACGTATGTCTCATAAGAGTTTTGGTGAACTCCAAAATTGATTCGTCTCTAACTGCAATCAGTTGCCAGCCGGCTCAAGTTACAACGTTATCAGCTATCAATAAGTATCGGTTGCTCCTGGAAATGTCAACCGAAGACACACAAACCCCGCTAATCTACTTATGGTGTAGGAGGATGCCCCTTGTGACAGGTCAGGAGATCGATAAGTTTTGTAGTCGAGTGCGGGAGATCGATTGTTTCAGGAATGGCGATCCATCTTGAGTGATGCGTAGGCCTACACATGTGAGCGTTTTATGGTAACAGAATACGGGACGCTATCGGTTGCGGTCATCGAGGAGGCGAGCTGATAAATTAACTAATAGCGACAGGTCTTAATTCGGCCCTGGGAACGGCGCTTATCTGATGACGAGCCACGAGAGAGAGCTCTTCCCTGTCGCACCGCGGTCCGCGACGCATCAGGTTACAAAAATGTTCTCCCTCTCTTACATCGTCCACCTCCTCTCACCCTCACATCATCTCTTGCATCAGCCCTCCCCCCTCGTTCCATTGCTGGCAATTGCCTTGACATCAGCAATATTTACCAGATGAAAAATCAATAGTGAAATCACTTAAGCTACATTTACACTAATTATTTTTACGTTTATATAGCTGGAGAGCTTTATACTGTAGAGAGATATATAAAATTTGAACTAAATATAGCTCTGTCAGCTACATATAGCTCTGCTAGATGTAGCTCTGCTATGAGTAGATTTAACGCTAATGTAGCAGAGCTATATGTAGCTCTGCTAGATGCTTCTCTTTGCTGTCATTATTTGTAGCAGAGCTACATATATGTATATTAGGTGACAAAAATCAAATTTCCATATTAATTAATATTGGCCTAATAGGTACCCTACCTACGTTCGCGATGATATGCTTTATGTACTATATTCATTTATTTACCGCCGTGATACGATATACTAAGATCCATAGGATCAGTTTTCTTGACAGAACCACTCAATAACGAATACCTCTCGGCACCGAATTTTTCTCGGGATAATTGACTTCGTTATAATAGAGGTTCGACTGCAGTTTGGAATAAACCAATATTCACTGCTCAGTTCCCAGCCAGATGCCGAAGAAAAAGGTAGTTCTTGCAGCTACTGTGATATTTCCAGCACAGAGAAGAAAAAGAAGATATTAGATGATGTTGCCTCTATTCCAGTCAAATTCACTCTCCATTATTACACAATAATATATAAATCAAAAAGAAATGATCGCAATGCGCAGTAACCTACTAGCACTCTGGCAACAAATGGATACAGTATATCTGGTTTAAACCCAGCAGGCTCTAAACAGCTGGCAAACAGCAGTAAACAGCTGTGGCAGCCTTCCTTCAAGGACAGAGCAGCTACATCTAGCTCTGCTATAAACAAAAATTTACATGTAGCAGCGCTATAAGTAGTAGAGCTACATATAGCTCAGATTCTCTTCGATGTTTACCGAACATTTTGGATAGCTCATTTTCTGCTATATGGCTGAGAAAATGGACTTAAAACTGCTAGATAGCCTGGCTGTATAGCAGATCTCCAGTTGTCACTTTTTGAACTTGTAGCAGAGCTATAAAGCTGAGCTACATGTAGCTCTGCTATATAGCTCTGCTACATAGTGTAAACCTAGCTTTATAGACTATATCATCAATACTTCTCTCAATTCTTAATGAACTCTCAATAATGGCAATATCCATTCAATCATAACCAACCTGACTTCTTATTACCTGAAACTACAAACGTACCTGTCGACCACCTTTCCTTGCAAATTGATAGTCTGAATTTGTGAAGTTTGTCTCACAAACTTGTGTCATAGAGAAACAATAGAATAAGTAGATATCCCATGGTATAGGGCGTTTATGTCGCAACCTTTACTGTTATCTCAAGCCGATTACTGTCGAATATTGTCGATTTCTACTGTTTTGATCGGGTAAGAGTGAATGAACGGCACAATATGAGAGACTACCAGCTTCATAAAGCTTCACAGGAAAGAACTACACGTAGAAGCTGGTAGTCTCTCATATTGTGCCGTTCATTCACTCTTACCCAGTCAAAACAGTAGAAATCGACAATATTCGACAGTAATCGGCTTGAGATAACAGTAAAAGTTGCGACATAAACGCCCTATACCATGGGATATCTACTTACGCTATTGTTTCTCTATGCTTGTGTCTATCCAATCTCAGATAGTGGATGATAGTCTCAAATTATCAAGATCTCAGTCCATCAAGTACATATTTTGCCCATTTCTTGAGATACCGAAAGAAATGGGAAGCTGAACCGTTCAGCTCTTAAAGTCTCACGGTATCAATAATTTATCATTGCAGGATAAAACACAGTCATTTACACCGCTGCACTCCAAATTATTAGGGATTAGTGAGAGTGTGTTAGGGAAGTTAGTTTAGGTTATGTTAGTTGAGAGAAAAATCAGGGGTTGGGTTTCACCTTTTGAATAGTGATATACTAGTATTATTCATGATTTAAAAATTCGACTGAGTCATTGTCAATATTGTAGAACCGTTCCATAATTGAATAAAAACACAAATATGTTTTCAAATTCTTCACTGTGTAGAATTTGACAATATATTTGTGTTTTTATTCAATTATTCATGATTTGTTGATAATATTAGAATTTAATATATTTTGATACTGTATCTACTGAAGTTGCTTACTCGAGCTGATTCATGATCAACTAGGATCTTGATGAAGTGAATTTTACCGACAAATACGTCAACTGTATCATAGAGAAACAATAGCGTAAGTAGATATCCCATGGTATAGGGCGTTTATGTCGCAACTTTTACTGTTATCTCAAGTCGATGCCTATCGATTATTGTAGATTTTTACTGTTTTGTAGGGGTGAGAGAGTATGAACGGCACAATATGAGAGACTACCAGCGTCACACAGCTTCACAGGAAAGAACTACGTGGACTATCGGCTTGAGATAACAGTAAAAGTTGCGACATAAACGCCCTATACCATGGGATATCTACTTACGCTATTGTTTCTCTATGACTGCATCCTCTACAACGGTTAAGTGTATATGGGAAGGGTTACTTTGACCAAGAATGGGAATCTTTTAGTTCAATTTTCCATAGTCGGTAAGAAGTACAAGAGTTGATTATTTTTTGTTTCAAACTCGTGATTTTACTCTGAGGATTTGGGGCTAAGTCATATGCCTGCAACTACTAACTACTTATCCCCCTACCAGAATAGTCTACCTCCTTACAGCTTAGGCTCAATTCAGGTTTTGTTTTACATTGGTAAAACCATAGATAAACAATAGCATAATTAGTTATCCCATGGTATAGGGCGTTTATGTCGCAACTTTTATTGTTATCACAAGCCAAAGGATACTTAGTTCTTTCCCTTGAAGCTGTGTGACGCTGGTAGTCTCTCATACTGTGCCGGCCAAATCAGTAAAAATCGACAATAATCGACAGTTATTGAGATAACAGTAGAAATTGTGACATAAACGCCCTATACCATGGGATATCTACTTACGCTATTGTTTCTCTTTGGTAAAACCATTTTACAAAATCATGCTGAGGCCATGCTGAGGCCATTTCACTCAATACAAAATCACACAACCGCATGTAGTTTGTTTTTGAAAGCAAAAGTGTGTTTTTGATTCAGTATATTTTGAAATTAAGATCAATCGAATGTAATTCACATGTAAAGAAACATTTTTTTCCTGAAAAATATATTCATCATGAAAATGACTGACTGTTGTAAAAAGTACAGGACGGGAATGCTATGGGAAAATGCTTAATGAAATATTCCATCCATTTGTGTGAAGAGATCATCAGTTTACTCAATCTCATTTTGACTGCATTCTCTGAACTAACCAACTTCTCAGATGTTACTAAGGTCGTGAATAGAGATCAGTCTATCCTAAGTTACATAAACTGTATTCCTCATACGCAACTTCTTGTTTGTTACAAGGTCGTCAATACTCCATATAATAAAAAGCAGCATGAAAATGAAGAGAATGCAACTCTGTGACACTGAAGCCATGCCAATCGCTGGAGCTTGATGTAAGTGTCTTCGAGTGTGGCGCGGCTTCACCTCTCTTATCTCTTCAGAGAATACGATCGCCACCTGGGTGCGAGAGTGAGAGAGCGTGTGTGAGGCGAATACCAAGATTGATAGCAAGAGAGGGAGGTGCAAGAGAGAAGGAATCAACCCCTCCGACCCCTCTCTCGACAAGGTCCGATCTTGATATCATCTCCCCCTTCCGCCCGGACCTTCGCGCCATTAAACCCGGTGACATCTTTACAAATTGTCTGGCCATTACTTTGAATGCATTGGCCCACCAGCGCTAACATCTCAACTTAGCATCCATTGTGAGGCAATAAAGTGCTACGGACAGCTAAGAATGACTTTTTCAATCTTTCTCCAATCCCTTCAGCTTATGGCTTTTAATTCTATCAATGAACATTCTAGAAACGGCTTTTTTCAATTTTCCTCCCATAGTTAAGCTTTTAGGCTCCAAATATTATTGGATTTACATTTCAATAGTGAATTTCTAGAGAATGTATCTATTTGCTACGAGCACGAAGGTGGAGGGGATATCAAAAACGTCGAAAGCGCCCGTGGCGGAGTTTTTATGAATTAAATTCGTCAATTAGGCCACAATTTTACACGGTAAGATGGGGATTCTGCATTAAAACCGCCAAATAGCTGTTATTGTCTCTTCAACTGGAAAAATAACAGCAGTAGTAAGGCACTTCTTCTATCATTCTATATGAATAACATCTATTTTCATTATGCTGAAAGATTCAAGTAAATCTAAATATGATTTATTTATTTGGATGAAGACGATTATAAGCAATCGATTACTGTCAATCCTACTACTGTTTTAAATAGGATTTGTATTACATAATTTTCTTGTGTTGAGGCTAAGGTATTTTGAAAATCATGTACGGAATGAATTAAGTTTGTAGTGTTAATGTTGATGTTGTGGAACTTTTCCATAATTGAATAGACTTAGAACGTTGTCAAAAATCCACTTTAATTGAATAAAAATTAAAAATTAATATTTTACAGGAGCATGCTTTCGTGTGTGCTCACACATCATCATGATGATTGTGGATTTTTGACAACGTTCTAATTCTATTCAATTGCGGAATGAATGACTGAATAGAATTAAATAATATAAGAGGGATGAAATATATAAACGAGGGATAGAATGTAAGCATAAATTTCAAGACACTGAAGTGTAAAATGCACTTACAATATTAGCAGTTATAATCAAAACGATCGTCACTATTGATAGTAAGTGCATTTATCTCTTCATGAGTGTTTTGAAATTGATGGTGAAAAATTATGAGTATGCAACACAATAGAATGTAGTTACTTTTGTAAATATTTTGAGCAATAATGTTAATTCTGATCTTCCAGTGAGTTTTCCAAGCATGTACCTTTTTAAAAGAGTTTCCCATTGCATCTAATAGGAGTATGCAATTAATTATCACGAATCTTGATTATCGTAATTGATAGTCAAGTGAGTGGATGATTGAGTCCTGTAGCTACTCAGAGGAATCAGTAATCTCAGGCCTGGTTGCACAAAAGCCAGTTAAATTTTAACCGTGTTTATTTTCATGAGAAACAATCAGAGAAGTCCTTTTTGATAATACGGCGTCTCTTATTGGTTCTCGCGGAATTAATCACGATTAAAATTTTACTGGCTTTCGTACAACCGGCACTCAGTGTGGAAAGCCTCAGTGATATTCAGCCAACTCTCTTGATTTCGATAGATAAGTGAGGCATTTTTTCTTCTACTTTCATATAAAATGCTCCTTTCTTTTTTCTCCTTCTCCTGTTCCTTGATCATCTTCACCCGATTCTCCTTCTCCCACAAAATTGTGCTATTTTAACGTTGAAGCATCTGAAAAAAATGAAAAACCTATTAAAAACAGTAGAACAGAATCTCAAAATCTCAAATATCTTAGGGCCATAATATACTCCTCAGCTCAAAAAAACGATTGATCGGCTGTTGGTTTGTTACACATTATAATTTAATGTTATTTATTTATTGGATAAAGTAAACAATACAGTAGTCAGGAAAGAAAAAACAGGCTATTGCCCAAAATTTCTTCAATCTCCTAGTTTTGTCTTACATTGTCAAAATACTATGTAGGTTATGTATGTCTCTTTTTGTGTAGTTGAGAAGTTGATATTGTGGTAATTATTCATATTGAATGAAAAAGATTGAGAAATTGTCAAAAAACAACTGATTTATTGATAATTAGAAAGACCGGTTTCGGTTATTACACCATTGCCTCTGATAAATCTCATGTTTATCAGAGATTGACAATGGTGTAATAACCGAAACCGGTCTTTCTAATTATCAATAAATCAGTGGTTTTTTGACAATTTCTTAGTCTTTTTCATTCAATCGTTATGTATGTCCATTTCAATTTATACACTAAATCATCAATCCGAATATACAAATCAGAATAAAACAAACAATTTCAAATTTATATAGATTAATAATAAAACTTCTGTTAAAACATGACACAAACTTCAAATTGTATGTCCATTTCAATTTATACACTAAATCATCAATCCGAATATACAAATCAGAATAAAACAAACAATTTCAAATTTATATAGATTAATAATAAAACTTCTGTTAAAACATGACACAAACTTCAAATTCACAAAATAATTCTATAAAAACATACAGATTACACATCATATTGAAATGACTATGTAAAATCCAAATACCTTAAAGAGATATGGACCCACAATGCCTATGCCTTCCCAATGATAGCTCTTACTTGAAATTGAAGGCCGCCATTGGGGTATTTTAGCACGAGATATTATAAATTATTTATTTGTAATACTATAGATCACAAAGGCATTGGTGGCATTGGTATGTAATAATCTTATGGGTTGCCCCCTCAATGGCGGATTTCAATTCCAAGTACGACACTAGCGCTGCATGTGAGTCTATGCATCTTTAAGGTCTTTGGTATGTAATAATCTTATGGGTTGCCCCCTCAATGGCGGATTTCAATTCCAAGTACGACACTAGCGCTGCATGTGAGTCTATGCATCTTTAAGGTCTTTGGTAAAATCTATATAAACGTTGATGGTGTTTTATCTGGTTTTCGAGTATTGTGGTCTTATTCCAGTACCTATCTTCAGAATCCACCTATTTTATTACTTATCATATCACATAAATAAAATATTGAATAACAACATTGGTGCTATCCAGTTCTTGTTACAAGTAACAGTGGAACTGATTTGTTCATCACTTATTCAGAATATGAAATGATATTGTGTGTGCAAGCAGTTTGATAGTGGTTACCAGTCTAATGATTATAGTCGCTATTAGCCTACAGGTCAGATTATCACAACAGTGTAGTTGAACAGCCGTAAAACGCAGTTGGAGAAGTGACCACCAGAGCGCAGGTCGAGCCAGCCTCATACGCTCCCTTTTATTGACACGCCAATGAAATTAGTTTTATTTATAGCCGAATAAAAGTATTACGTCCTGCTGGGGCTCGAAGCCTGGATAGGTGAGCTGGAACTGGGATCAGGCAAGTCATAAACCGCCACTTGAGCTTCGAATAATTCTAAGCAACCTTTACGATTTTGTTACACAGAAGGGGAAGAGCAATATAACAGTTAAAATAAACAAGACTATCTCGCCGGACCTTATAGTTCTTTAATGCCCTATGGAAGAACTCACTGCTTGTAGCAACGATATGCATGAATAAGATATGACGAGAGCACACACACACAGTCACCAGGTTTATAATAGACCGCCTGTTGCCTACCTCAAAAGAATTCGTTCAATTTCCCTTGTTAACCCGTTGTAAAAGTCCGTAAAAACTGCTAACGAGCTCCATCTGACAAAACTACTCTACCGAACTGTAACCAAAATTTGATCCCGGCAATTGACACATCACCTCCCAACCAGGGATCAAGCCAGCATCCAAATTGAATGGACGACATAAATTCTTCAGCTTCTTTTATTGCACCTAGCCACTTTCCAACAAGAGAAGAGAAGAGGAGAGAAGAGAAGTGGAGAGAAAATGACAGAAGAAGAGAAAAAGGAGAGAGACGAATAAAATGGAAGGAAATTGAAGAAAATTGGAGATAAGAGAAGATTATAGGAGAGAGAAAATGATAATAGAAGAAAAAAAAAGTGGAATTGCTTATAAGTGAGTCTCCAGTTTGAAACCATATTATTATTCCAGGACGATTGATGTTTTTTTTCTTTAGAATTCTGAAAATGAACGGTTCTTATACTTGATGGATGTTGGATATACCAATATAATATATTGATATAATATAAAAAAGTATAATTATAATAAAATGTACAAATTCAGGGCTACCTATTTTTATTTATTAAATAGAATTATAGTACTATGAAGGGTACTATAATTTTATATTATAGATAGTATATAATATGTTCAATGTTGTTTCTTAGTATATTACACAAGTAAAATTAATGGTGCTTGATAAAGTAAAATTGTACATTGGCTGAATGAGTAGGCCAACTCATGCTAACGAATATTGACGCTTCAATTACTCATTACTAAAAATGATAGGATGATAGGAAAACGCTAGTTTAGTAACTGATACATCTCAAAGTTAATTGGTTCGAAGAGCAGAAAATGATTGAAGCATAATATTAGATGAAAAAGAAATGAATGATCAAAAATAGCATCTGAGTATCAACTTTGAGTTATTTGGATTGTATGTAGAAATAATTAAAATGAAGTAATGATATTCATGCAAAGTGCATATAGTAGGATTTTGTTGACATCATATTTTACTCTTACAAGGTTTTGTAATATATGATTGATTGTTGACTTCATATACGAGGCTTAAGCTTGAATGATAAATTAAGTCTTGTTTAGGCCTACTCTATATAAAAGTTTAGAATCTGCAATGAATTGATGTTTCATGAGTTTTCCATATTTATTATAATCTAGGTGAGTTTCAATACATGACTAGA
Source organism: Nilaparvata lugens (assembly GCF_014356525.2). Classification (NCBI taxonomy): domain Eukaryota; kingdom Metazoa; phylum Arthropoda; class Insecta; order Hemiptera; family Delphacidae; genus Nilaparvata; species Nilaparvata lugens. The sequence goes on from NC_052504.1 coordinate 5,579,840, forward strand.
GCTTTGCTCTGCTGTATGAAAATATACAAATTGTAATTCAATTTTTTTCAATTCAATTCAAAAATTAATTTATTTCGCAAAAAACATAATAATATTATGTTTTTTGCGAAATAAATATAATATTATTATTATTTATATAAATATCATTTTTATATATTATTACAAAACATTGTAGGTACCGGCTAAAAATACTAGATAGAAAATACTAATCTTCAAGTTACACTGTATTTGGAACTGGAGTGCGTGAAAAGGAAAATAATTACTGCATTGAAAACCGATTTGTCACCCACAATATCGATCAGTTCAGGGTCGACTGAATCCACATTATGGTCAGCACGAAACTACGGCGATAAAACACCGCTACCGAGGAAACACGGCTTGCGTGATGTGTGTTCTCATCTCAATATATTTGACAGCCAATGGCCTTCGAACAGTGGTCAGCGTTTCTTGGAAGTCATAAAGCAGAATGTGTTTTAACTGTGATCACCATGAAAGTGGACTGACTAGAGCTGAACTGACTGAGTCAGTCACTGACTGACTGACTGATGATTCTATGCCCAATAGGAATATAAAATACTTGAATGCACACAATGAGAACTTGTGAAGGAGAGGAGGAAGAAAGGAGGGGTTGAAGAAGAGAAAGAGAAGAAGAAGAAGAAGAAGAAGAAGAGAAGAAGAAGAAGAAGAAGAAGAAGAAGAAGAATAGCTCACTCTTCAATCTCAGTGTTTATGGTTGTACTGGACATAATTTGTGTTGCCACTTAAATTTGAAGCCAATGATTTACTGGCCCTTCACCGATCGACTGACTGACTGTTATAAAAACTGTTGTAAAAAACGACTGCCACCCTTATTGGCTGCATCCCATACCTTCACACCTTAATAAAACACAACTCATCTTCCTTGTTTATAGCCAAGCTTTGGCAAACGACAGTGGTTTGCTCCACAAATAATAAAACATCTTCAATAAATTGATTCTATTAATTTCGATCATGAAAATATTTCTGGACAAATTTTCCAAAAATTGAAACTTTCACACAGAGTTTTGGTAGAGTTGTGAACTGATCTTGTTCTGATCGTCGAAGCATCAATATTCATATCTCTTCAAAGCTGTATTCTCGGTTTTATGATCGCTCCGAACATCTTCCCGTTTGCTTTTAGATGTGACGACTCAATAGGATGACCTTCTCAATTTGCTTGGGATCATGGCAAACGCATCCGCAGACAGCAGATGCAGCAGCAGTAGACGAACGTCTGCAGGTAGGGGGATGGAAAACCCCTCCCCAAGTGTACGCATGTTGCAACGCACACAGGCACACATCCGTCTGTCCGCATATGTCAGCTAACAACTGCATACAGAATATTTTTTCTCAGTCTGCAAGCGGAAAGTCTTTTGCTCTGTGCGTTTGTCTTAATTCTCGAATAGCGGGGGACCGAGCTTTGCTCTGGAGTGTAAAAGCATAGAAAATTTGTAACGAAAGATTGAATCTATAGTTTAAATTTATTTATTCATTTTCTCAGTCGTACAATTATTCTTACAGTTATATGAGGACGCACAACAGGTTTATGCCCAAAACTGTCCCTTTTGAAATCAATACTGCAGTCCAAATCAAAACCTAGGTTAAGCTACTATCACTCATCAAAATAACAATTCATTCACACTTCAAAAAACAAACACATCATCAATATTACAAATAGATATACTATGAATTCGATTTAGAATGATATAGGCCTATAATGATATGTTTGCTACAATATTTGTTGACCGAAGCGAAGCTGAGGTCTTAGTTTCGACTCTATTGGCTTTTGTCTGTTTGTTTGTACCGCACTTCTTGTCCGATTTGGATGAAATTTGGTATGCAAGTTCTTTGAAAGAAGGCGCAGAAACGTATGTGTAACGATTTTTTGTAAGACCTCCGGTTTTTTTTTAATATTTAAAAAACCGTGAACTAACCTATAAATTTACTTCTTCGTATCTTTGAAGATACAGCAATTCATGTTCCTACTTTTTCGCATCCACTGTTAAATGAGCATGGTGTTCAAGACGGTTAGAGCGTTGTTTGACACACTGTGGGACCCAGGTTCAAATCTCGCTCCGACCAGATTTGTTTTGCAGACGATACTAATGGTTTTATTAGTTAGTTTTATTTTATTTATTTTTTAACTGAATTTTCAGTTTATCAGGTACAATAATTATTTTATTGTATGTTTTTTGTGCATGCTTGTGTCGCTCTACAGTGTCTTTTGTTTTCCTTCAGGTAGGCTAGGAGATCGGAAACCGATTTGTGAGCATTAACATTCTGCATAGGCATAACAAGCCATAACATTGAATCCACTTTTCATGAAAAACATCATTAGCAGCCTCCTGTCATTGTCACCAACAAACTCACCTTATCTAGAATCATTTTCCATCTCACCATCGTCTGTGAGACGATTCATCATCTAAATTGTCTACTGCATATTACATTTTTCCGTCAGTTGACCGATTTCTTATAATTAATTATTAGAAAAGTTGTAATATGGAGACGATATAAAGGTACCTCCTTGATAAGTCCGGTGTCCCTGCAAACAGTGTCTCTAGCACTTTCAATAGAGGAAATAATAGATGACATGGCTAAATCTTCACAATATACTATACTTACTGTACTGGCCCTTCTCATTAGATTGAAAGTTGTATTCATGAGCGAGGTCTACTGTTCGCAGAACCACTAGTTAATATACTATGTATTATTCTACACTATCAGCATCTAGTTACTATTTTGGACTTTCTGGAGTAAACATTTTTTCTAAAAAAGAGAAATAAACGAAAATAAGTTTGTCTTGCTGAATTTTTCTTCTCGTGAGATCAGCTGGATGATCCCACACATGCACCTCTTCCATTACGGTATCGACAGACGACAAAATTTCCAGCTTTTATTCCAAGGACGTATTTATCCTTCTAATGTCCTTCAGTGAGTTATCCCATGGTTGAGACCTAGTGCAATCGAATCTTCATATCATAAACCTACTTTGTTCCAAATCTCGTGAAAATCGTTGGAGCCGTTTTCGAGATCCGTTCACATACAGATATATAAACATATAAGCATCTAAACATATAAACAGAAATTGTTCGTTTACTAGTATAGGATTGAGTATTCAGACTTTCCTCATAATGCATTTTCTCCCTCTCTAGAAGAATTTATACATTCTATGAATAAATGTATTGCTACATTGAATAAAAATGAATAGAATTGATAATATCAATAAGAAGTGTAAGATTCACACAAATTGTCAAACTATTTTCGGCTCCTCCAAAGAAATTTTTCTCATATCACAAGCATACTACTTATTCATTGAACTATCAATCTTCTTTCATAGAATTAATTCATGAATGCTTATGAGATTTCAAATTAGGATCTATGAATGCAAAGGTTAGATACTATTTTCAACTCCTCCAAAGAAAGTATACTACTTATTCATTACGCTATTAATCTTGTTTCATGAAATTAATTCATGAATGCTCATAGTATTTCAAGTTAGGGTTGATAAATGCAAAGTAATGATAAAGATACAATGATTAACAAGGCTAAGAACAGGTTTATCGTTATTGAAATGTCTCCGAGTTAACGATGTGGAACCGAGCACTGCATGCGAATAAATTGTACGCTGAATTGATAATTAATTCAGGTTAAGTATTCCAGCATACATAAGTTTCTCGCAAAGTGATTCAACTATATGCAAATTACAAGTTTGTTAGGAGTATGTAGGTGACACTATGCACTTGGGTTAGCGTGCATACATCAAGATGAACCTAGTCCACTATAATTTGTGGAATCTGTTTTGCAGCATGTGGTTACTGGAGGAGCATTATGTGAATTGCCATCAATTCTGCACCGAACAAATAGTTTTGATTTCATGTTGTCAACGTTCTGTTGAATGAACTTACTTGTGAAGTAATTCATTTCAAATTGTCAGTTTTCCTGATCTACAACATCAATGGTTCCCATTTATCTAATGCTGACAGGCTAAAGTGAATCTCTCAATATATAAAACCTAAGTTTCAGCTGAGGTGCGAAGAAAATATTATTATAATTCATTTCGCCGGAGATCTGAAATACGGCCTCACTCCTGTTGTGAATGATAAACTGTGTGCAGATTGCATCTTTGCAGTGGAATGAATTAAACTTGTCTCTCAACTCTGGTAGATAGGAGGAAGCCTGAATGTTTTATTCGGAGTTGAATCGGACAGACAATACGTCTTGTGTTTTATGAACATGTCATCGCGCTGAATACGTGGGATTTGTCACAGTCCCTAATGGTTTTTAACACTTTTCAAACAATAAAACACCCTTGAGAGAGGAATGATTTTTCACCTAACACTTCCAACTCTTGGAAATTTATTCGAATTTTGTCGTTTACATTTCTAACACCACCATGACTGTGTAATTGAAGAATTTTGAAGTGACACGTAACCTAGCTACATTTGGACTGTTATATAAATTAGCATTGGAACCGTTTTGGGCTTATAAGCTTGTGGTACTTTTCTGTAAGTTGTGTAATTTTCGATGATTGAATGAAAGTGAATAAATGCTTTTCTTTTGCAAGAAGTGGTCAAGCTTTGAAGGTTCTGTTTTCAACTAGTTTTTTCAACTGTTTCTAGGTCATCATGCTTGCCTTTTGCAAGAAGTGGTCAAGCTTTGAAGGTTCTGTTTTCAACTAGTTTCTTCAACTGTTTCTTTGCCAGAATATTTGCTCAGTGCACACATTGATAAGTGCAAGTTATATGATCAATAATCTCTATATAGAAAATTCCAACCAATTTATTTGAGATCTCTCAATTATATTGAATTAATATGATGAGTGCACTTTATCAAATTTTTCATGTTCCATCATTTTGTGATCTTAATATTTGTGTAATACAGGTTTATCATCCTCCCATTATTGGTGCATTATAACCATAATACTAGAATAATTTATTGTTTTGTTAATCCATTTCATTATTTATTCAACTACAAATTTTGTAGACATGTACTAAGATACGATTTTTTCTTTTTATTTTTTATTGTTAGTGGCCTCACAAGATATCATTTGGCGTTCGGTACGTGACTAAATGAATGCTAAACAACTGATCATCTTATGATCATTATCAATGATCAGGATAATCAACTGATCATTCACTTCGATCATTATCTTATCTTCTTTACTTTCTATTTCATTTCAATTCATTGTCTCTAATCTGTTTCTTTTTTTATCCTCTACTTTCCCTTCACAATTTATTGATTATTATGTTATTGATATTTTTCTCCTTAAAAAATATATCTTTCTCATAAAAAAATGATTATCTTATTATTAAAAGTAGACTACTATCGATACCTTGCACTTTCGAGTCGGGTTTGTTGGAATAGCTGTTTCTCTATTCCAATGTAAAATGACTGAATGTTTTAGGGTGTATTGTATTATTTCCTCAACTTTATTTTTTACTATAATAAAAACTCACTTTCAATCTTGAATAAGATGGCAGAGGATCTTTCTGATTTTAAATATATTATAATTTTGTAGACTACAAATCATTTTCTGTTTTTAAAACTTGTATAATACAGGATTATCATTCTTCCATTATTGGTGCATTATAACCATAATACTAGAATAATTTATTGATTTATTAATCCATTTCATTATTTATTCAAGTACAAATTTTATGTCAACTTAATGTCGTAGGCTATCAAATAATAGCATGACAATGGTCATACAAAGCTCTAACACTCAACAAAAAAACTTGATTCGATGAAACAAACTAATATCATTAAACAATCCATGACCATGATTACAGATAATACGTTAACAAAAGACTTGTTTCCTTAAAAAAATGAAGACTTTAAAGTATATTTTTACAAAAAAAAAAATTGATTCAATTATACAAACTTATGTCAATAAACAATACATAATCAAGATTACGCATAATACGTTTACAAAAGACTTGTTTCCTTAAAAAAATGAAGACTTCAAAGTATATTTTTAGAAAAAAAAAATTGATTCAATTATACAAACTTATGTCAATAAACAATACATAATCAAGATTACGCATAATACGTTTACAAAAGATTTGTTTCTTTAAAGAAAAAATGAAGACTTTAAAGTGTTTTTTTACTTTCCTTGCCCTATTACCATAGGTAAGGAAAGTATTGCTTTCCAAAAAAAATTAAGGTACCCTAATTTTATGTTTTCTATACGTTTCAAGGTCCCCTGAGTCCAAAAACATGATTTTTGGGTGTTGGTCTGTGTGTGTGTATGTGTGTATGTGTGTGTGTGTGTGTATGTCTGTGAACACGATAACTCCATTCCTAATTAACCGATTGACTTGAAATTTTAAACTTAAGGTCCTTATACCATGAGGATCCGACAATAAGAAATTCAATAAAATTCAATTCAAGATGGAGGAAAAAATGGCGGATAATTACTAAAAAACCATGTTTTTCACGTTTTTCTCGAAAACGGGTCTAACGATTTTCTTCAAATTCATACCATGGATAGCTATTTATAAGTCCTATCAACTGACATGAGTCTCATTTGTGAGAAAATTTCAGGAGCTCCGTAATATTCTTGAGAAAAATGGCGGATAATGACTGAAAATACATGTTTTTCACGGTTTTCTCGAAAACGGCTCCAATGATTCCCTTCAAATTTATACCATGGATAGCTATTTATAAGCCCCATCAACTGGCATGAGTCTCATTTCTGGGAAAGTTGCAGGAGCTCCGTAATATTCTTGAGAAAAATGGCGGATAATGACTTAAAATCCATGTTTTTCACGGTTTTCTCGAAAACGACTTTAACGATTTTCTTCAAATTTATACCATGGATAGATATTCATAAGCACTATCAACTGGCATGAGTCTCTCTTCTGGGAAAATTCCATGAGCTCCGTAATATTCTTGAGAAAAATGGCGGATAATGACTAAAAAACCATGTTTTTCACGGTTTTCTCGAAAACGGCTCTAACGATTTTCTTCAAATTTATACCATGGATAGCTATTCATATGTTCTATCAAATGACATGAGTTTTTTCTGGGAAAGTTGCAGGAGCTCCGTAATATTCTTGAGAAAAATGGCGGATAATTACTAAAAAACCATATTTTTCACGATTTTCTCAAAAATAACTTGACCGATTTTTTTCAAATTCATACCCTGTATAGTTATTCATCAGCTCTATCAACTGGCATGAGTCTCCTTTCTGGGAAACCAATGGGGGGTCAACCCCATCCTGGGGAAATGGACTTAGTAACCTCCTTCTCGTGCATGAGGTAGGTAGGTAGCGCAGTTCATAAAAAGAACACATAGTCGAGATATTTCATGTGTAGAACAGCTGTTTTGACGAATTTAAAAAAATTACGACTGAAAAAATCATCGAATTTCGCAATTCACACAAAGAAAAAGTACTCTGAAAACAATTATATATACACATAAATTATACAGAAGTCTGATCTTAGTTTCAAATATGAGCAAGGAAAGTTGTGTGATTGTACCACACCAGATTTTTTTACAAAAAGACCTGATTCAATAATACAAACTCATGTCAATAAACAATCCATGATCAAGATTACGCATAATACGTTTACAAAAGAATTGAATGACTGCCTTTATTTTTCTTAGAGAGCGAAGTTAGAGACTTGTTTCTATAAAAATATGAAGATTTTAAAGTATTTTTTTTACAAAAAGACCTGATTCAATAATACAAACTCATGTCAATAAACAATCCATGATCAAGATTACGCATAACGTTTCAATCATATTTCTGAACATGAACGCGTAAGATAAAGTCATAGTTCATAGTCATAATCAGTGAAAAGTGATTTTTTCTTGCACGGTTTCCAAAGTCCGTTCAAGTCATTTGAACATGGCCGAATCGCCTTAGCTTTACAACTTGTGCACATGAACTATGACTTTATCGATAATTCCAGTGCACACATACAAAGTGTACCCGGTTTGACTATGTTCAAATGTCTTGACCAAGCTTGATGAAACTAGCCACTAATCTGTACAAAACTCAACAGTTTCATTGGAATCTTTCTGAACAGTTCAGTGGAATTTTTCTGGTTACTATTTAAGAATTATATTCAGTGGAATTTTTCTGGTTACTATTCAAGAATTCTATTAGGAGTTCGGAGTCCAGAGATCATCGCTGATTATTCTACTGATATCACCACTGTCGGTAATGTGTGGAGATGCCCAACGGAAACTAAGACATTTGGAGCGGCGGTCGGGAAAATAAAGCTAGTATTACCCGACAGAAGAAGCTGTCTGAGGCCCCCTACATAGTGTGACACGTTCATTTCCTCTGTTTCACCTTTTTATTGGTGCCATCGCGGCTCAACAAGGATGGAAATACGGTGCTCTCGGTCGCAATGCTGTCTCCGTCTCTTGTTTTGTTTTTCAAGAGCAAAAGGTCGCTGAGGAGAGAAATTAATTGCATCCTCTGAAACCCCGTTCAGGTCTCAGGTCGGCCAAACCCACCCACGCACAAACACACACTCACACACGTGTCGGTGCACGCACGCGCGTGTCCTCGCAGGACGATTATCGGTGTGCTCTTCTTGCACAACTCAGCGCTATGCGGCACTCTCCTAATAATGTATGCCTATTCAAATCATCGCCGAACTTGGCTTCAAGTCTTCAGTACAAGCAGATAAAACTTACTTATCATTTAAGATTGTTCATCCTATGATACAAGTATGTTCGATACAGTATACTGTGCCCTGACTGTGCCCACATGACTCAGACAAAGCTAGTAAGCCCATGAGTTCTTCCTATATAGAATTTAATGTATAGTATGAGTGATATTCTCCCTAAATGGAGTGTTCTTCATGGTGAGATGAAAACTGCCCATATAATGTTTCATGCCTGAAACTATCATACTATAATTGAATGGAATATGCATAGTACGATTCAAAGAAAATAGAGATATTCTATTTGGTATGACGATCAAATAGAAAGAGAGAGAGAAAGGGATAGGAAAAGAAAGAAAGATGATTCCAATTGGTTGATTGAATGAAACCTACAATCTAGTGGCTAGTAAATAATCTCCAGTTTTAGCTATTGCCCTAGAATAAAACAATCAGTTTTATAAGTTTTCTCTGCTAATGCTAAAATTCGATCTAACATCTTCTCGGATCATTAGCCAGAGCAAGCTAATCCGAATCGTTGATGAAATTCCCCCACAGGGATCAATTAATTCAACAATATTCATTCATCTTTTGAATCTTCGATGAATGTACTCCTATAAAAAATGTTTACCACATTCGAGAAAGATTGTTTAACTTCAGGGCAGGATACTACCCTAAGTCCTTTTGGACTTAGAAAGTGAAAATGGAAATGTGAAAGATCGGAGGGAAAATGAGAAAGAAATTGGTATGACTAAATTATAAATTGGGAATAAATTGGAATTTTAAAGTATGAAAACTTTTACAAGAACATAAAATTCAATGATATTAATTTCATCCAACAACGAAATCAGATTGTATAAAATTACTACATTCATGAAGATTAAATTAAAAGAAAATAGACTTTTTACACTTGAGCTAATTATCACCAGTGATTATAGTCCTATGAATTTCAAAAGTGTCAACTAAAGAATTGTTTCGCGATTTGAATATGAGGTGCAATTTGATAATAAGTACGATAATAGAATTGTGTTGTAAACTCATCTACCTCTGGTTGAATATAAAAACGTCAATTCTGAAGCATGGAATATTCTCTCTACTGTCAACAATAACATGAATGCTCTTCAGTCTTTAAAATCTCGACATCCAAGATCTCTCCAGCAATCTGTCAGATCGTTTATCAGATCTCTTACACAGCTAGAGATCTGGATTCGAGAAACCAAGAAAAAACCACACATTTAATCATAAAAAGTAGAGAAAATACCTAAGTTTGGAGACGTCAAATTGAATTATAGTTATCCAGCAACAAGATGTGGGTGGGAGAGGTGTGAAGTGTTCATTACAAGGTGAAAAGCAGTTTAATGACAGAGGAGCGATGTGCGACGAGCACGCGTGCTGCGTGAGACACGCACGAACGAACAGGGCAAACGTGAAAAGTTAATAATCGAGACGTTGATATTATGAAGGCATTGTCAACGAAACCCAACATAGGTGCGCCCCTGTCGTCCGGCAAATGACTTTGTTTTAGATCATGCCAGCACTCGAATAATGTCTATAATAAAGTTAATATTCGGAACGTTTGGAGGTGTTTTTTATTCCCCAATGAATTCGGTCTTCGGTATTGTTCAACGGAGTCACTAAATTGTTGATAATTGTGTCCCAGAGGAGAGCTGCATCGTTCTTTTAAGTCACCTAGGGTTTGAAATCTACCTTTGTACCTCAATATTGTATATGCCGACACAGGAGACATTAGACATACCAGCATCGGGAAGACAACATAGTTTTATATCATTTGAGGAACGCTGAGCTGAGTGCGTTCCAGTGAATGCTTTCGTTGTCGATCCCTACAAACTCAATCCATATCTAGAGAGAGACAACTCTATAGATTTGTCTGTTGTGTATGGGTTGTGTGTGTAGTACAGAGTGTATGTATTTATCACCCACCCATCCGTACAACAAAGGTACGTGTCTTGAATTCCAGGACATCATTAAGGCGGCCACTCCACCCACCCAGTGCGATCATAATTACAGTCTGCCAATGAATATTTCCATACCGTACACCTTGCTGCCGGCCGCTATTGGCAATGATGCTTGCCCACTCTCGCCAAGCTCACCTATCGATCTCACCAACTTGCAAACGATAAGTGGAAGTTTGATTGCAAACTATGAAAGAAATAAATCGGATGAATATCATGAATAATTTGTATTTGGATTTCCGGAGACAAGTTTTAATTTGAAAAAAGTGATGTAATTTAAGAAGAAATTGGAGATCCTGGGTTTGAAAAAAGTGATGTAATTGGAAAACTTGGAGATCCTTAGGTTTCATAAAGGAATAAATTGAAGGAATATCATGAATGATTTTGAAATGTTTGAAAAACTACCTGCTCAGTGTTAATGACTGTGAATCATTTCTGAAAATTGTAAGATGATATTCATAAATAAGAAATTACATTATTTATTATTATTAAATCCTAAATAATAATCTGATTAACATATCCTTTCTTAGAGTATGCATTTTGTATTGTAAATTTTCTATTTTTTGGTTTTATCTCTGTATGCCTTTTATTTTTCATAATGTAATTACTTCATCCTTGTTTTCATGTGATGAGCTACCGTAGCAGAAAAAAATGTATTTTCTTTTAAGTTATAATTTATTATGCCAAGTTTATTTATAGAGCGGAGCGGCCTCCTCCTCTGAGTATTTTTAGTTGTTTTATTAGGAGTAGTACACCCCAATCGGGCTTATGCCTAGGGGTGTCCACTTTTATTTCACATTTTTTTATATCTTTCTTTTTTATTCTGTATCATGTTTGTTTGTGAAATAAATGAATTGATTGATTGATTGATTGATTCATATTTGGATTTCCGGAGACAAATTTTAATTTGAGAAAAAAGTGATGCAATTGAGAAGAAATTGGAGATCCTAGGGTTTCATAAAAGATTAAATCAAAGGAACATCATGAATCGTTCATATTAGGGTTTTTGGAGACAAGCTTTAATTTGAAAAAAGTGATGTAATTGAGGAGAAATTGGAGATCCTGGGGTTTCATGATTCGAGGGAGTAAAGCAGAATGATGAGACTCTATCTGTGAGAGGCCCATCACTTAGAATAAGGATTTATCCATTTCAAGTGAGCAGGTGAAATCTATATTCCTGAAATAATTTTCCATCAAATTTTGAAATAGTGATGCAATTGAAGAGTAGGCCTACCTAGGGTTTCATGAATTACAAGAGTAAATCGGAGGAATATCATGGCTAGTTCGTAATTGGATTTCCGGAGATGAATTTTTATTTTGAAAAAGTTATGTTATTGAAAATAAATTAGATATCCTGGGATTTCATGATTCGAGAGAGCAAAGCAGAATGATAAGACTATCTGCGAGAGACCCATAGCTCAGAATAAGGATTTATTCATTCTAGGTGAGCAGGTGAAATTTACTTTCCGGAAACAAGTTTTCATCAAATTTTGAAAAAGTGATGCAGTTGAAGAGTACCTGGGTTTTTAATGATTCACAAGAGAATAGCATAATGATAAATTAATAGTGGCAGAGAAACTTCATGATATGGAATTAGAATGTTAAATGAAAAAGACTAAGAAATTGTCAAAAAACCACTGATTTATTGATAATTAGAAAGACCGGTTTCGGTTTGACAATGATGACAATGACAATGGTGTAATAACCGAAACCTGTCTTTCTAATTATCAATAAATCAGTGGTTTTTTGACAAATTCTTAGTATTTTTCATTCAATATGAATAATTACCACAATATCAACTTCTCAACTACACACAAAGAGAAAATTAGAATGTGTTATAATCAATTTCGAATGAGCATTCAAAATTGGCATCATATAAGAGTAGTCAGGCCACATTACTCATATTTCGATCCTAGTAATATCCAATATTTCTATAGGGTTGTAAGAGGGGTTGTGGTCGGACAGATCACATGTCGAACATGTGTGGCATGCACCATTCCAAGTCATTATCATCAGTGATCGGATCGGAGTCGGATCGGAACGCTGACTCGTGTGGTCACTCTTGACTCGTATTCCTAGTTATGTTCACAATCAAATAACATGACGAATATTTCATCAACAGTGAAGCTGTATTCCTGAATAATTTCTTAAAACGTTCTTAGCAAAGCACGCTCTAGGGACCTATTAGATTCGTCAATCCAGCTACTAGGCTCATCATGTGATTGATCCGAATTTCAATATAGAATATCTTATGAAAATGAGAAAGAGACGCGTTGATCGTTAAATCTGCGATTATGGTGTTGAAGAAATACAATCATATATTTGACAATATTTATGTGTGTTTTTAGTTCATCATGGAACGGTTCTATAACTTATACAACATCGACAGTGACTCAGTCGAATTTTTATTGTGTTAAAGTATGAGGGAATGTGATTCTGTTCACATATCGGCTTCATCACATGGATTTAATAATTTTTCAGTTTGATTAAATTTAATTTTGGCGAAATAAACATTCTATTCTATTCTATATATTACAATACTATTTTAATATTATTATTTACAAAATTAATTTTGGCGAAATAAACATTCTATTCTATTCTATATATTACAATATTAGAATCTAAGGATGCTTTTGTTCAGATGACGGCTCTATCAAATTTTCTGAATTGATTACTTCTTGTTAGTGTATAATTCTCATTGGAGTTGAGAGAAAAATTTTGAAAATGGCACTTCCAACCATCAAAAGATACAGAAATAAAAACAAAAATGAATTATTATTAAAACAGGAATTTCCAAAAATATGCAGAAATAAAAACAAAAATTATCAATTATTAAAACAGAAATTTAATAATTTGTCTGTAACAGACAAATAAATAAATGATGTAAAGCAGATTGTTGTTTGATGAATTGCTGCTTGTTAACAAATACATTGGAGAATATGGGTAGGATACAAGGTTCTAAAGATGAAAGGGTAAAAATTTGTCGGAACGGATTTTATTGTTTCCATAGCACTTCATAAGATAAACATGAAAAAAGTGACAGGAAGTTATTGTTTGAAAAACGCTCTTATTTGCTTAACAAATTACGTGTATGAATATTGACTCAAAAACATCCGGATTTTTTTTTCATTTGGGAAGAAACTGGGAAATACACTGTGTATTTGAGCATGGGCTAATGACAAACTCAAAACTGGAGAGTCAGGACATTTTATTCGAATCAAGAACAAATCCCAACAGAATTCTGAAAACTATTGTGATGAAATTGGAAGAGAGGTTCCCTTGGATTCCTCGTACATTCTGGATTCGCATTCAAGGAGTAAGGACAATAGTATACTATTTTGGATTTATTTTATCAAATTGATTAATATATTGATTGATCGATTAATTGATACTTTATTTATTTGATATTGTCAGAGCAAGGTCTATGGATTCCTTGGATTCCTCGTACATTCTGGATTCGCATTCAAGGAGTAAGGACAATAGTATACTATTTTGGATTTATCTTATCAAATTGTTTAATATATTCATTGATCGATCAATTGATAATTTATTTATTTGATATTGTCAGCGCAAGGTCTATAAATACAGGTCATGACACTCGTGTTCCTTATGGAGCGGCCATTTTGTGGGGTCTTTATGACGGTACATTTGAAATATTCCAATCTGCTCATAACAAAATCATGCATTATGCTTTTTAAAAACAATATTCTGGTTCGGATAATATGTAAATTCAGGTTTTCGATTTTTTAATAATGAAATTTCAATAATAAATGGTTCAATAATCAATTTTTTATTATTAAAAATTGTTCCAATTCTTGTAACTTGTTATGATTCATAAGGCATTGGGGCAAAAGGCTAACCTCAAAAAGAGTTTGAAGTTCCCAATCTAAAAATCAACAATTCAGTTCCTGTTGAAATCTAAATGTTATTATTCTGTGGGAAGAATTTATTTTACAATTCAAAGCCAAGCAATATTCCTTGAACAATGTAACAAAATAACACATCATGTTGTTCAATCTATAATGATAACAGCTGATAAATTTGAAAATTGGTGAACTAGAAGCCCATAAAATGGCAATTTCGCAATGCATCACGGGATTGTGTCATGACCTGTATTTTATAGACCTTGGTCAGAGCTACTAATCTCTTTTCTATTTTTATAGCACCTAGTTAAAGACTAATAAGCTATTCTATTTTGACTTAAATTGATAAGAATATTGCATATTTGATATTAATCTATTTAAACAATTCGATAATAGTTTAGGTTGAATAATTTGTGCAATCTTCGATCTTTAGTGAACTGAAAGCTTGAAAGTTAAGCAGCGGATTCATACTAGAATTGGCCATTAGCTGTTGACCAATGGAGGTTGAGCTCCACTGTCATTGATCGAGACAAGAAAAGCTCAAATATACCAAATATTGAATGAAGAAGACTAAGAAATTGTCAAAAACCACAGATTTATTGATACTTAAAAAGGCCGGTTTCGGTTATTACACCATTGTCAATCTCTGATAAACTGAGGTAAATTGAGGAGATAAACTGAGATTATCAGAGATTGACAATGGTGTAATAACCGGTCTTTCTAAGTGTCATAAAATCTGTAGTTTTTGACAATTTCTTAGTCTTTTCCATTCAATATGAATAATTACCACAATATCAACTTCTCAACTACACAAAAGTATACCAAATATGGCCATAAGAACCGTCAAACAGCAACCAATGAATAGAAACTTAAAAGCTAACAAATCCAAATAAATGATATTGTTGAAGCTGTTTAATTATTATAATCATTCATCGAATATTCCACATTATATAACCTAATAAAAAATACGAACTTTGTCCGGGTTTTGGAAGATATTTGTTGAAACTTATAGAATGCACACAACAATGATTCAAATTTACAGTTTCACAATAGTACCTAATGAACGATGATTCACATTGATTAGATACTTGAAAAATATAGAATTTTTGTTAATTGGGAAAGGGAATGATTTGGATTGAAACCTATTGTTTCTGTTTTTTTTTTGACCACAGCACAATCACATAGATACGGCCACCCCGTTTTTCGGAAGAGAAGATAATCCGTCAGTCCCGATTACCTAAAAACAGTGGCGCCATTTCACCAAACTGCTAGGGGGGGGCATAAATCAATAGGTATGAGGGGGGGAAGGAATACCCCCAAAGAATAGAGGGTCCTGGGTTTTACCCCATAAATGTTACATTCGAAGATGTCATGACATGCTTCATTTTTTCCAGTTTTATACAAATGTGGTTGAAGTATCAATACAAACATATACATTATTAGTTATTAAATCATGAAATATTTATTAGAAATATAGGTCTACAGAGAGGCCCTTAAGTAGGACTACACTGAAACAGATGTCTTAAAATAATGGAAAAAATATAATTTTTTCTTTTACAATGACAATTTCAACAGTTTCATTGGGATCGATCATATTCTAATTGGAGAATAACTTTCAGTTAAAAAGCTGGAGAAACATTACGCTGTTCCCATAATTCTAACCAACTATGTACATACATTTTTGATTGACTGATTGTGCCCTTTCTTTTTCTTTCACTGTGACATCTTGCAACTTGTTAGTTCTCACGTTGAAATTTTTGCAATAACTCACTTATTGTGCCCTGATCAATAATATTGTACCCATTCTATATTCAAGCTTCAACTATACTACAGAGAAAAATATATTCTTTATTACTCCGTACCCGTATCCATACTTTCAAGGCAATTTCGCTACATTGTTGATACTGTAGAAGAAATTATACTACTACTGTATAAAAAGTATTAAATCAGAATGAGATTCTAAGGATTTGTGTAGATAGACCCGTATTTTCAATATTTATCTTATCCTTGGGGGGGGCCTAGGACCCCTCTGCCCCCCCTAAATGGCGCCCCTGCCTAAAAAGTAGTGGTCTTCTGTCATCATCATCATCATCATCCCTCTCACTCATTACCCACGCACAAGCCTAAGAGCTTATGTGGGCATCACGTTCAGTATTATTATTATTGTAATTTCTAAAATTTACATAGCTTGAATAAGAATAATGACCGAAAGAGAGATAGGAGTCAAGACTTGAAGTTTTGTTGTTGTCCATGACACAGTGATGGGATTTCAGCTACTGGAGATTCATCATTCTGATATTTCACAAGAGGGAAATCATGATGTTTCAGGTCTCTCGAGTTCTATTGTAATAAGAAACCCCTCCACCAGAATAATAAACAACTAATTGTAGTGCTTTATAGGTTACTGTGAGCTATCTCCACACGGAAATTGGAATCATCAGATGAAATTAGTTTTTGTCCGACACAGATAGCCTACTGTTATAAAAACAGCGTTTTCGACTTGACATGCTTTGTTCTATCACTCAACATCGCTCTATTCACATAATCTAAAGGGCTCAACTAGTCTCCCGCGGCGAGCTGAGATGGAAAGTGCTTTTTAATGATGTATCAATGCTAAGAATTACGAAAGCTCATTGAAGGGATGATGAAAGAGAGCTTGTAGCGAGCAGATGCACAAATGTACTCTCAAAGTACGGGGAGGTTCGCGAGGGAGCTGAACGCCCCATTAGGAAGCACGCTTTAGTGTTTTTTCCATTGTTGTCGCCGTTAAGGTGTCAACTCCACTTTTCTGAATCGGAATTGACGGTAGGATAAGTAGCTCGGAGTCTGGGATAAATAGGAAGATTGCGCTCCTTATTGAGTGGCCTACCAAGTGTCAACGGATATTTTACTCGTAGAAGGGTTGTGATGGATTTGCAATGTATCGTAGAATAGTGCAGCGGCTCCAAACCGGTAGTAGTTGACAACAGATATTCGGTAGGACAGAGCAAAGCATTTGAATTGAAACCTGGGAATTATATAAAACTCAACTCTTGAGTTATAAGTTTTTAGTTGTATTGGAATTGGGAATAATATAGAACTCAACTCTTAAGTTATAGGTTGTTAGTTGTATTAGAATTCTCATCATTGTTTTGATTTCAACAAAGTTGAGTGTTATTGTTGGCAGGTTCCATCTTGAACCATATGTTTGTGATTCAATGTTTGCAAAGAGATGCGAGATAAAATTAGAACTGTACAGTCAGTAGGCTATCCTTCTCAATTTCCCAGATTTTCATTCCATATTGTGTGTTTTCTTGATGAATTAATATCGACAGATGGAAATTAATGAGAAATTGCATTCATACAATTGAGGATAACTATTATTATCCTTATTCTAAGGATATACTATACTTCTCAATTTCCCTGATATCCATTCCATATTTTAGTTGTTTTTGAATGAAAAAGAACTAAATTTCAGAAAAGTGGAATCATAACCTCATTTCGGACTTTTAAATTATTATCCAAATTTGGGAGAGAAATAGTACAAGGAGTATCCTTAGTTTTTCTCTCCCATTCAGTGCTTCTTGTAAAATTATAATAATAAAATAAAAATAATAATAATAAATATTTTGTGTTTTCTTGTTGAATTAATGTCTACAGATGGAAATTAATTAGAATTTGCATTTATACGAATGCTAATTGATGAATAATTTTTATCAAACGGAATTCGAAATTAAATTCTGTAAATCACCCCGAAGACTTCTGCTACTGCAATAAATATTTGCAGTATATTTGAATTCTCGTTTAATGATAAATACTAAGATATAGCAGCGATTCATTCGATACTACATCTAAAATAAATTAAAACGAAGAATATTGAAATTTAGCGGTTACGTTCAGTTGGAATTCTGAAATATTCCCAGCAATATTCCCAATGCAATATTTTCTGTGATTTTCAATGAGTTTAGCTAGACTTTTGGTGAATAACAGTCTCAATTGCTTGAGAAATCTGTTTGTATTTTCAAACATAGGGAAAATATAGTAAAATAAAATAAATCTTATAGCACCCTTTATTTTAAAAATCTTTAAAATAGTTGAACAACTAGTTTCGATTGACACCATCTTCAAGTTATAAAATAAACCTGATGAATGAGGTTATTTAGGTTATTATTTATTATAACAACCTGAAGATAGTGTAAACCGAGACTAGTTGTTCAACTATTTTAACATTTTTTAAAATGAAGGGTGCTATAAGATTTATTTTATTTTATTAATTTAAAAGAAGCCCATGTCAATAAGTGTTTTGGAAAATATAGTATAAGCTATTTTTTGCCATGTTTTCTATCTCATGCTATCTTTCCTCTATGATTGAACCAAGGACTAGAAAAGGTGTAAAAAATTATTAAAACCTATGAGGTTTAAGTATAATATGTTTCAATGCGTTTTTTAAATCTTTCCCTGAGAGAAGGCTTGAATCCGTGAAATTCGAGATCACCGAATTTGTACCTGTAGACTTCAAAACTATGTCTCGATTAATATTTGTTGACCATTAAGAAGAAAGTGATTGGAGCTAATAAATCTGATTGAGTAGTTTTACATGTCCCAGTAGCTACTGCCATCTACCGGCAGACTCCAGTCTAGGTTCCAATAGGTTCCACTAATTGGCCAATTAGGAGAAAGTGGGCGGTGCTTGGTGCCTTGCGTTCTGAGCAGTTGAAGATCACCCAGTGACTAATACCATCTAATGACACAATTCAGAACAACGTCTTAATCAGTTGTTTAAAGCGATATCATACTCACACATTCTATGGAGATTTCAACGTAACTCGTATTTATAAAGTGATTGCAGGCTAATATTGATACTCCTAACAAATTAATACTAAGGTTGAGCTTGAAAATTTTACACATTTTATTCAACATAAATTTTACAGATGGGAATCACTGAGATATTTCAATTATTCAAATGCTAATGAATTAATTATTATTATTTAACGAAAATCCAAATTAAATGCTGTAATTCACCCCGAAGACTTCTGATACTGCAAATATTGACAACAGGGTGAACAGCTATAGTGAGGTCCACTTTATAATGGCAGTATATAAAGATAGAAGAATAGCGATGCCGATTCTCTGCATTGATAAATTATATTTCTACACTGTCAAAAACATGATTGGCATCGTTTTGGACCTAGAAAAGGATAGTACCATCGGCTTTGTCGAATGATAGACAAGGATAGCAAAACCAAAGTTGATCAAATACTGCCATT
Organism: Nilaparvata lugens; assembly: GCF_014356525.2. Lineage (NCBI taxonomy): Eukaryota > Metazoa > Arthropoda > Insecta > Hemiptera > Delphacidae > Nilaparvata > Nilaparvata lugens. Next base: position 5,599,559 of record NC_052504.1, read on the forward strand.
ATAACGTGGACCTCACTATAGAAAGAATAATTCGATGAGCACTACCACAGCCTACTATAGATAGAGTAAGCCATGGCACTACTATTCAAAAATTATTTGTCAGCCCGGGAATTTCCATCTAGCTTTTTACCCTGTTGTCAATATTTGCAGCAGCAGAAGTCTTCGAGGTGAATTACAGCATTTAATTTGTTTTTTCATTTAATAATAATAATTAATTCATTAGCATCGTGATAATTGCAATATCTTAGTAATTTCCATCTGTAGACTGGCTGGCCACGTATAAAAATGAGCGCTACTTTCCATAGATTGTTAGTTTGGTGTAAGGGTAAGCATTCCTGACCGGCAATTAGGAGGTAATGGGTTCGGTTCCCGGGCTGACAAATAATAATTTTTGAATAGTAGCGCTCAACGAGTTTCTATCTAGCTGTTTACCCTGTTGTCAATATTTGCAGTAGCCTATCAGAAGTCTTCGGGGTGAATTACAGCATTTAATTTAGATTTTCGTTTAATAATAATAATATATTCATCAAATCAGATCATTTACGAATAACTTTTGAAATCAAAATATAATCCATTATCAAAATAACTGTAAGCAAAGAAATGATGAGTTCAATGGCTTGATCGCAAACTGAAAATAATTCATCATAATATACTCATACATTTTCATTGAGATTCATTAGGTATAGTAATATACTAATGAATTACAGGCATAGGCCTACAATCCGAAACAATACACTTGTTAGTACTAGTTTCATAAAGTGATTGTACTCTTTATAACACTGCATAAAGACTTATCTTAATTCCTGTGCGCGGACAAAAATTTTATATTTTTTTTGCGCTCAGTAAAATTTGTCAAATCATTTTTTAAATTATAAGTATTATTGTATACATTTATATATATATTACATTTATATATATATATACATTCTTGATAAACTAAGCTCATGTCAATCAAAACAATTACAATTTCAAAGAAAATAGTATACATCACAGAAAATATAATCAGAAAACTCCTTAATAAACAAAAAAATAGAAAGAATTAATCAAATAAGATCAATTCTTTCTATTTTGTTGTTTATTAAGGAGTTTTCTGATTATATTTTCTTTGATGTATACCATTTTCATTGAAATTGTAATTGTTTTGATTAACAAATAAAATTTGAATTTGAATTTGCAGGCCAATATTGATGCTTGTAACAATTTAGAAGTGCCACTCTATTCAATAGAATATTGACAATAGCAAATGGCAGTATTATAGATCACAATATTCTATGAGTTCAAAAGTTAAATCAGTATCATTTAGCTAAGAAGTTTTTTTTTTAGTATGTTGTTTGTGATTTAAAGTTTTTAGTTTGTAGTTCGCAGTTCCTTTGTAGTTCTCAGTTTGTGGTTTGCAGTTTCCCCTGATTCCCAAATCTGTCGAATTGACTCGCCTCATGAATTGATGCTCCAGTTCAGAATCTACGTGCGTTGTAGGACGAACAACCTCTGTCTTCATGAAGGAGAAACAGACTTGGAGAGAGAGCGACTCTCAAGAACAATGGATGCGTGACTGAGGCTGCGACGGCGTAAATCAGCGTCGTTGTGAAACCGCGACTAATCGTCAGCTGTAAATAACCTGATGAAACTTTTACTCGCCTTTTAATACAAGAAGACATCAAAATAAGCCGGCGACAAGCGTTGAAGGCACTCTGCACTCATCTCACACAACGTCTCATGGAAAACGCAACGTTTGTCTGCGGTTGACACTTACATTCTCACTCACTCTCTCTCTTCATCCATCCCTCTCTTTGGAACCATCGACTCCTCTTTTTCTAATAATGAAATATCGGTGTGTTAATGCCTCCAACAACCCCTTCATCCAATCAGCACGGTTGAACAATGTTGCGAATTTACTTGCGAGAATCATAGCTCCTCTCTCATAGACGTATCTGCTACTTCAAGGCTACTCCGGATAGGCTGATGTAAAAACTTTATACATTAACTTCTTTCATGATAGATTTAAAATCGATCGACCAAACATCGATTCGATTTTTCTACTAAGGATGAAATGCAATGAGAATATTATGACGCGGAGAATATTGTTAAATGTTACTTGTCAGTTAGAATTATTGGAATAGGAAGTTAGAAATTAAATGAAAAAGACTAAGAAATTGTCATGAAAAAGACTAAGAAATTGTAAAAAACACAGATATATTGATACTTGAAAAGACCGGTTTCGGTTATTATACCGTTGTCAATCTATGATAAACTTTTCAGAGTTTATCAGAGATTGACAATAGTGTAATAACCGAAACCGGTCTCTCTAAGTATCAATAAATCTGTGGTTTTTTGACAATTTCTTAGTCTTTTTCATCTAATATGAATATATCAACTTCTCAACTACACAAAAAGTGAAAGTTACAAATTAATTCAATAATAGAAGAATATTAGAGGATGGAATGAAATGCGAGCTATAACTGAACACAAACAAACATTTTGAATGAATGAATAAAAAAGGCCTTTATTTAACAAAGCTGAGAATAAAAAACATAAAAATCACAAAAAACATTTCATATGCATAATTAATTATTCAAGGAAATAAGAAAACAAACTAAGCCATTCAATTTTGGCATAACCGAGAAGGTTGTCTGCCAGGAGTCGGTTATCAATATATTTGTGAAAAATTTTAAAATATTAAGAGAAAAATATACACTAAAAATAAATACGTATATACTGTTAACAAAATCAATAATGCCAACAATCATAAAACAATAAACTCAATAATAAATAATCAAACCTAATTAAAACAAAACTTCAAGAATTAAACTCTAACACCATATTATTTCTTATCTTCAGGAACAACATTTTACAATATTGATTGTTTGATTACAAAGGAATTTGCACTCAAACATTTGTTGGAGTTGAACTTCAATACAGTCGTTTGCTTAGTCAGACACATTCAAATACATTTTTCCGCTGAAACACCCTAAAAGTCCAACAATCAAGTGGAAATGGAGCCTCATCCTCATATGAATATCTTGAATGAATGTATGAATTCCTTGATACTTGAACATTCATTAGGGAATATTTACAGAATCAATATCACTGACATGACTGCATCTTTCTGTTCATAGGTGTTTCGGATGGACACCTTGTACCGTCGGTCCAGGCTGCCTTAAAAGCAGTTGTTAGGTCAAGTCAGAGGCCCAGAAATTGATCAGATGCGACCTGAAAACTCTGACGTCAGACCTGAGCCAGCCTGGTCACTCGATACTATTATTATTATTTCTATGTTTTTTTCTCATAAAAATTTATTGTAATTTGATTTCCTCCAGTCATACCTTTGGATGGTTTTGGAGTATTTATATTTCGTCTAGTGTATGATTTTTGAAATTTTCCACTGAAAAGGAATTCTCTTATCATTTGTCATTTTGCTTGTTCTATTATTCTTAATTTTTTGTTTGTAAGATTTCTCTCCATGAGTGTTTTTTTTTTTTTAATTATTGTTTGTTATATTAAATTTCCTGTAATAAACTCCCTTCTTCTGGGGGTACCAGGACGAGGAAATAATGAAAAATATTATTATTATTGTTCATGGGTTTTATGATAGTTTATAAGGAACAACGGTTCATTCAAATGAACCACATCATTTTTCTGTTCATAGGTGTTTCGGATGGACACCTTAATCCGTCGGTCAAGGCTGCCTTAAAAGCAGTTGTTAGGTTATGTCAGAGGCCCTGAAATTGGATGAATGATAACCAATGCAGGTATTTTCCCGTTGAATATGGAATGAATCTCTACTGATTCTCTGCCCACGATCGAAAGATGTCATCACTTCCATTACAATGAAAAATGACCCACAATAGAGCCAACATAATTTCCATCGAGTTGAAAGAATTTTCATTGGATCTGAATTATTTATTATACAAGGCAGTAAATCAAGAAGCACACACTTTGTTGTTGAGTAATGGAAGAAGTAGCCTCTATGAAAAAACTGAGAAAAATTTGGTCGGGAGCAGTTAACATTCTTTTCCTTGACTATAATGAGATTGGAGGAGGATGGTAAAGCCTAGGAGGGTTTAGGGTTTTGGTCGCTCGCTTCGGGAGCAAACCCGTTAACCTCTAACTCAGCTGTTAATTTCAGTTTTCATCAGAAATCCAAGGGTCTGTGGCCCATATAGATTGGGCTTTCGCCACAGGGGGGCCACTCCATTAGTAACTGTCAAAGGGTTGTTGAGGACGGAGGTAGGCGACCAGCAGTGGAGTGGAGCTGCAATAGAGATCGGAAGAGGCATCCGAAACGCAAAACGCAAAAGAGTTAGAACATGAAACATTCCAGTAGGCTCAAATCCTATGTCCTCAACTCAAATTGATAGATATTCATTATTAAACGAAATCCCAATTAAATGCTGCAAATTTCTATCAGATTGATAGTGTTGAGAAAAGCAAAAAGATTTCTATGAATTGAGAAACAATTCTAAAAATAATATCTGTTTTTGTTCTTTTGACATAGATTGCTAAAAAAACTTCCAGGTGTTGATTTGTTAAGGTGCGTACACATTTACGCGCCGCGAACATGAGTAATTCACTTTTAATCAGCTGATGCTAAGCTTTTTATATCTGTATCTTACCGTTTCTGTAAAAATACAGATATAGTCAGCTGATTAAAAGTGAATTGCTCATGTTCGCGGCGCGTATATCTGTACGCACCTCAACATTTCACTGCATTTCTCATAATTGCAATATTATTGAAATATATAGACTATTATATTCAATTATATTATTGATTATTAAACGAAATCCCAATTAATTGCTGCAAATTTCTATCAAATTGATGGTGTTGAGAAAAGCAAGAAGATTTCTACGGATTGAGGAACAATTGTAAATTAATATCGGTTTTTGTTCTTTTGACATAGATTGCTAAAAAAACTTCCTTGATTTGTTACATCTCACTGCATCACTCATAACTTGTAATCATTGAAATATATATTTAAATTAGGGTGATTCATGAATCAATGATGGCCTACTAGAGTGTTATCTATTTATCTATTCATACATTGAATAAATTCATCTTTATCTATTTATTCAAAAATTGATAATATAATTCTCAATAATATAATTAACAATAATAATATAATATAATCGTCTTCTTCTTCTTCTTCTTACAAACAAGGATTAGGCTTTAACCTGTTCCGACTCACATCTAGCCAATTATTCAAATAAACATAAAAATCCTATTATTGCTAACGCTTGCGTGGTCTGCCAACATCTCTTTTGCCTACTGGCTGATATAATATAATTAACAATATAATTCTCATCCATGAATGATTGATTTATCCACAATATCATCCTTATCTGAAGAGTTTTTACTCTATGTACTTTAATATTCATTTTCGGTCTCAGAATAGTTTGCTGGAAGAACTTCCAGGTGTTGATTTGCAACATCACACTTCATTTGTCATATTATGACTATTCAGAACAGGGTGACTCAAGGACCAATGATACTAAAGTACTACTCTATCACAATATCATCATCATTTAAAGAGTTCAACAAACTCACGACAGAGCTTGAGGTAGTTGCCTGAGCTCTATTTAAGATTCAAAAATCTTGTTTTCATTCAAATTATGCCTTTTGAATGTTTGCTACCATCGGACTCCTTGAACTAATAATATCAATGAATACTTTCCAATGTTTTGAAGTAATTTAAAAATAACTGAATGTTCATTATTATTATTATTTTGGTATTTATAACATCTAAATTTAAAAGAATGGTTTGTATAAATTACATTATATATTAATTAGCATTTGAATAAATGTATTCTCTATTTAATTCCATCTGTAACTGGTTGGCCAGTATGGCTTCGTATAAAATGAGCGCTGCTATCCAGAGATTGTCAGTTTGGTGTAAGGGTAAGCATTCCTGACTAGCAATTGGGAGGTACCGGGTTCGATTCCCGGGCTGGCAAATAATTTTCGAATAGTAGCGCTCAACGAGTTTCTATCTAGCTGTTTACCCTGTTGTCAATATTTGCAGTAGCAGAAGTCTTCGGGGTGAATTACAGCATTTAATTTGGATTTTCGTTTAATAATAGTAATTCATCATATTCATCAAAGCAGATCATTTACTAACAACTTTTGAAATCAAAATATAATCCATTATCAAAATAGCTGTAAGCAAAGAAATGATTAATTCAATGGTTTGATCGCAAACTGAAAACAATTCATCATAATTATACTCATACATTTCATTGAGATACCGTACATTAGATTATATACTAAGCATTCCTGACTAGCAATTGGGAGGTACCGGGTTCGATTCCCGGGCTGGCAACTAATTTTTGGATAGCAGTTCTCATCGAATTTCCATCTAGCTGTTAACCCTGTTGTCAATGTCTGCAGTGCAGAAGTCTTCGGGTGATTTACAGCATTTATTTAGGATTTTCGGTAAATAATAATTATAGTTTGTATAAATATTTTTGGTCTGTGGAAATCACAGACAATTTTGTGGAAATCTAGAAGACATAACCTCATTTCGAATTTTTAATGTTACCTAAATTCTGGAGAGAAATATTACAAGGTATTCTTAGTTTTCCTTTTCCAATCTGTGCTTCATTGTAAAAAAAAAAAGAATTTTCCAAATCCAAATTGTTAAACTGGCGAAAGAATGCTTGCATTTTACAATATTGATCAATTTCATAAACATCAAGCAGTAAAATCTTGGATAGTTTCAAGTTAGCATGCAACAGAAGATAATGACTTTTGCGTAGTTGAGGTTTATCAGAGATTGACAATGGTGTAACAACCGAAACCCATCTTTCTAACTATCAATAAAATCCATGGTTTTTACAATTTCTTAGTATTTTTATCCAATAAGAAAATAATGATGTCAATTTCTCTCTTTTGTAATAGTATTTACTCATGTTGTAAAATTTGTATTACTTTTATTATGTATTTTCTAAGATGTTGTAATTTTATATTTTTGCCAATAAACATTTTCATTTTCATTTTCATTTTCATTTACTATGTTCTCACGTTATCAAATTGGTTTATCTTGTAAATAAAATATCACTCTATCTCTCATGGCCGTATTCATAAGTCATTCAATCAGAGAGTTCCATGGAAGCCAAACAACTATAATAGGAGTAGAGAGTATCCTCAGGTGATTCCTGTAAATAAACTATTATTCAGTCTGTCATGGCCGTATTCATCAGTCATCCAATCAAGGAATTCTATGGAAGTCAACCAACTAATGAGAGTAGAGTTTACTTGATTCAATCAAAAATACCAACTCAGTCGACTGATATTATTCGTTTAATGGCTACTGTGGTATGCAACAAGTCTCCACATTCACATTTTATGATTATGAATGACATTTTCCTCTTCTGATATAATTTATTTTTGTTTATTGCTCTGTAGAAACATTTTATGAGTTGAGAATGAAGACTGACAATTCATCCACTAGATTATTTATAAGCCTCAGGTTTACTTATTCAAATATTTATACTCTCTGAATTCAGCCGATAGTATTTATATTTCTCTGCATTATGTAAATAAAGACCACCTTCTGGTTTTTACGATCATAGCCTTCTGTCTTCACGTTCTGATTTATGCCGCTATGAATAGAAATTAATTTAAAAATCAAAATAACTGATCTAATGAAATGGGTTCAGATCCCGTCCTATTCAATAATACAATTCTCTTTAAACTGCCCGAACTGCGACAGGAAAACTGTATTATAAAACAAGAACAAAATCTATCCCCTTCACCAGAACAGCCGGACTTTACTCACAGTCCTATCGAATGAGCTCACACACACCCAAAAGTAAAATTTTGGGTATTAAATATAACTCAGTCAATGCCAAACATGGAAGCCATTTCAAATACATATTTTTATCAGTCGCACGTTTGTTATTAAAAACAAAAAGAGAAGCTACATTAATTTTGACAACAAATGAAATAAACAATCTTTCTGTCGATGACAAAAATTGTTCAAAGACAAAAACACTGTTCATTAAACTTTTCTAAATTGAAACTCTAAAATCCTGATCAATATGAGATAAATATATGATTCATATTATATGTCCCATATGACCAGGTGACAATATTCGTTAATTATACATTGAACCCCACAAATGTTAAAAGTATTCTCTTCCAATGCATATAAAGGCACCCTAATCAAACGATTTACAATCGACAATTGAAAATTAATATATTTGTGAAGAATTGATATCTAGGTAACTAGTGGTTCTGTGAACAGTAGACCTCGCGCAGTTTTAAACCACAGCCTCCTCTGTCCATACTGTCCATCGGAGTAAATTTTTTCCAGTCCTGTCGTGTCGGCGCGATAATATATCGGTGTGAAAACAGCTAATGGCTGTTGGGATTGGTGTATCAAAAATGCTAACAAAAACCTAATCTCATTCAAGACATACTGGCAACAGGTCAGCCCGAGTTGAAAGCAGAGAAAGGTCGAGAGAAAATACCATGTTACTTTCAGTTATTAATTGCATGAGTCATTGCATACAAATTAACATAGCCACCTCTAATACATGTATTAGAGGTGGCTATGTCAATTTGCATGCAATGACTGCAATAGCCAACTCATACATGTATTAGAGGTGGCTATGAAATTAATAATCCATTCGACAGCTGATTTATGATGAATAATTCTATAGTCTGATTTTTACGGTTATATTGGCGTTCGAAGGAGACTCCTTTTCCTTTTGTATTATCCTTGAAATACAAAATTTTAAAAATCCCCATATATACGTCAACGCGCCTTGTTTCGAAGTATTGTATACCAAATTTCATCCAAATCAGACAATATATGCGACTGTAACTGCGGTACAAACAGACAAAAGCCGATGGAGTCGAAACTAAGACCTCAGCTTCGCTTCGGTCAATAAGAGATCAACTGGGAAATCAATACCCTGGGAAATCATATACTTATATTGGAAGTTCAAAGTCTGTACTGTAACATAATGTAGCCTCATCGAACACAATAATTTTATCAAATTCTATAGGGTGGTAAATAAAAGATTACACCATTAATGTTGAAACATGTTTATGATTTTTTTTTAAAATAAATAAGTGATATTTTGACAACAACCCAGTCTTTTATTGTGGTAAATAGTTTTTCGATTGAACTCACTTTTATAGTACCCTTCTAAGAAGCGACCGTTCTCGGTTAACCACGCTGATTATCTAAAAAATAAAATGTTTACACTTGAGAAAGGCATAATTAACCAAAAACGGTCGTATCTTGAGAGTACTAGTTATTTTGATTGAAGAACATTCATCAACTCATTCAACAAATGAAAGTTGGTTGGACAAAAATCAACAAGACATCTCTCAACAAGGATAACAGTAGATTAAAAGAAGTTGAAAGATACGGTCGAATTTCCATTATACAAGTTTCCTTTCTGATATGGCATTCCATCTCATCACAGAGTCCTCAAATAGTGTAGAGAGGAATTCATTTAAGAGAGGAAATTGACTCTACTCCTTAAATTTCTTGAAAAAATTAAGAAAATTGTGAATTCTTTAATTTTTGAAGAAATTAAATTTAATTTAATTTCTCGTGGCTAGAGCACAAGATTTATTTTTCTACCAACGCCAATTATTCAACAAAAAATTATTTATTCATTTTCTTGTAACACTGTTGTTAATTGGTGAATGAATTTGATTTGATTCGATTTGATCTGGGATGAGAAATTAAAAAACAATATCGGGGCACCGAGCTTCGCTCGTTATTTATTTATTGACTTTTGATAAACCGAACACAATTTTTTAAAATGATTGGGGAAGTACTGACAGGCACAGCCCAAAACTGTTTATTTTCCGAATTTTGTTCATACACTATAAATAGTCTATATATAATACACTATAAATAGAAATGGTTATGTTCCATACACTTGAATTTAGGTTCAATTTTCTATTCAAACATCTGAAAACAAAAAAATGTATAATTAAGATTATATACAAACTAAATTGAATAACAAAGTAACACTCACTAATCACTTGAAATCGTCAAATAATGATCAACTTTGAAAATTATTATAGTTCAGGAGGATTATCATGTCATGTCAACAAATCAGATTATGTTGATCAAATCAATTAAATTGTCTAGCTAAATAAAATTTCTTGTTGATTGAGTATGATTACACAGCTGGAAATAATTCTGTCTCTCTCCCACACAGGCACACGCATCTTCTGTTATCGAGAAGCGACGAAATTATCATCTGTTTTCCAAGGATGAATTATCCTTTTAATGTCGTTCAGCGAGTTTTCCAAAGAATGAGACTTGTGCAATCGAATCTTTATATCATAAACCTACTATGTTCCAAATTTAATGAAAATCGTTAGAGCCGTTTTCGAGATCCGTAAAACATAAATAACCAGATATAAAAATAAAAATATATATAGATACAGAAATTGCTCGCTTAATATGATAGAATATGCAACCAGCTCAAGTTATCCAAAACTTATACCGTTTCAAAACAACACTCCCTCAAATTGAGAGAGTTTTAACGTACAAGAGAGACAAACTGACGTCTGGTGAATACCCTAATCTATTATTCGATGCTCAGCCTCTTATTACAGGCAGAGGCAAAGACAAAAGAGTGATTCGCAGTTTTGTTTCAAGGCTAGCATCTCACAAACACAACAAAAAACACAACAGCTTCGCGGCCAATCTACATACAATGAGTGGAGGATTGAATTCAGATACAGTAAGATTCCCTTTCAACTGTCAGCATCAATTGAATATGAAACATTGATGAAATCCATAAGGATTGATGACTGGGGTAGCATTGCGTGAGGCGGAGTCAACGAAACATTATTCTCCAATAAGAAACGTTTTTAGTGGCCGAGAGGTCCTCCCCAAATCGATTTGCACTGACCTTCACATTGTGTCTAGTGAGTTCAAAGACAAATTCGTACTTTTTCCGTTTTATTTTGGTAGCGTGCAATCTTGAAAATTGTGCTTATGGAACAAGTTTGGGTAGTAATGTTTCCACGTTATTGAAGCTGGTTACTTTGTAGTCTCCCAATGGAACTCCTAATATATCTAGGCTGGAAAATATTACATTTATTACATTCCTTAATCACAACATCAAATTAATGATTGGGAGAGAATCAACAGGATAAACCCAAAACTGTTCCTCTCCCTAATTTTGATAAAAATAGTTCAAATGAGGTTATGGAAACACTTTTATAAAGATCACAAAATTTACAGTCCAAATATACATTATACTAAAAAAATCTCGGTTGATCAGAAAGATGAAACAAATTATAATTACACTTGAAAATGCATTAATAAATTGAAAAATATCAAAAAACTTGATAAATTTGAAGCTAGAAAAATCACAAAAACATTTACTATCAGCATATGATCGTAATTTTTTACGATATTAACGCTTCATAATACTGGATTGATGCATTGTTATAGGGATAATTTTTATAATTTGCGTAAATCTGTGATCAAGTTCTATCCTATTATATTAAGCGAGCAATATCTGTATTTTTATATCTGGTTATTAATATTCAGCTATGGTTATTATGTCCAACGGATCTCGAAAACGACTCTAACGATTTCCACGAAATTTGGAACATAGTAGGTTTATGATATAAAAATTCGATTGCACTAGGTCTCATCCTAAGGGAGGGTTAAGTGGGAGAGAGGGCCGGCTGCGCCCTAACTTCGCCCTGCAGGTTGAAATAAAGGCAGCCTATCTATCTATCTATCTATCTATCTATCTATCTCTGGGAAAACTCGCTGAAGGATAATTCATCCTTGGAAAAACAGGTGAGACTTTCGTCGTCTGTGGATAATATAAGAGTGCGTTTGTGGAATATCAAAATATCTCATCCCCGAAATTCATAAGCTGACGTATAGCCAGCTGTAAAATATAAACACGATCATTTCAAAGAATTGTGTTCTGTTTATCAATAAATGAAAATAACGAGCGAAGCTCGGTGCCCCGATATTAAAGATATAGTTTATAAAAAGTGTCGCGATATTGCATTGATATATAAGTCTCCAGCTTCAAATCCTTTCAAATAATATATCTTTATCCAAATCCAGGTAATAGTTGATAAGTAAATCCAATCTAAAGTTAAATGAAACTTTTTTCAGATCCGCTGATCGATAAAAGATCTCTCCGACACTGGGCTCATTGATATTTAATAATCTTCTGTCATTGGGAACGTCTTCTGTCTTTAAAGAATCTTTCAATCATTAAGCAACAATTTATTTCTAAATTCAGTTGTTATTGAGCGTCACCATCAGTATGAACGTGGAGTTTATTTGATTCACGAAACTGTAACTAAAACTTCTCAGACTTCTTAATTTTTTATCAAATTTATATTTTCCATTCTATACTGTATCTTCTTTTTTCTTCATTGAATTAATATTTGAATAAAGAGCTCAAATTATCATCAACGTTTTTGAATCTTGTATGAATGCTCTTCTCATATTTAGATACTGATCGTAGAATAATGTTATTGATAGCACTAATATAAATCACCATAGTTTGTTAGACTTGAGATTTTGTCAATATTCTACTTTATTTCAATAAAAATTATTATTTATAATCTCCAATTATGGAAAATTTCCACAACATCAATATTCACTCTACAAACTTCATCAATTATTATAGTGATGATGTTCTCAGATTGTGGATATCAATTTCAATTTCATGAATAAAATATAATATGGCAACACATTGACGGATAATAATCAGGTTCTTCATCTCAACCAATTGAAAGATTTAATGATTTCTCTTGGAAATCAATATTTCTCTTCCAAATAGTTCCATTTATCAATTTATTAATTTATCTATCCATGCCATATCGGAAACAACGCAGGTAATTACCCAAATATGCTTCCTTAACATAGCAATAGGACACGTATATTAATTTCCTACGACATTTATTGAATCTAATGGACCATTGAATCTAAGTATATTGAATCTCTATGTTCAATGGTCCATTAAATTTGAAAAGTGTCCTATTTCAAATCGTATTCGAATCACTAAGGATCGTTCCCGAGGACACTTATTGAATCAGAAGGACCATTGATTCTTTATAAAATATTAATCTAGGTTCATTTCATCTGGAAAGTGTCTTAGAAACCAGACAGAATGTGCCGGTTTTAATTGTCTATTGAGAGTGTATGTAATAGCAAGATATCCACGGAAATTCCGTTCCCATAGATCACCTCAGAGGTTTATTCTTAGACCTAAGCCTAGTGAAGATGTAACGTTACGAAAATCTTATCTAGATGAGAGATTCCATTTGTCAGTGTATTCTGTTGTGAAGACATCAACTTGGGTGGCAGCCATAAACCAGTAACAGCAGCTCTCACGCTTGGAGTTCAATGCAAAACTACTTTCGTAGTGGGCAATTCACAGTACAGATTGTGAATTGAAACGCTCCCACAGCCGTCGCTTTTGTATTTAGATCGTCCTAATCGAGTGAAAGAGCTGGAGGTGAGTGCTTTTATTCGAGATCAATCAGAGGTGTGAGGTGCGAACGGATAAAAATGCCATTATTGCTTCGAGTGGGAGGCTGGAAGGTGTTCGCATCCCTGTTGTTAGACTCAGTGAAAACTGTCAGGGTTCCTTGAGGATAACATCAATGCTGCAAACCCAACCAATACTGTTTGAGCGTGCTATATAGGTGCGACCAGCACGTGTGAGAATCATTTCTCTCGAGCTGAATGAAGATTGTTAAGAGCTTGTGTACTCGACAAAGATGCTGTGGACAAACTGAGTTTAGACTGATGCTCGTAACGACCTACTATGAGACGCATTCATTCAGATGACGGGATGAAGCTCGCCTGGTTTCATTTGAAAGATTCGCCGGCATGCGTCTCGTCGTGAGTGTTTGGTCGCAAGTCGTAACCGCGTCCGATACGCGGGTGGTCCCTGAGCGTTATTCATGCCCCAACACCTCCCGAGATCACACATGTAAACACACACACTCACATCCACTCCACAACCGATTATCCTCTCCCATAACATCGCACTCGATTTTAGATCGCTCGTCTTTTTGTCGTTAAATAGCTGTTTGAGTTTTTATAATAAGAGAGACATTTCACACTTCCCCCAACCACCTTTATCAAGTCTTATCCAACAGCTTTTTGTGTTCTTTGTTCGGCCAACAGCGAATGTTGAGCGAGCAAAATATTCGACAATAAGAAACAGTGAGTGTAGAATAAAGTGCCCCTCGGGCTCCCCTCAATAGCGTTGAGAGTTTTCTGCAAAAAGTTTGATTCTCTCCAACAGCTTCATCTGGAGAGGATCGTTTTTTCTATCCATAATGAACAGATCACAGGTCTCTTGTGTTGAATGCTTGTTGATGTTATCATCGCAAAATTTTGATTGAGTCACCTGATGAACATTTTGTGATGATACTCAGGAAATAACATTCAATCAAGTAAGTGTTGTTGGACGATTGATAGTATAATCACAGAGAAAATATAAGATAGGGAAATATCCCATGGTATATGTCGTTCATGTTCCAAATTTCAAGCCAATTACTACTGAATGAAAAAGACTAAGAAATTGTCAAAAAACCACTGACTGGTTCACACAATGGTGTAATAACCGGTCTTTCTAATTATCAATAAATCAGTGGTTTTTTGACAATTTCTTAATCTTTTTCATTCAATATGAATAATTACCACAATATCAACTTCTCAACTACACAAAAAAACCGATTACTACTACTGTTTATTTGTAATAAAAATTTTTCCAGTTGGGTAAGAATGTAAACGGCACAGTATGAGAGACTACCAGCATCACATAGCTTCACGGAAAACAACTACTTAGACAATCGGCTTGAGTTAACAGTGAAATTTGGAAAATAAACGCCCATTACATGGTATATATTTTCCATGTCATGCTACCTTTTCTCTATGGTATAATTACCAATGTACGTATCATTGAATGTTCTTAGTACCATTTTGTGATAATGGATAGTTTTGCAATGAGCCATTTTCCACCCAAAAATACATTTGAAGAGATATGAGGATCAAAAATTCATAGATTTAGCTGAATTATAGATCTCTGATTCATCAGATTGATGTACTGGAATTGAAAATAATGTGATAATTTAGGTTCATATTTATTTGGCTCTAAACTTCTTAGTAGAGGAATAATATAGTGTAATGACTACTCAGTGCATAACTTATTGTAATAATTATTCTTCAGAATCTTCTCCTTTCTGCGATAGTATTGTAATGAATAATAATAATAATAATAATAAATTTTGACTTTATTTCTGCGTGAAAAAAAATACAGAACATGTGAAAATTAAAAGTAATAGAAAGCTAAGCATGCAGTATTATCATTCTGCTCCACTATAGAAATACAATGAGAAAAAAAACAAAACAAAGAAGCAAAAAAAAAAACAAAAAACAATACAGTTAATTGCTTACTCTACTAGAGCTACACTGCGAACGAAAAATACACCAAAAAGACTACTCTACTAGAGATACAATAAAATAACAGTGGACAGCAATTCAAGATAGAGATTCACAAGTTACAAAGATTATAATACATAATATGTATATTATACAACATGCAGAAATAAGTCATTACTGTATGCAAATGACCTTAAGAGAAAGGTCACGTCCGCATACAGGAGGTATGAATAGGTACATAACAGTAAAGAATTTCTCACTTTTTGCTATTAGAAAAAACGACTAGCAGTCAGATATTTTTTTCAATAAATGAATTAATCACTCACTGTGACAACGAGATCTTTCGGCAGGTCCGCCATCTTCTTGGTTCGCCATCTTCTAGAGTGATTAATTCATTTATTGTAAAATATCTGACTGCTATTCGTTTTTTCTAATATCAAAAAGTGATTTAATAATAAGCAGTTCGTGATGGAAAACAGCATTGAAGAAAAGAATTTCTATTGTAGAAATATGATGGAAACAATCAAGCAGGTAATATACTTATGAATATTCTTGGATTTATGGAATTACTATAACTAGAATTCCCTCAAACTAGAATTACGTTCGACTGCCTGGTTATGAAGATAAACCATAAACTATTTTCATCATAAGATGATCCTATATCCAATGAGTAAGTCTAAAAAGGTCACTCAAACAACATTAAAACCTGACTTTAGAGTTCATTATGTAATCCACATAACCTATTGAGCTTATTCCAGACAAAATTCATAGAAAGAAGAAGTTTTGAGCAGTAGACTGTTTTTTTTCTTTCCTGAATATTAAGTTTATTGTTGCATCCAATTAATAAATAATTTTCTGTCATTCATCCTGATATTTTATCTTTTTAAATTTTGGATCATAATGATTTGTTTGATGTTTATTCTTCACTGGTTCTGAGTTATCAATATTTATTGTGGATTTTAATACATATTACTTGAATATTTTGTAGTTGCTGATACGTCACCTGCGTTGAATATGGTTAGTCACAGACAATATTGAACCGGAACAGTATCATAAAATTCAGGAGCAAACGGCATTGCCGTGTCGAATCGAACAGAATTTATTAGTAGTCGATATGATAAAAGGCAAGACGCAACTGGTAACTCGACTGTTGAGTGTATAAGTATCGGCGAAAATTGAAGTTTTATGAGGCAGTAATTCAGAAACTCACACGTTCCCACATAATAGACATAGTTTCAGCGACAAAACTGCCACAAGACGCGGTGGAAATGTTTTTCCATAATCCTGTTATTTATGAAGTTGACCGTCAGCTGCTCTGAAATATTCCCAGCCATTCCGGGATAAGTTATTCCCCAATTACCGTTGCAGCCAATTTCGCCCGCTGATGCTAAAAGCTGCGTAGCCGAAGCCAACTCTCCATCTCTGCCGATGTTTTATTGTGGAAATCATCTCGTTTCATTGATAGATATTTATTGGCAATTCATTCACACCATCCAATCATCACTTTATTATGTGATGGCCACTAGTAATTCTCAAGTTAACCACTACCAAGGACGTCAATGACCAAGGACCAACTCAATCTTGAGTTATTATAATCCTGTTTGCTCAGAATATTATAATTTTTGTCTTCGGTATTCATTATTATCACATTGACTACGTGACTACCCAATACTTAATTACTAGAATTCACTAGAATACTAGACATTGTTACTGGAATAACCTTCAAGGTTATCTCCCAGGAGTCGGTCGTAGTCTAATAATTGAATTCTTCTATCAATTCCTCTCTCAAATTCAAATTTTGAATTCTTCATGTTCTTGGGACTTCCCCTGGAGTCATTATTTTATTTATATTTTGATATAATTACAAATCATATGAATATGATCGGGATAGAACAACAGGCATAACCCAAAATTATTCTGTTCCCCAAATTTTGATATAAAATAAAATGTCCGAAAAAATAGGTTATGTTCTTACTGAGGAAAGTTAAAGTTCAAAGTTCTGTCCAAAAATATATATGAGCTAAAATTTTTGAATTTAGAATGATTAAAATACCAAATTATAGTCGAATATTGCACTAAATATCACCGCACTTTGAATAAATTAAGTTATTTCAGAAAATTTTGAAGCCAAAAATTATCAAGGCTCATGAATATTATTATCATATTCATCACTATCATACTTGATACCTCATCATTCATACTATTCTGTCGGCACTCATCTTTATATTCCATTAATGAAAAGGAAATTATTGCTTCATGACTTCAAATTTCAGAGAGAGGGATATCTCTCTGAACGTCTCTCTATACGTCTCTCTCTTTTTGGTAGAGAGTTAGTGGGGAGGATATTTTTAATATTCTTTCCGAAGAATGGACATTGATATGTCCAAAGCTCCGCCAATTTATGTAGATGCATAACAATATGATTATTATCTATAGTTATTATATTACAAATTGCTTTTTCATATCATATACAGTTCAATAATTATTTTCTTACTCTATATTATGTAAATTCATCTATAATTTTGCTGTATTGTAAGCTATTGTATATAAGTGTATAAGCCAGTATATATTGTAATCTATATAAATAAAGTACTCAATCAATCAATCAATATTCTCTCTGAATATCTTTCCATGTATATTGAGTTGGAGAAAACTAAGCCTATTTTTTCATTGCCTCTGCACCATCGAAATGAAACATTACCGTGTAATATAGTAGTCATCATGAATTTGAAGGTCCATCAACCTTGATAGACTTATCCTATTATATTGAGCGAGCAATATTTCTGTATATATCTGGCTGTTTTTATAAACTGGTTATTTATGTTGTACGGATCTCGAAAACTGCTCTAACGATTTTTACGAAATTTGGAACATAGTAGTTTTATGATATAAAGATTCGATTGCACTAGGTCTCATTCTTTGGAAAACCCGCTGAACGACATTAAAAGGATAATTCATCCTTGGAAAACAGATGATAATTTCGTCGTCTCTCGATGCGTGTGCCTGTGTGGGAGAGAGACAGAATTATTTCCAGCTGTGTAATCATAATCAATCAGCGAGAAATTTTCTCTAGCTAGACAATTTTTAATCGATTTGATCAACATAATCTGATTTGTTGACATGAGATGATAATCCTCCTAAACTAGAGTATATCATAATTTTCAAAGATGATCATTATTTGACAATTTCAAGTGATTAGTGAGTGTTATTTTGTTATCAAATTTGGTTTGTATATAATCTAAATTAAAAAAAAAAATTGTTTTCAAATGTTTGAACAGAAAATTAAACCTGAATTCAAGTGTATGGAACATAACCTACTTTCTGGACTATTTATAGTGTATAAAACAAAATTCGGGAAAAAAACAGTTTTGGGCTGTGCTTGTTAGTACTTCTCCAATCATTTTAAAGAATTGTGTTTGGTTTATCAAAAGTCAATAAATAAATAACGAGCGAAGCTCGATGCCCCGATATTTATTCTTAAATGAGAAACGAATTTTGGTTTGGAATATTGTATCATGTAATTAATGACGACTTACAGTTTATTAAATTGAAATCCAACCTTATAATTACAAGCTTTCAAAGCGAGATCTTTCAGCAGTGTCGGAATCGATTAAATATTTACTTTATTTTACAAGTGTGGTGAATTGCAAATCATGATTGAATCCTTGGAGAGTAGCTCAATTCCACAGTAGGAAAAATGCTAGAATGAGTGCATCTTGAATTCGAAGTACATAAGACAGTATATGGTATAATTTTACTACTTCAGAAAGTTGTTTCATCGAAATAGTAACTTAGTAGATTAGTTGACTTCTGGTCATATCCACCATGCTAATTTGAACAGTGATTTAAAGCTGTTAGTTTGTACGCAGAATCTAATACATTATAATAGATTTGGTTTCATTCTTGTGGTAGACAGACATTCATGTAGACAAAGTTTAACGTGAATTAGTGCGTATCAGTCGACTGTTTCTTCAAGAGATGTGTTTTTATTTACATATACCGATCTGTTATAGATTTAAACGACCAAAGTGCTAAAGCTTGAACATAATAATATTTTTTCTTATATCTTGATTCTTAATGAAAGAATGACAATCTCAAATTTTAATGTTCCATTGAGAATTATCATTGTTAAAAGAAACAGAGATTGATTGATCGGTCCTTGAAACAGTCACAAAACAGGATTTCCAAAACTCTGCTGTTATAGAATGAATTGGCTTGTTTAATAAACCATCAATTATTGACTAATACTCAAGTTATACTAATTGTTGTTTAAAAATCCCAAAACAGGATTCCCAAAACTCTGCTGTTATCAAATTAATTGGCTTGTTTAATAAATCATCAATAATTATTGACTAATACTCAATTCATACTAAGTGTTGTCTTGATAAATTCATCAATCTCCTATTCAATATGTGTAATTCTAAATGAACGTAGTATATAGAATGTCGAATGGACCACAGATCACATTAACTATACTGATCTGCTCTAGTTTGGTCTAAAACCAAAATTCCCTTTCATTGACTTTGTTTCCATAGAAAAATATTTGATATAAGTTCTAGATATTCAATATTAAATAGGCCTTCTGTTGAGAGTGACCTTCAGTAGAAAGATTGTTGGATATCAATTTCTCATTTTGAAAGTTTTTCATAGACTATTCTAAAACAAATCTAGTACCTAATAAAGCTGGATTCACAAACAACAGTGACAGTGAAAATATAATTTCTAAAGGTTCTAATTGAGCTATTTCCATTCAGCCCGGCCGAACAATTATGAATAATCAAATTATTAAAGTTTATGGCGATCATATTTTCACTGTTCACTGACACTCGTGTATGTGAGTCCAGCTCAATAGTACAAATCGACAACATTGTTTGTCTTTCATATTTCTAAATTGATGAATGGATAATTCCTTATTGAACAGTGATAAATTGAAATTTTTCCAAGGTTCATACCATTTATACATCATTTTATTGATTCAATGAATGAAATTATTGGGGGAGGACCAACAGGCACAGCCCAAAATGTTCCTTCCCAGAATTTTGATTTATCACTCCAGAAAAAAAGTGATGATTTCTTCCTTCCAGTTACAATTTTTTTCCAATTTTCAGAGAGAATATGAATTTTACATTGAAGATAGTTCACTTTGAGTTCCAATATTATGTTTTTTTAATATATTAGAAAGACCAGAAACTTTCACTTCCACTTTCTAGGTGTGATGAATCTTCGAATATGATTCTTTAGTAATGATTTATTCAATAATTTCAAGATATCCATTGTTTTCTAATACTGGTGAATGTAAAAGTGAAAATTAGCATTCCATAAAATGTATGAGGGAGAAGGATCATGGTGATGTAGACTATGGGTAAGCATTTTCAAACACTCGAACAAAATCAATAAGAGCCAGCAATAATTTTTCTATGCAACATTTTATTCTATTTTATATCATCAAAATCTCGATATTCAAATATTCACATGGATAACTTACATTCATCATTTTATAAAGTACATACACTAGATAATTTTTCATCTATTTACAATAATTGACAATAGACAACTTATTACAGACTAAATTGATTGTCAAGTCAGCTAATTAATACAATTTACGAAAAATTAATATAGATTAGGCAGGTTGTATGAATATTGAAGAATTTCATCTCATTTTCAAACCAAAACTGTCAACTATGAATGATGGCCTGAAAAAACATTGATCTGCTGAAAATTAATATAGATTAGGCAGGCTGTATAAATATTGCAGAAATTGATCTCATTTCCAAACTAACAATAAAATGAAAATGTCAACTATGATTATGTGAAAAAATATCAATCTCCTGCTCTCCAGTACGATATCTGAGGAGCTCAGTATTCTATTAACGTTATTTCTCTGTTTTATCACAACTCTGAATAATCAAACATTGAAAACTATTATTATAAGCCTATCCATTCATTTTGAAGTATTATCACAAGTACTATAAAAATATAAATATGAATCTTATAAAAACAGTCACAACTTCTAAGAGACCTATGTACAAACGTTTTCATATGAGAGTAACTATTAATTTTCTTCAGATTAATACTAGAGTCACTGTACAATTAGTGCTTAATCATTGTATAGTCAGGTCTTGTTTAAGATCAAGAGAGGTTGGAAATGACTATTCTCAGACAATGTCACTTTGTTGCCAACCAGTTTTATCAGCATGATATGAACACACATTTCTTTATCAAGAAGCAAACACATTCATGAATATGTTTTCTTTCTTGAAATGTGTCTTTCTGGACAAGAAATTTGAGCAAGTTAAGGCACTAACTATTATCGTCACTTCGTTGTTCAAAGTTGAATTATTGCTAGCATTCATTTACAGAACGTGATATAGTGTACAAGAAACAAATATAATACTATAAATCTACCGGAATTTCAAAAATTCATCACCAATCAAGTCTATTCCAATCTGTTGAATATGAATTGTGTTTTTTTGTCACATAAATGAGGATGCTACAAAAATAAAACTGTGTTTCCCTATCCCAAACAATAGCATTTATCAGTGAGAAAAAATGAATCAACAACGACTATATATATTATACACTTTACCTTTAAATTTCACAATTACAATATTCATACATGTTTGTTTTTATACATGTATAATGTTTGTTTTCAATCGCAGCAAACCGAATGTTTAGATTACTGTAGACCTATAAGTTGGATGGTTAGATACTAAGGTTGCTGTTTAAGTTCTGTACTGGACAGAATATTATCATAGAGAAACAATAGCTTAAGTAGATATCCCATGATCCCATGGTATAGGACGTTTATGTCGCAACTTTTACTGTTTCCTCGAGCCGATAGTCCACATAGTTCTTTCCCGTAAAGCTGTGTGACGCTCCCAGTCTCTCATACTGTGCCGTTCATACACTCTCACCCCAAAAATCGACAATAAACGACAGTAATCGGCTTGAGATAACAGTAAAAGTTGCAACATGAACGCCCTATACAATGGGATATCTACTTACGCTATTGTTTCTCTATGATATTATTTAGTCCTCTCCAGTTATAATGTAAGGAACTATTGAAAATTTATTATTATTCTGTCCACAATTATTGTACAAAATGAATCATTACTGTAGTGAGGTCCACGAAATAATGACAGTGGAGAAAGATAGGAGAAAAACGTTGCCGATTCTCTGTTTTGTCAATTCCTTCTATAGACGGTAGTTGATACAGGTTTATTGATGTAATATTGACGGTTCATTCTCGTTTAAAATAATCAATAATTATATTTAATTAGGCAAGAAATTATATTTTAAAAAAAATCCATAATGAATTTCCATAATTAAGATGAAATATTTTGTTAATTGATTATGAATTTCATTTTGTTAAGAGACGATCTGGCAACAGAGCAAAGCGAGAAAGAGATAGCGCTATCCGCTTTGTTGAATGATAGACAAGGATAGCAATACCATTGCTAATCAAACACTGCCATTATAACGTGGACCTCTCTATAGCATATTTGATCATACAGTCTGATTTGGTCATACAGTATGTTCTTGCTATACTATAGTATACAGTAGTAAAACAGCGTGGATTTCAGGCTAAAATACAGATCTTGATGAGAATAACACTAGAAATGTTTAATCTACCAGGCAATGTTTGATTTTGATGGCACTGGACGGAAAGTGTGGGCTACTATACAATTCTCTATATAAATCGCAAGGATAAATTAATATGTTTAAGCTACAATTTTTTTCATATTAATCACACAGAACGGAAAGTTTGGGCTACTGCATAAAGTAAGAAACTGAACAAATCACTGATACAGTTCTTGATATAAATCGCACTAGACAAATTTTCAGGCTACAATTTTTTATCTTAAACGCACATAACGGAAAGTTTAGGCTACTGTACAAGGTATGATCGCATCACAGAACCTAGGACGCTTTCTCTGCACTAATGATAGCGTCTATAGTGAAATTGGCCGCATGCGACTGCGATCCTCCGTCAGAGGCAACTGCGGCCGCGCCGAGGTTATGCGTGAGACTGTGTCGCCGCAGGTCGCAGTTGCGACGGAACACCTTGCCGCAAGCGGAGCAGTTATAGGGTTTGATGTCGGTATGCGTCAGCAGATGTGTTTTGAGATTGGATCGCTGGTTGAAGCTGCGACTGCAGACGGGACATTTGTGCGGCGATTCCTCCTGGTGCAGGATTTTGTGCACCGCAAGTGTGCGCGACTGGCAGAAGCCCTTGCCGCATTCAGTGCACTTGAACGGCTTCTCTTTCGAGTGGATGAATCTGTTAACAGAAACGGAACAAAGCGTTATTTCAGGTCATATTCAACAAGTATGTTTCATCTTCTAAACGTTTGAATGTGAACTAATAAAAATCTGGTGTGACTCACACAACTTTCCTTGCCGTTATGATAATTTATCACCTGACGTTAGTGTTCCCGCGCATCTAAAGTCTACTATTCAAAGATCCAAGCCAGCTGGTGACAAGACAATAAGGTTGGAGACACACGAAGTTTGCTATCTCTTCATAGTGAATGATTTAATAGAATCAACTGTTGCCAACAGTTTGCATTATTGAATAAACACATTTTCTCGAATTTCGAGCTTATTTCCAATTTCAGGTGAAAATGTCACTAAACATTAATTGTAGAGATTTTTATGCTCAATCTTTTCCACTTGAAATTTTTTGTTTAAATTGTATATGAAGCCTGAAAATTGGGAATCTAAAATCAAACTTTGCATAGATGGGGCGGATCTCCTGAAATTTTTACAGATATGGGACTTGTGGCAGTTGATAGAGCTTATCAATGACTATTCTATGTATGAATTTGATCGAAATCGTTGGAGCCGTTTTCGAGAAAATCGTGAAAAACCCTGTTTTTGACAACATTTTTACAATTTTATCCGCCATCTTGAATTGCATCAGATCGAAATTGTTCGTGTCGGATCCTTATATTGTAAGGACCTTAAGTTCCAAATTTCAAGTCATTCCGTTAATTGGGAGATGAGATATCGTGTACACAGACGCACATACACTCATACACACACACACACACACACACACACACACACACACACACACACACACACACACACACACACACACACACACACACACACACACACACACACACACATACAGACGAATACCCAAAAACCACTTTTTTGGACTCAGGGGACCTTGAAACGTATAGAAATTTGGAAATTGGGGTACCTTAATTTTTTTCGGAAAGCAATACTTTCCTTACCTATGGTAATAGGGCAAGGAAAGTAAAAAATGCTTTAACGTTTGTTAATTAGTTCGGAAATTATGGAGTTTGTAATAAGGTGTAACAGATTGGTTTAACGGGTTGGATCCTCTTTCAAGAAGATGATCTGTAAACATGAACCAAATACAAATGGAAATAAATTGGAAGTTGCATTTGCCCAAATGCTAATTAATGAATAATTACTATTAAACTAAATTCCAATTGAATGCTGTAAATCACCCCGAAGACTTATGCTACTGCAAATATTGACAACAGGGTAAACAGCTAGATGGAAATTTGACGAGCGCTATTATAGCAAATCGTTATTTTAGCCCATATTTGACAAAGTGTGTGTCATCATTCAAACTTTTGAATGGTTGGATTGGTTGATAATGCTTCGTAATAAAAGTTGTGTAAATTTACTCGGAAGTGATGGAATGTGATAATTGTAATAAGGTGTAGGTAGGAAATGGAATCTCTTTCGATCAAATTATCTGAAAACGAATGTTGTGTTTCATATAAAAAAGTGTCTTTTATAAAAAAATATTTTGACAATTCCTATACTCTCAGAGTATCTAGGAAGCTGTTGAAAACAGAAAAACAGACACATAGAATTTTTTTGAAAAAAGGGGTGAAAAATAAATAATGAAAAAGGGTTCAAGGGAAAAATTAAATAATTATACTATCTAATAACATTTGAGTAGAAGATGCTGCAAAGAGGTCAGAGAGATCCTGTAAATAAACACTCGAAGGAGAAACGCTCCATGATGTCAGTTACATTATTATCTAAAATTTGTGGATGTGAGTATAGTAACAGGGAGTATATAACAAAGAACGCATTTCTTGAAATGAGCTACAAAATAAGAATGTTCCAAACCTAAGGATTCTCTTTAGATTGGATCAATATTTCGTCAGAAACGGAACACATTCCCATTTCACAATCAAGTATCTATTAAACTGGTAAAATGTGATAATTGTGAAAGAGTTGTAAACGAACGAGGTTCATCGAGTGAACTGTTCCCAAGTAACACTAATTTGTTTTAGATTTGACAATAGAAAATTAGTGGATTAACCATTATTCCAAGTCGGAACACATTCCCATTTCACAATCAAGTATCTATTAAACTGGTAAAATGTGATAATTGTGAAAGGGTTGTAAACGAACGAGGTTCATCGAGTGGACTGTTCCCAAGTGACACTAATTTGTTTTTGATTTGACAATTAATAAATTAGTGGATTAACCATTATTCCAAGTCATATTCAAATTAAACACGTTTAATTCTTCAATAAAAATGTGTTGAAGAGGTACAATGAAAGAGGAGAATGAATCTGTCGACATACGGAACAAATTGTTGCCCTATTTAAGGGCAATCATGTTTCATGTAACATAATTATAGAATTATCTGTTGATTCCATTACCAAAGTGTGAATCAACGCGGATCAATGACTAATTGATAAATCAATGATAGTTTATTAAAACAACGCGAATCAATGACTCATCAATTAATTTCGTTTCAATCGAGCATCAATCAATGAATTACCTACATCTTATCACTTTCACATTTTTTTCAACTTCAGCAAAACTGCTATTCAAAATCTCAGATTGTATGATTTATGAAGCGGGCACAAGTATAGACGAAAATCACTTTTTGGACATAAGGTTGAGATCATATTATCAGAAGAGCCCAATCAACAGGGATGACTGCCCTGATCCCCAACAATCTTAGAATATGGAACGTCACTCTCGTCATTTTATTGCTTTTCTCCGTCTGTCGCTCCTTATCGCACTGATCTCTTAGGGTCTATTTATTAGTATGACTAATCTCAGGGAACCATTCATTTCCAGAAAGTCTACTAATTCTGACATCTCTGGGGTAGTGTTTGAACGATTTTTTCCTAAGAACAATACTTAAAAACACCTTGAAATTCATTTTAGGACACCTTGAAACTGATTTCCGGTAGCTGGTCGACCAACACCTTGCTATAGTGTGATTCATGACAGTCATCTGTCCCAATGAATAACACCAGCGTTTACCAATTTAATCAATGCTGAAAGATTGTCGTGAATCTTACTAAGCCCAATCTCTGTCCCATCTGCCGTTTCACTGAGGAAATCTGTCCCATCTCAACCATTAGGACGAATTATGTGATTGGAGTGGTTTATTTATGAGATTGGAAGTTTCACGCTAACAAACGAGTTTTAGATTGTTCCTAGAGCCCGAGACTTCCCATTCAAAGGCACCTTTATTCGATAGATCGTCGATATCACGGGGGAAATTTGTTACGACTTCAGCCTGTTTGAGGTTTTATCGGTGGTTTCATATTGGATGATAGAGACAGCTTGCCACCTCTTCGAGGTCCATACTAACAATAGTTTAATTTTGAACAGGGTTTCCATATAAGATGGAGGCGATCCAAAGAAAACGTTAATGAACCGAGATTTCATGATTCACAAAGTTTCATATAGAATTGAATTGAAATCCAAAAGGTTAGTGAATAAAATGAACATGTGTATTACTGTAGAGTACTAACTCTGGTCACAGAGTAACCAGTTTATTTGTAACTGTGATTTTGCAGCATGCTATTGACATCTCCTAGAACGCTGTGAATTGAGATAACGATTCCAATCACCGAAAAACTTTCTAGATCCTAATCTATAAAAAATCACATGGACTTTCTTAAGCGTATGCTTTCTCGCGTTGGTTGTTATGGACACATTCATGAAAAAAATCCCGTACTTTTACTAAGTGGCGTTTGTAAAATGCCAGATTAAACAAAATTTAATTTTAAATTGGATTGAATACATATCAAGTCTCGTTTCTTAGAATGTGGTTCATTTTGAGTTTAAGCCACCAGTCGATTGAATTCAGTTCAAGCTTTTACTGTGCAAACAGTCCTAACGCAACTAGCAGACTCGCGTCAGGTCATGTCATGTCGCGTATCAATTTGCGACTAGTCAACTTGTGATAGGTTCGATAATCGAAAGGAAACTAGAATCAAGTGATTAGCAACTATAGTGTGGTTCACGATATAATGACAGTGGATAAAGATAGAAGAATAGCGATGCCGATTCTCTGCATTAATTAATCATATACAGTCAAAAACATAATTATTAGCACCGTTGTGGACCTAGAAAAGGATACTACCACCGGCTTTGTCGAATGATAGACAAGGATAGCAAAACCAAAGTTGATCAAATACTGGCATTATAACGTGGACCTCACTAAAGTCATTAGCTCTAGTTATACAAATAGTTTTTCTTTATTTTATTAGTAATTTATTTTTTGTTTGTGAAGTTTTGTATTCTGTTTATTTTATATATATATATATATTGTGTTGAATTGAATAAAATTGATTTAAATAAGATTATAAACAGCGGACTCGAATCCTAGCATTCGGTTGGAAATCACTTAGAACTAGCAATTATTGTTAATCATTATTAAATGATTGGCCAGATATTATCGTTGAAAATGATTGCTTTCATTATCACACATGATGCTGATCATTATCGTTGAAAATGATAAAAGATTAATAGAATTAACCTATTGAGTCAGATATCCAAATTTAATTTCCTTTGCATTTCAATAACAGCAAACACAAATGAATCTTAATTATTCATTCATCTTCTCCTCTATTTTTGGAGCCGATCAACCGGTTCCGTATTTACACCGGTGGCGGTCAAAATTGCGCACAAACTTTTCAAAACGGTCGGCACTTCTCGTATTATCTATCCAAACAGCGCGCGTCCATTGGTCAGAGGTAATATTTCACAATTAAACGTCCGCTGCCTTCTCGATTACGGCTGCGGCTGGACATTGCGATGATTTATGCACCTTGGCGGATTGATATTGTTATATTATTGTGCTGCCTGCCTTTCACGGGCCAACGCTTCTGAACAGTTTTTATTCGTCGGCGAACTTTCAGACGGGCTGACAGCATTGGCGGCTCGTTTTCTTTGTAGTAGCGAGCCGCGAGTAATTTTAATGCGTTTTGGACGGTTTATAACTATCGGGAGGCAAGCATCAAGGCAACGAAATGGGAAGGAGCTGTTTTGAAGACCGGTGACTGGCCTAGAAAGCTAGTCACACTAAAAACTATATAAATACAGTTTTCATAGTCATCCTATAGAGAGTAGTATCATAGAGAAACAATAGCGTAAGTAGATATTCCATGGTATATCGCAACTTTTACTGTTATCTCAAGCCGATTACTGTCAATTTTTACTGTTTTGTTGGGGTGAGAGTGTATGAACGGCACAATTTGAGAGACTACCAGCGTCACACAGCTGCATGGGAAAGAACTACGTGAACTATCGGCTTGGGATAACAGTAAAAGTTGCGACATAAACGCCCTATACCATGGGATATTCACTTATGCTATCGTTTCTCTATGGTAGTATAGATCAAGTTGAAATATAGTAGATCAAGTAGTAGACTTTTTTAAATGGGAAATATTTTAATTTTAAGTTTTTGCAATGTATTGTATATGAAAATTTTTATATTTTCCACATTTGTAAAGGTTGTTTAATGATTTTGGCAATAAATATTTCTTTCTTTCTTTCTTTCAGACACCATGTGTCCAATTTGAGACTTGCATTTACTTCATTTATGTAGTTCATTTCAATAGTTTTTGGTGCATACTGAAGAAAATTTGCTGAATCTTGAATCAAAAAATGAAATTGGAAAAATAACTAAAAGGCTGCTACTACTACAAGCTCCAAAATAAACTGAATTGAATATCTTAAATTGACTAAAATAATCAGTCCAACTAGAAATAGGACCGATCCAAAACGATCCCAAGTTTAGTTTGAACAAATATACTCATTTCAGCCAGTAAAAAATCACTAATTTTGTTTTATCGTTTTATCGCAGAGTAGTTAAATTATCATTAATAGTTTAGAATAGAATTCCCATCTCCTTGTCATTTTTCTTTCGAATATAGCCTTGTCTTCTCTCTTGATATCAATATTTATGTATATTTTTTGTTATTTAATCTAATTTATTTAATCATATACAAATACAATCCAGGTAAAGACAACAGGCATTCGCCCAAAACTGCTTTAAACCTTAATTTTGAATACACAGTCTAGAGGTTATGTGAAAATGATAACTTCACACACTATTTTGAGTCCAAAAAATGTATCTACTACAATTTTGAATTTATCAGATTAATTAATTTCAAAATACAAATCCAAACAATAATATTCCTTCACAATCGCCAAAAATATTGAAAATTTCACTTAAATCCACAATATTAATATTATACTCATGTAAACATAAAAAAGTATGTTTCAATGGAATATCGATATAGTTTGCAGTTTGGTGTTATCTAGCTTCAATAATATATATTTTCATTCCCTCTCAACTTTCCTATTCCTCTATTTGTCACTCACTGAGTATTTCTTTATTTGTTGTTGCTGTTGTTCAACGGTATTTCAACGGTTCTCATGACCATATTTGGAATTCTGTGGGCGTGTCTTGTCTCGGCCAATGACAGAGCTTAATCTTGATTGGTGATTGGACAACTCACGGCCAATCACATGGCTCCATCCACATTGTTGGGCTGCGCAATTTTTAAGCTTTCGAATTATAAGTGATTAAAGGCGTCTAACAAACGAAACAAGAAACCTATCTAATTAATGGTTTAATGAGACTTGACAATATTAAATATTCATAATGCAATCTCTAACACAACACAGAAAATAATCTTCCACCAAGAAAAGTCTTATCATTCGTATGGTCTACAGAGAAAAACTGTGATAGTTTTTGGAGTATAAAATTGATTTCATTCTTACATTGGAATTCCATCTACAATTAACTAGTCCTTCGAGAGCTTTTCTATCAATAAAAATATATCTAAAAATATATTGTGTCATGTTGACACTGATGGAATGAAGGATAAAATTATCTGAGTATTGAAGAGTGTTAATTCATTTTGAAAAGTGAAAGTGACATAACCAGCATTTTGATTTGGACAGTATGATATAAATTGGGAATGGGACAGTTTTGGGCATGAGCCTGTTGTGCCTTTCCTCATGATAAGTATTTGTACACAATATGAATAAATAAATAAATAAATGAATAAATAGAATGAGATGCACCAGAGTTGAATTCTTCAATTGGCCTACTTTACTCCAAAAACAAAAAAAAGAGTTTGTTTTTCGGAACTTCCCCAAGATTAATCCTCTAAATATTCAATATTTCAGTTATAATAATCTCAAATATTCCTCTTATGTTTGGATTTGAAGCATCTAAATTTGAAAATCTACTTCAAGAACTGAAATTTTTTTGAAGTGCACAACTACAAGACAACCAATTTCGGACTATGTGAACCTTACCTAAATTTTGGAGAAGAACAGAACAAGGTTACCTTATTTTTCCTCTCCCTATCATCCCGATGCTGTACTTATTGTATGAATGAATAAATGATGAAAGCATGAAACCGTGTTGAAAACTAAACGATTGCTTGGTAATGAAACTTTGAAATTAATGGAATGATCCTATCTTTTCCCAAATAAGTTAAACCAATCTAGTTTTGGATTGTAGCAATGTTATTTTATGCACTCCCATTTATGGAAGTTCGATCTCACTAGGCATCAAACCTGCATCATTGTAGAAATCAATCTGAAAAACAAACCAATTGAATTTGAAACAAACCAATTTTGATCAAAATTTCATCAAATATTTTAGTATCACCATACTAACTGAACGTAGGTCATCACATTTTCAAATATCCATGAATTAAGAGAATTGGATTACACGAGTATCAGTGGAAAGTAACATCATCAGTAGTCGGTTGCTGCAAGAATTGAATCTTCATGAATGTTTCCATGAACCCTTCTATATAAGTTGAAAATTCTATGTGTTTGACTTGTGTAAGCTAAGATGAATTTATTGAAAGATATGACTCCCAATTAGTAACTCACGACCAACTAACTCTCAAAGGAAAATATTGTTGAACTGTCTTGGCTACTCAACAGTCAACTATTTTATTGAAGACTGTTGTTGAGATGCTTGCGAAGATGAATTTACATATTTCAGCAGTGTATAATTAGTTTTAGTCTAGCGATTATTTCATGATGGGAATTGGTTAGTGAGTAGTTGGAGAATGAACGTCACTAATTGACGTGGCCGCTGATATAGTACAGCATGCAATTGTAAATTAATATTATTGTTCAAGTTATTAAATGCCAAACCACAAAGAAAATGAGCAATTTACAACGTTGGGTGTTCACTTCATGAGGCACGCAAAGCATGGATGCCTTGCTAATTTATTACTCAAGAAAAGGAAAATCACGTTTCATTTATAGAGGCATATAACTTTTACAGATATGAGAATTCGCGTCACGATATTGATATCACAGACTCTTTTAACGGTATTGCACACATAAGGATGTGGAACACTTTGATAATTATGTAACTCAATTGATTTTAGTTCAAGAATAAATATAAGATTTTACTATAAATATTATATTTGATGGATGAATGGAGAGTTTTTGTGCGTTCACTTGATTGACCGAGCGAAGTGAGGTCTAAGATTCAAGTTGACGGTTTGGCATTTCTCTCAATGTTTAAATGTTTGAATGTTTATATGTTGCGCATTTACGGCGAAACGCGGTAATAGATTTTTATGAAATTTGACTGGTATGTTCGTTTTTAAATTGCGCGTCGACGTATATACAAGGTTTTTGGAAATTTTGCATTTCAAGGATAATATAAAAGGAAAAAGGAGCCTCCTTCATAGACCAATATTAGAGTAAAAATCAGACTATAGAATTATTCACCATGAATCAGCTGACAAGTGATCACACAGATGTGTGGAGAAGCCAGTCTATTGCTGTATTTCCATAAGGTCTATAGTTTCAATCAGGTAGTTGTGGACAAAGACCTTAAAGAGCTGATATAGACCCACAATGCCTATGCCTTCTCAATGATAGCTCTTACTTGAAATTGAAGACCGCCATTTGGGAGATATTATAATATATTATTTTTTTGTAATACTATAGATCACAAAGACATTGGTGGCATTGGTATGTAATAATCTTATGGGTTGCCCCCTCAATGGCGGATTTCAATTCCAAGTACGACACTAGCGCTGCATGTGAGTCTATGCATCTTTAAGGTCTTTGGTTGTGGATGAGAATACTGCGTGAGGTCTACTGTTCACAGAACTACTAGTAAATAAACAAGATAGTTGAATGAATCACCTGAATTCGTGAACATATTCGGGAAATCAAAAACCTAATTTTTCATTGCTTCACATTCGACAGTACTTGAACATAGATATTACTTTCATTGAGTCAGGAGTGATCCATGATTTAGAATTGAAAGATTTTATAACAACCTAAAGATCCCGGGTTCAAACTCTCTTATCTCCAAAAGTTATCAACCAGGTCACTCCTATGTTATCGGATGAGAACTGTCGGTCCGGCTAGAGCGCTAGAGTATGACGTCAACGGGAGCACGATAATTTTTTAGCCGTGGTCAAATATTATGAATTTCGTCCACAAGGCTATCACTGATTATGATATAGATACTGAGGAGATCATGTAGATAAGTTTTCAGGAAAACTTGAAAAGATAAACTTGAAAGACAAGATAACTTGACTCACCAAGTATTCGCCAAGAAAATATATCTTTTAATTTATTTTCATAATTGAGATTGATGAATATTTTATTGATTAATAATATTTCTACATTGTTGTACATCTGGCAACGTTGTACATATAAAAGAGGATTGTGCTATTTGCTTTGTTGATTGATAGACGAGGATAGTAACACCCATGCTAATAAAATACTGCCATTATAACGTGGACCTCACTATGGTAATTTCCATTGAATTGACTTTTCATAATCATCTCCTCATCATTATATTATTATTATATTATATATATCATCTCCAGCACATTTATATTATTAAGAGTTCCAGTTATTATTGCAAGATTATGACTGTGTAGTATTATAAAACTTGTCTTTGAAAAATTCAATTCAATTCGTTTATTTCCACTTGGCATGACAATACATGTACATTATTATTGACCGAGTGAAGTGAGGTCTAAGATTCAAGCCGACGGTTTGGCATTTCTCTTAATGTTTAAATGTTTGAATGTTTAAATGTTGATATGTTTATATGTTTTTATGTTGCGCATTTACGGCGCGGTAATAGATTTTCATGAAATTTAACAGGTATGTACCTTTTTAAATTGCGCGTCGACGTATATACAAGGTTTTTGGAAATTTTGCATTTCAAGGATAATATAAAAGGGAAAAGGAGCCTCCTTCATACGTCAAAATTAGAGTAAAAATCAGACTATAGAATTATTCATCATAAATCAGCTGTCGAGTTGACTATAAATTGCATGCCATGACGCATGCAATCCAATATCTCAATGTAACTTGGTAAAAATTTAACAGCTGTATAGACTATAAATTGCATGCCTCATTGAATGCAATTTTTATGCACTATTAAATAGGATGCAAAGAAGTTATAACAGCTCCTCTGGGCGCCTAGATGTCTTCTGGTTTTCTCGCGCTAAATTCCGGAAAGCGTTATATGATAATTAATCTTGTGTAAGCATGATCTGATCAAATAAATAGTTAGTGTATCAGTGTGAATATGCTTAAGGTTTGGGACGTCGTTAATACTGCGCGAGGTCTACTGTTCACAGAACTACTAGTATTTGATCTAACAAGAATTACATTTACACTAAAACAATACAAAGAACATATTGATTGAGTGGAATTCCCCCACTAAGACTATGCGTCTGAGATTGGGGGACAGTTCCAGCAAGCAGTATTATTCAATAAGTAAATGGGTTGAGATTTAATAAGATTATTATACTTGATGTCATTTTTGTGTCTAGAATCCAATAAATAATTGATTGTCTTCAGGCTATGAATATCCTTCTTGTACCAGATGACTCACTCTCTAAGTTATTGAAACAAGAGATACCAGGATCTATCACGATGATTGGTGAGTGGGGCAGAACTCAGGATCAACAAGTCATCCATATCAGACATGTTGCCACATTCCACGTAATATTAAGACCCACAGGTGTTAAAAGTGTGAATAGATTCATTGAAGTTGTTGACACTGCATATCACCCAGTGAATGTTCACATGTTGCTCTGTGAGGGCCCTGTGGAGCTACCGATGTGTCATGCAGCATTAAAACCTCCGAACAGGATAAAAGAGCACCGCTCTATATCACATGGAAGTGTGGTCTACATTAATAATTTGGCCGCTCTAATCTCCACTAGTTGAGAGGAACAGCTCATTGTATTCAATTAATATTTGAAAGCCGCTGTCTTTGTTGAATGGGAGGAGATGTCTCTCTCAGCTGCCGACCAAGAAATGTTTAAAAGCTCTTCCATCATCTACCCGCCCCACTCCGTCCACCTCCTAAAAACACGAGGGTGCGCCAAAAAACTATGACCGACAGAAATGGGAGTGACAAGTGAACGTAGCAGAGCATCGAAAAACAATCAGCTCTCTAACAAATCGAGAAGAGAGATGGCAGGTATGATACAGCTATCTCGGTTGCTATCTCTGGAATACGTTCAGTAGCTTGCTGGGGATAAGATGCGGTTATCAGATTTCTCTGAACCTTTCCATTCAAAAAGGTAGATCTCTCCGAAGAAACGCCGTGTCATCCTAGATTTACAGATCCTCCATCAAGTGTATCGGTTTATGAAGACACTTATGGGTCGTCCATTTGTCATAGTCTTTTTTTTGTGTAGTTGAGAAGTTGATATTGTGGTAATTATTCATATTGAATGAAAAATTGTCAAAAAACCACAGATTTATTGATACTTAGAAAGACCGGTTTCGGTTATTACACCATTGTCAATCTCCGATAATATTCCAGTTTATCAGAGATTGACAATGGTGTAATAACCGAAACCGGTCTTTCTAAGTATCAATAAATCTGTGGTTTTTTGACAATTTCTTAGTCTTTTTCATTCAATTTTTCATAGTCGTGAGGCGTTTGATGTACACATTTTGAATGTTTTTCTCCCGATTTCAAATTCAATTGATTTTTATAATCTAGATTGGGCCGAGGTTTCAAAACAATCATCCTCCAAAATGTCTATCAACACCAACCAATATTTGTTGTATCAACTTATACTTCTCAACTAACTATATATAACTTCACGATTATGTTCCTAAGTTATACCATAGAGAAACAATAGCGTAAGTAGATATCCCATGGTATAGGGCGTTTATATCGCAACTTTTACTGTTATCTCAAGCTGATAGTCCACGTAGTTCTTTCCCGTGAAGCTTTATGACGCTGGTAGTCTCTCATATTGTGCCGTTAATACACTCTTACCCGGTCAAAACAGTAAAAATCGACAATAATCGGCTTGAGATAACAGTAAAAGCTGCGACATAAACGCCCTATACCATGGGATATCTACTTACGCTATTGTTTCTCTATGGTTATACTCCTGAACAAAACGTTGGTCTGTAGAAGGGGTCGTACAAAAGTATAGTAGCTTAAGTTTATTTTCTCCATACCACAGTATACATACAGTATGGAAACGTGGCTAGTACCCTGGCGCAAAAATCCGCCATCTTGTTAGGAAGTTCCGCATTGTAATAGTATTGATGGGAGGTTCGGATCACTTTACTGATCCGGATCAATTGATCTCGTTCACTACCGCGAGCCAATCAGAAGACCAGGATTGGAACTTCCTAAGGTCACGTGATGTGTCTAGTATTTGTGCCATGTAAAGAGCATTGTATAGAAAGGCGTTTGATTGACAGTTTCCATTCTGTACCTATTCTGTGTCCATTCTATGGTTGTGAAATATAATATGCAATCGATCACTATGAGTGGAATTAAGTATTTATGGAAATCGAATCAGATTCGTTTGCTCAACAATGAATTCAAAATACATCAATTTTTGTCAGATTTGAAAATTATAACAAAATACAAATACAATTATTTCGGACTATGTCTAACCTTATCTGAATTTGGGAGAGGAATAGCACAAGGTCACCTTATTTTTCCTCTCCCTATCATTTTGATGATGTATTTATTGTATGAATCAATCA
This sequence comes from Nilaparvata lugens, assembly GCF_014356525.2. Taxonomy (NCBI): domain Eukaryota; kingdom Metazoa; phylum Arthropoda; class Insecta; order Hemiptera; family Delphacidae; genus Nilaparvata; species Nilaparvata lugens. Next base: position 5,636,272 of record NC_052504.1, read on the forward strand.
ATTTCCAACTTTCCTAACTTCACAGTTATCCTAGAAGAATTTTCAAATTCATAATATTGTAGTTTCGAAATATTGTAGTGCTAGGTAAGATGGTCCTATTCTTACCTACAGTGTTCAAAGAATCTGAAAATAAAAAATCAGTGAACTGGAAACAAAATTCGCATAATCTGCCGATATTATATGTTTTCAATTGAACTATCAAAATCATTTCAACTGATTCAATCATAAAACGAGTGAGTAACTCCCAACAGAATTTTCAAAATTCATGTGGGCCATATTATAACGTCACCGATAGCTTCATGTAATATTATTTCTAACTTCTAATGTAACTTCATCTTGGTCATCTTATTATTGCTTTGTAAAGCCACAATCAACAATCTTATTATTAATCAATGATAATTAAATTATTATCGGGAGGATCCACTCACGAACAGGTTCAACACAAAAATTACTATAGTGAGGTACACGTTATAATGGCAGTGTTTGATTGGCAATGGTATTGCTATCCTTGTCTATCATTCAACGAAGCGGATAGTGTTATCTCTTTTTCGCTTTGCTCTGTTGCCAGATCGTCTTCTAACAATGTAGAGTCAATGAATTATCAACAAAATATCCTATCTGAATTATGGAAATTCGTTATGAAATGATTGAAAAATATAATTTCTTGCTTAGTAAAATATAGGGCTAATTGATTATTTTAAACGAGAATGAACAGCTGATCTATAAATATCGGGGCACCGAGCTTCGCTCATTATTTTTATTTATTGATAAACAGAACACAATTCTCTAAAATGATCGTGTTTATATTTCGCATCTCATGAATATCGGGAATGCGATATTTTGATTTTTCACATACTCAATCGCTTACTCACTTTTTTACTATTCACAGCTGTTCAGCCAAGGATGAATTTCTCCTTTTCATGTCCTTCAGCGAGTTTTTCCAAGGATGAGACCTAGTGCAATCGAATTTTTATATCATAAACCTACTATGTTCCAAATTTCGTGAAAATCGTTTGAGCAGTTTTCGAGATCCGTTATATATATATATATATGCATATGCATACATAGGCCAAAATTAGAAAAAAAAACATAATTTTAAACTTAATATTTCAAATACCAATAGAATTTAGAACGTTCTGGAGCCACTGACACGCATCTTCTCCAGCATCATGGAGGGCCGACAGCCCTCCATGATAGGAGTATTGTGGACACTCAGATATTAGGTGGTTCATTGATTGGATTTGTCCACATTGGCACAGAGGATCAGATGTGTATCCCCATGCTGTCATCAGCTCAGCACACCTTCCCACCTGCGTCCTGAACCGGTTAAGGCCACACCACTCTCTACGTCTCAGCTGGGTGCCAGGAACAATGTCATTAGGGTCATCCACAAGGCCTTTGTTCCTGACCTCTCCCTGCAACCATCTCAGTCTCCATAACTCCCTTGCACTTCTAATTTCCTCTTGCTCGTCAAGTCTCAAGTATCTTCTTGACTTGAGGCGCCTTGGTGGAGGGTTAGCCAAATCTCTTGAGACTGGGAGATCCTCATGAATGTGTTGTAACTGGGAAATGAACTTGTTCTTCTTCACCAACCTTCTGAGATCTGGAGGCATGAGATCCGTTGAACTTAAATAACCAGATATAAAAATATATAAATACAGAGATTGCTCGCTTAATTTATAATAGGATCAATAAACCTGTATCAGCTACCGTCTATAGAAGGCATTGACAAGACAGAGGATCGGCAACGTTGTTCTCCTCCTATCTTTCTCCACTGCCAATATAACGTGGACCTCGCTATAGATAAAGTATCGTTATGATGATTTGAAGAGACTCGTGGGATCAAGCTGGCTGGGATGATAGTGAATTCATGTTCTAAACCTGTAATAATGCATGGATAAATGGAGCAGAGAAGAAGCCGCAAGATCAGAACAGGACAGCCAACCTCCAACAGCCAAGAACTGTAATCTCTTTAATTGAAAACGAGTGCTCAGTCCTAGCCCAGCTTCTGCTGTTGCTACCACTGCGTGGTCTTCCAATTAGCATGGACGATCTCTCTCCTCCATCCAACCCTAATACCAGTTTTTATTCTCCCGTTCATATTCACCCAATTTTCTTTCATTTACAAGGGCGTTACTACACGTTCTCCTCCCGTCTGATAGCCTAGCATTTTGATCGCGTTTCCTGCTGACCCTTCCCCCCTTTGGGTACATAAATTCCCCCCACACCCCTGCCCCACACAACCGGCTACCGATTTGGATCGCTCCGACTTCTTCGTCTTAATTGGTGCTTCAAACACTGAATCTGCTGCCTCCAGTAGCTTCTGCTCCGCCTTATTCACTCCCTCTTCTTATAGTTTCCTTCCTTTTTTGAATCTCTTTCTATCGAGCTCCTCAAGTCGTTTCCAGTGAACAGATGGTGCAGATTTTGAATTGTAAATGATGCAGAAGAAAAGAGAGAACAGAATCCGATTTCGGTCACGCAGCTTCGTTCTTTGATTTTATTAACTAAAGGTTTTCTTGGTAACTCTTGTGTTATCACAAGTTAAACTGGTGGTTCAACTGTCAGGTTAAACTGTCGGTTCGAGCTGAAGTATGACAGTCGTAAGGCCCATAATATATCATTCAAGCCAGGAAGGATATCCCCGTAAGTGAATCCAACAAAAATCCATACGAGTCAACCACACCAAACTCAGCAACCCAAACATCCAACCAACAAACAAGAAACTCTTTACGAATTTACTTTACTCACATTTTTGAAATCATATCCAAAATTGCATTTTAAATCTCATCAAACTACATTTAATTAGTCTAATTTGAAAAAATATGATAGGCATTTGTTTTGTCTCCATTATTGTAGTAGTAGTAGACCTACCAGTAATCAAATCACACTCATTTCTACAATTATGTCTTCTCATGACTTTCACAAACTTGAGATCGTGAATTTCACTTTAAAGTTATAGTAGAGTATCAAATTGCTATAGACTGGTAATATGCACAAGGGTGAACTCATTCAAACTGTCGAAGTGTGAAAGTGTAACTGAATTAGAATATAGAATTTCAATGAATTAATAAAATAAATAACATTTTTACGCCAAAAACAAACAAATCATGATCAACGTCAATCAAGTATTTTTCTTGTATTTCTTTTTCTTCTTCTTCTTCTTATCTTCTTCTTCTTCTTCTTCTTCTTCTTCTTCTTCTTCTTCTTCTTCCACTTCTTATTTCTCGTCTTCTTCTTCTGCTTATTGACCGAGCGAAGAGAGGTCTAAGATTCAAGTCGACGGTTTGGCATTTCTCTTAATGTTTAAATGTTTATATGTTGCGCATTTACGGCGAAACGCGGTCATAGATTTTAATGACATTTGACAGGTATGTTCCTTTTTTAATTGCGCGTCGACGTATATACAAGGTTTTTTGAAATTTTGCATATCAAGGATAATATAGAAGGAAAAGGAGCCCCCTTCATAGCCTACGTCAATATTAGAGTAAAAATCAGACTATAGAATTATTCATCATAAATCAGCTGACAAGTGATTACACAGATGTATGGAGAAGCCAGTCTATTGCTGTATTTCCATAAGGTCTGTAGTTTCAATCAGGTACTTGTGGATGAGAATACTGCGTGAGGTCTACTGTTCACAGAACTACTAGTTCTAAAATATTAAAGCCAAAAACGTCAACTAAAAAACTACCGTTGTCATTCTACGGTCTCTATAACTCACAAACAAGACTTATACTAAAGTTTCAAAAAACAACTAGACGTGTGACTGTTAAGTTCACTATTGTTGTATGAAGAGGAAGATGAAGAAGAAAGCCGCATGTGTTGTGCAGGATCGTGATTGCTAATGACAGCTGATAAATGGCGCAGATATTCATTAAGCGCCTGCAAAGACTTACAAGCAGGCCGGCTCAGTGTTTGCCGCCAACTAATAAATACAAGTGGACTTCGAGCACACCAACAACAATTATTGTTGGGACGAATTTTCGAGGGATGACTCAATACTCAATACTTGCCCAACTCCTAATGAAGATATTGGTGGGGGGTGGGGGGCAAGATGCCTGGCTGGTTACTTAGAGTAACAGCTTTGCCACAAGATCGTGATGAGATTATTCTGCTGTCTTCTTCCACTTCGTTTTTCTTTTCTATTCATTCCTCTTCTTCTTCTTTTGCTTTTTCTATTCAATCCTCTTCTTCTTCTTCTTCTTCTTTTTCTTCATCTTCTTCTTCTTCTTCTTCTCTTCTTCTTCTTCTTCTTCTTCTTCTTCTTCTTCTTCTTCTTCTTCTTCTTCTCTTCTTCTTTCTTTTCTTTTCTTTTGGGTTGTAGGGCAGAGAGGACCAGGAGTCCTAACTCTACTCTTATAAAAGCAAATAATGAATCAATTTTCTTATTATTATTATTATTATTATTATTATTATTATCTTCTTCTTCTTAAAAAAAATATATTACTATTTTCATTTCATTCATCACATTACAAGTGAGTGTTTATTGCAGTCAAAGTCGGCCTTAGGCAAGACTTTGGTGCATTACTAAACTGAAATGTACAAAAATGATCTCACAATGGATGCTGTGCTGAGAACAACTTCTTTTTTCTACAACTGTGCGTAAAGAAAGAACTTACACACTCAATTCTCCTCATAAAACAGCTTATTTCTGAGGAGAATCTACTTTTTCGCTCGCTAACCATCCGCGCATGCGCAGTAGATTTACTTTACGCTCCCAAATCATTCGCGCATGCGCAGAAGAGTTTCTTTACGCTTCCTAATCAGCTGATTATAAGCAGCTCGCCAAAAAGTCAGATCTTAACCTAAAAAGTCGGTAATTGTAACTCCGCCGATATAAGTAATTTAACAGGTTTGGGCAGTTGTAGAAAAAAATTTGTATGTGATTCGCGCGTAATGCTTCTTTATCGCTCTTGCAAAATTATCACGCTCCGCTTCACGTCGCGTGATAACTACTGTTTTGCGCGAGCGATAAAGTCGCTTATTACGCTCTCAATACATAAATAGCTATTTCCATGGCATATTTTGCACTTTTCGATATTCCCATCTGACAGATGGTTATTTTTTCTCTCCTTTTTCTTCTTCTTTCTCTTCTTCTTCTTCTTCTTCTTTTTCTATATTTTCTTCTTTTCTTTAGGGTTGTGTGTCAGAGAGGACCAGGAATCGTAACTCTGCTCTAATAGAGGCAAATAATCAATCAATCAATCAATCTTTTTCTTCTTCTTCTTTCTTCTTCTTCATTTCTTTAGGGTTTGTGTGGCAGAGAGGACCAGGAGTCCTAACTATTCTTCTTCTTCTTATTATTATTAGCATCATTTTTCTCTCTTTCACGAGAAAACTTGTGGGGTAGGTAAGAGTAAAGGAAGAAACTGGTGGCGGTTAGAGGAGTAGGTGTAGAAGACGAATGAGAAGGAGGATGAGTAGGAGGAGGAGGAGGAGGAGAAGGAGGAGGAGGAGGAGGAGGAGTGGTAGGAGTAGAATGGGGGAGGAGGAGGTGGCGGCGGAGGTTTAGGATGAGGAGCAGTACAAGAAGGATAAGATTGAGGAGGAGGCGGAGGATTAGGAGTAGGATGATAAAGAGAAGAAGGAGAAGAACTGAGAGAAAGAGGGAGAAGGGGGAGTTGGATGAGGAAGATGATGTTGAAGAGGTGAAGGAGGAGGAGGAGGTAGTTCAAGTGTTAGGTTTGGCATAAAGTACTCCTCTTTCGATCGTCATCTTGCTGGCATCTCTTTTGCACGCTCTAGCATGAACATACCACACCGTACACATGACAGAGGTGATTGTCCTTCTCTTTCCAACTACAGCTTCGTTCATACTCATTCAATTTCTATTCCCTAACACTATCATTACTTCATTTCCTGAACAACCTTTTTGAAGCATATTCTCTCTTCCATCCTCTCACAATGGAATCTTCACTTATCTCTTTTTATCGTATGATATGAGTCAATATTCGTTCTGTGCTACTATAAACTATATAACTTTTCTAATTCATCTGGGCTTATTACATGAGAAAATACGAACTAATCATATTAGTAGTTAGCTGGTTATTAGAAAGGGAATTCTCTAGAATATCTGCTTGTATTTTCTCATGATTGGTTGTATTAAGTCAACCACTAACGTTATGTTTAGCCGGACATGTTCGACTGAAATTTTTCTGTGAATGTTAGCTGCAAATATTTTAAGATTAAATTATGGCAAGACTAAAGAGACATTCAGAACGTCAATAGAGGTCGAGTTAAGAATTGGAAACAGCAGCATTGAGTCTGTCAAAAATATAAAAGTACTGGGTATAGTCATCGATTCAGAGAATTCATGGAAGCCACATTTGTCATATTTGAGACGAAGACTTAGGTTTGCGATTTTTGCGATTAGACATTTTGAAATTACTGCTAAAGAAAGAAACGCTCAGACAGGTATATTTTTACTTTCCTTGCCCTATTACCATAGATAAGGAAAGTATTGCTTTCCGAAAAAAATTAAGGTACCCAAATTTCTAAATTTCTATATGTTTCAAGGTCCCCTGAGTCCAAAAAAAAGGTTTTTGGGTATTGGTCTGTATGTGTGTGTGTATGTATGAGTGTATGTGCGTCTGTGTACACGATATCTCATCTCCCAATTAACGGAATGACTTGAAATTTGGAACTTAAGGTACGTTTACTATAAGGATCCGACACGAACAATTTCGATCAAATGCAATTCAAGATGGCGGCTAAAATGGCAAAAATGTTGTCAAAAACAGGGTTTTTCGTGATTTTCTCGGAAACGGCTCCAACGATTTTGAACAAATTTATACCTAGAATAGTCATTGATAATCTCTAGCAACTGCCACAAGTCCTATATCTGTAAAAATTTCAGGAGCTCCGCCCCATCAATGCAGATAGATCCCCAATTATCAGGCTTCAGATACAATTGAAACAAAAAAAATCAAGTGGAGTAGATTGAGCATGAAAATCTCCACAATTAATGTTCAGTAACATTTTACCCTGAAATTGAAAATAAGCTTCAAATTCGAGAAAATGTGATTATTCAATTGCAAATTATTGTTGATTCTATTAAATCATTCACTATGAAGAGATAGCAGACCTCATGTGTGTCTCCAGCGTTATTGCCCGGTCACCAGCTGGCTCAAATCTTTGAATAGTGGACTTAAGATGCGCGGGAACACTAGCGTCAGGTGATCAATTTTTATAACGGCAAGGAAAGTTGTGTAAGTGCGCCACACCAGATTTTATTTTTCAATATTTCATTCCCTCTTGATATTTGATGTTGTTTTCTGGGGGAATTCGAATGGTGTTATGGAGCTATTCAGACTGCAGAAATGGGCATTGAGAGTAATGACAGGAGAAACAAGAAGAACCAGTTGTCGGCCAATTTTTAAAGAACTGAAAATCCTTCCGTTGCCTAGTCTTCACATTTTCGAGACACTTTGTTTTATAAAGAAACACCAACATGAGTTCAATACAGGAGAGGTATTTCACAATTACGGAACTCGGTACAGGCAAAACTTGAGAGACGAGGTTCATCGAGCAACTCTTTATCAGCGGGGAGTGAAAAGCGCTGGTATAAAGGTGCGTACAGATTTACGCGCCGCGAACATGAGCAATTCACTTTTAATCAGCTGATGCCAAGATTTTTATATCTGTGTCTTACCGTTTGTGTAGACATACAGATATAGTCAGCTGATTAGAAGTGAATTGCTTATGTTCGCGGCGCGTAAATCTGGACGCACCTTTAGATCGTTCAATGCTCTACCTGCGCATCTCAAGGTGATGAACGGTAAGAGTTTCAAAACAATAATAGAAAATGAATTATTGAATGTCTCTGCATATTCAATTGCGGAATTTATGGGTCATTGCGAGCAAGTGAGTCTGATAAGATAAATTCTATGACTAAGATTAATCGTTTAGACTGATTGACGAATCTACATACCCCTTTTAGGCCGGTTACAGAGCTCGACCGACCGTCAGTGCGTATGCACCATCCTGACCATACATAAGTTTTTCTGACTCACAAAATGGACGCCTTTACAGATTTTTATTGCAGCTTATTATCTTCGTAAACGAAAGATTAAAAGACGTAGATTTGGTTGCCCAAAGAGCATTTCAAAGGGAATTTAGTACCATTATATACATCATTGCTTGGGGTGAAGATACATTTTCCCAACTACCTCAGAATGTCCATCACAAAATTTTGATGAGTTATTTCGAGCTTGTATCACGATTGGGAATACTTGCAGTGACTTTTTTAGCTACGGATCAAATAAATGTAGATAATATTAATAATAGGCCTATATGATATTTTTCAATAAAAATTTAGAAATAATTGAAAAAATGTATAGAAAAACTCTGAATTCAAATATGACAATATTAATTGAATTCACTCATTATGCTATTCAATTCAATATCAGCTGATTGTCGCACATTGGTTATGTTGCGATCGGTCTACTAATCAGTACAGCTCTGAAAGCTTCTATTTGTTTCAATAGCGCGTCAGTCGACCGATGGAACGGATGCGCCCGAGCTCGACCGATGGTCTCGTACGCTGTATAAAACGCATGGTCCTGACCGTGCGCATGCGTGCGGTAAGTCCTGCTCTGTACGGATACATGGAACATCTATGGAAAAGACAAGCGCGACTGACGTACGCACTGACAGTCGGTCGAGCTCTGTAACCGGCCTTAAAGGTGGTCAATAGATGATTTGATGATAATAATAATGGATTGTTCTGTGAAATTATGGCCCGCAAGAGCACACAAACTACGGCACACCTGAGTCTGAAGCGATACAGTCAAAAATGTCCGATGAAACGTTATATTGGTGTCTGGCCTCATTAGTTTTTTCCATTCCTCCCATTCATCAATGCTCCTCTTTTTGATTTGTATACTATTAAGCTATCAAATTGAAAAAGTTATCTCAGGAAAAATTTTTTTTCCTATCATTACTTTTTGAGATATGAGCGCCTAAAGTTTAAATTTTTGGGACAGAACTTTTCAAGTTCGGTATGAGATAATCCATGAGATTTAGAGGATAGATTCTTCATTGTATTGTTGATCTAATAAAACAAAAATATCAAATTTAAACATTGCAATTTTATATAATCGTTATTATAATTGCATTTGATCTTTATTCTCATTGATTAATTATCTATACTTTGTAAAATTCGTTGAATAATTAGCATTACCGTCTTTCAATGTAATAAGCCAGTCAATTAGCCCGTCAATTAGTGTATAAGCCAGTAAATATTGTAACATACATAAATAAAGAAATCTAATCTAATCTATCTGTCTCTCTGTTTTCCTTTCCACCTTTCTTTCTTGTATCTTCTCTCTTCCTTTCTCTCTGTGGATCTGCCCCTTTCACTCACTCAAATATGTCTTATTCACGTCCTCCTTATTCTATCTTATACACTAGCTATACAATCTCACTCTCACTCTCACTCATTCTCTCTCTCTCTCTCTTGCCCCTCATTCTATCTCTATTCATTTCTCTTTCTCTCTCTCAGTCCTCGTTATCCTATCTTCGTCTGTTACATACTTGCTACACAATCTCTCTCTACTTTCCTCTCTCTCTCACTCTATCTCTCTCTCTCCTTTGCCCCTAACTCTATCTAAATACATTTCTCTTTCACTCTCTCTGAGAGAACAGTACAAGTTAGGTCAGAGGTGGACTCGTGCCCAGCCCGGGGTTAAATGCTAACTCCGTGTTGAACACACTCGACCAACGTAGCAATTGCCTAATGACAACACACAGCCGGGACAAAGTGATTCTCCAACATACATTGTCCGAGTCGGCCATCACGAGTCTGCTAAGTAGTGCTGCTCGAACAGGGCGTGTAGCATTTTGAGCAGATTTAACCCGACATAACGATATCTTTATCAACACAATAGATGGCAGAAATCAAGCAGATTGCACTAGACCTCAAGATGTTTCTATCAGCACAATATAATATTTAGTGAGGTCCACGTTATAATGGCAGTGTTTGATTAGCAATGGTATTGCTATTCTAGTCTATCATTCAACAAAGCAGATATATCTTTCTCGCTTTGCTCTTTTGCCAAATAGTCTTTCAACAATGCAGTTTAATGAATGTTACATATGATAATTATTATTATCATATGATTTCAATGCACTAGTTACCAGGAGGTTAATAACAGTTTAGTCTTCAATGTATTAAAATAAAGATGGTTGATATGGAGAGTATTATTTATTCAATATCTAACAATGAATAATTAACAAAATATTTCATCTCAATTTTGAAAATTCATTATGAAATTATTAAAAAAATAAATGCTGTAAATCACCCCGAAGACTTCTGCTACTGCAGACATTGACAACAGAGTTAACAGCTAGATGGAAAATCGATGAGAACTACTATCCAAAAATTAGTTGCCAGCCCGGGAATCGAACCCGGTACCTCCCAATTGCTAGTCAGGAATGCTTACCCTTACACCAAACTGACAATCTCTGGTTAGCAGCGCTCATTTTATACGAAGCCATAGCGGCCAACCAGTTACAGAATCTCCATCATCAGTTACAGAATCAACCAGTTCTCATTGAATTTCCATCTAGCTGTTAACTCTGTTGTCAATGTCTGCAGTAGCAGAAGTCTTCGGGGTGATTTACAGCATTTATTTAGGATTTTCGAATCAAAATTCTTTACAATTCTTGACGATAGCTGATACAGGTTTATCAATGTAATAATAATTGTTCATCTTCGTTCAAAATAATCAATTATATTTTATTAAGCAAGAACTATATTTTTCAATAATTTCATATTGAATTTTCATGATAAAGAACATGAATTAAACATAAAATATTTGAACATAAAGAACATGATAAAGTCATGAATTTTCATGACTGATTATCATTTCTACATTTTTAAGAGCCGATCTGGCAACAGAGCGAAGCGAGAGAGAGATAGCGCTATTCGCTTTGTTGAATGAAAGTCAAGGATAGCAGTACCATTGCTAATCAAACACTGCCATTATAACGTGGACCTCACTATAGTTTAAAGGATTGATTACATCAACAACGATTCCTCATAAAAAACTTCTTGTTATGAAAAACTCATTGAATTAACCACAAATTATTAAGGAAGCCGCAATTTTTTTGACGAAATGTCACTTATGGGAGTTAAATGAGTGAGAATTTCCCTAAACACAAGCTAATCAATTAAAAATTTGAAGATTTACTGCCATTAAAAGAGAAATGAGAAGTTTAGTAGAACAGATTTGAACCCATCTCGAGCTAGCCAATGAGAGAGCGGAAATTTTGTAGTTTGAAGGTCAGCCAATAGGAATCGAGAAACTGAAAATTCGACCAATCACAAGCCAACTAATGAGAAACGAGCTTTTCGTTGTCATAGCGAAAGGCAATGACAGCTCAGTAAGAATGAATTTGAACTCTTCTATAATGCTAAGCAATGATAGTGTAGCATTTTTGTTGTAATGAGTACAGCCTTCAGATTATTGTTGTCGAGTAGGAGAAACAACCAATCAAAATCTTAACAGTGAGGGAGTAGAAATATTAAAAATCGATTCAATCAAATAGAATGAAGCCTATATTAATTTATTTTCATCTGACAAAACACATTTTTCTTTGATAAACTGTCCATGACCAATATTTTAAGGAGATATAGATATCTAAAGGATAAGACTACAATTTTATCAATAGAACAGTATTAATTTGTAGTGCGAAATTTTCAGTTCAATATTATCATCAATTTGTTTGCTTTTTGAATGTGAATTTGTGCTTAGAAATGAGTTTTTCGATTTTAAACTTTATAAAATAAAAATGCAGGAAGTCAAAGTGCAAATTTTTAGTGAGAAACATGAATAATCCAATAAATAACCTATAAAATTGAGTGTTGATAGGAAATGATATCGAGTAATACGGCAAGGCTTTCTGTCAAAAGGCAGTTCTATCCATATAGAAGGTAGGATGATATTCAAGGTATCGAAGATATCTTAGGATGTTCTATCCAAAAGGATCTCTCTGCCGATAAAAGCAATAAGAATAAATGAAAAATAAAGTACAATCTTATAAAACTGATATCTCTTTACGCGGTACACAATTCAAAAATTGAAAGAATACATTTTATAAAAGTACAACAGAAGTTATACAGACTCGAGATCCAATTTCTAGTTCCACTTTACTTTGAAGTCAAATGGATGCAAAAGCAAAGCATGTCAGAGTTAAGAAGGTTTTTAAAAAAAAATGCTTTTTCAAAAATATAGTATCCAATACTGTATGAGTAAACTGATCGACACAAATCACTTGAAGATGCCTATTTTTCTCTTTCTATTGTCATGACAATACAGTGTCACTCATGACAATGAGAAGAGAAAAATAAGGATCTTCAAGTGATTTGTGTCACTCGTTATGACAATGAATCGTTATGTGATGTATTATGACAATACAGTGTCACTCGTTATGACAATAGAAAGAGAAATATAGGGATCTTCAAGTGATTTGTGTCACTCGTTATGACAATGAATCGTTATGTGATGTATTATGACAATACAGTGTCACTCATTATGACAATAGAAAGAGAAAAATAGGGATCTTCAAGTGATTTGTGTCACTCGTTATGACAATGAATCGTTATGTGATGTATTATGACAATACAGTGTCACTCGTTATGACAATAGAAAGAGAAAAATAGGGATCTTCAAGTGATTTGTGTCACTCGTTATGACAATGAATCGTTATGTGATGTATTATGACAATACAGTGTCACTCATTATGACAATAGAAAGAGAAAAATAGGGATCTTCAAGTGATTTGTGTCACTCGTTATGACAATGAATCGTTATGTGATGTATTATGACAATACAGTGTCACTCGTTATGACAATAGAAAGAGAAAAATAGGGATCTTCAAGTGATTTGTGTCACTCGTTATGACAATGAATCGTTATGTGATGTATTATGACAATACAGTGTTACTCGTTATGACAATAGAAAGAAAAAAATAATTTTGTGTCGATCAGTTTACTCATACAGTTAATTCATCATACATAACACAATAATCAATACTCACTTAAATTTTCAGGGCTACTAGAATAAAAGAGTACTTGATTATATTATATTGTGTTTCACAATCATCAAATCTCACTATACTTCAAACCTATGAAAATCTCTACTACCCAAAAATCAATGAATGACAATGCAAAGGTGTTATCCTTCACAATTCGCCTGTTGAACAAGACACTGTTCGCCCTCTCCTATAATATATATCTTCCTGATAGCACAGTTTTATATCCGAGGCAAGAGAAAATAAAAAGAATGAATGATATTAAGTCGGACTATCTGGTCGCTTAAGAGTACAGAATGGAACAAAAAACGAAGACAATAGTCTCAAGGCAGAAAGAGGATTTGTTTGTTGAAGAGATAGTTAGTTGGAGTGCCACGTGAATATGAGGATCACTTCTAACTTTCAGATTCCCTTATGGGGTGCTGTCCTGTGCTTCCCATGTGTTCAGTGCTGTAAGTTTGGAGTGAATCTGGCATGAGGATGAGCCGCAGGCCAAATAGATCGGTCTGGCACAGGTGGGAACTGGGAACCTCTCTCTCTTCTGAGAGAGAGGGAACTGGGAACCTGTTCCAGAGAGAGCGCACCTCTCCAATAGAGACGAAAAATTACAAGGAACCACTTCATAAGATGTCAGCATCCTTCACCAACGCTGCCCATTCGAACCATGCTGAACGTTTGGGATGAAACAAACTGAACGATCATCATCATAGTCATTTCCTTCACAACCAACTCGATAAAGGCGAAAAGGACTTTTTTGTAAAACCCGTCACACCAATCGTTCGATCACGTGCTCCATTGAGTGAAAGAAACAAGATTTGGGAAAGGATTTAGTCGAATTTGTCAATACCTTATTAGTAACCTGATGTGACCTGCATTTGTATTGATCCAGCATAGTTGTGTTCATCTGTTGAAGGAATTTTAATGTTCGATTTAATTATATTCCACAATAAAACGCAAAACATTGCTAGTTTCTATTCCAAGGTAATGTACCTCCAGAGAAATAAAAACTTGTCAACTAGTTTACTGAATCCAGAACTTTGGATGATAGTATTGATAGTCTGAATAATTGGCAGAAAGGTGATGATTGATACTTGATAGGCTAACATTTTTTCGATAAAATTTTTGATTTGTTCATTTCATTTACAAGTATTTTGCTTTTTTATGAGAGTATCAAATCGTTAATGGAAAGTAAAAATATCTTCAGTATTTATAATGATTTCAAGTTAATATAATATGCCTTAATTCTGTCTATTATGCTAGATGCTATTTATACTTGTGAAAACATGCCCCTCTTGTCATCTTCCAATCAATTTGTAATATATGATATGTATTATAAATATTGTAATGCCTGTATTATATATATTATAATGCCTGTATTAGAATTTCTCTGCTTCATCTTGAATAATGACCTGGAAGAATTGAATAGAAATTGTAACTGAGAACTGCCTCGAAAACTCAATAATGAGAAACTCTAAAATGATATGATAGTTGCTACATAGACAATATACCAATTAATACCATGAAGGAATATCATTAGGAATAGCCTAAGGATGAGTGTGGTTAGCATCATCATCCATCATGGACTAGGCTTGTAAAGCCTGTTCCGGTGTCCACCGCTTCCTCGGTCTTCCGACGTCCCTTTTCCCATCCAACTGTAACTTCCAACAGTGGTTAGCATATCTCAATAATTTTCCGGAAATTCTTGTAGTATTGAAAATATTCCTTCCAGATGAATTCCGGTGGTTCGGAATCTAACTAAAACTGTAGGTCCATTCATCTTCAATTATCATCCGCTTCATTACCCACGCACAAGCCTAGAGCTCATATAGGCATCACCCTCAGCAAAAAAACAACCTATGATGCAAGTTAATACTAGTCTATACTAAGCCAATATGAGTAAATAAATTGAGATATGTGAATTCAAATGAATTTCCTTCACAGTATCATTGGTGTATCACAGGTTTTATGAGAAATTCCTTGCTTCGAATCACTTCAAACAGAATCGTAACTGAATAATAATGATATCCACGCTACTAAAGATTGTCAGAGTTGGCTTGTTTGAGGATTGAAACGATCTCCTCCATTTCAATCCGCGAGCGTTGCAGCATTTAAAATGAAGCCTTGTCAGGTACATATACAGAGTGTCCGCGAATGTGAGAGTAATAAAAATGCACAATGGTGCTATCCGTCACCCTGGCCAGGTATCAGAGCTGCCAACGTGACTATTAAAAATTTACCACATTTTTATTACTCGGTACGAGTGGACATATCCGTTGACAACATCTCTCTCACGAGAAATAGTATACACTGACGGTAGTGATAATGTGTTGTCCTATGGGCTCTGCGTGTCTCTTCCAGATGTGTTATTCACATATTTTAAACAAATTTACAAGTTTCCAGCAGGCTGAGGAATGTGAGGGCGCGCTAGATCCGCTCTCTCTGCCCCACAGCGCGATCTATCTCAGATTTCAGACCACTCGCCATCCATTTCCAGCGCTTTTATTGTTGAAATATAAACCCCATAAGCACTGTGCAGTACATAAATACGGCTGTCACTGAAGCATATCATGTTTTCATAGCGATGAATAATTTAGAATGTTATTGCTTCCTGTGCCCGCGGACAAGTTTGCAGAATTATGCTCTTTTCAGCCGAACGTTTATGAATAATGTAGCCTCTATAAGATCCCCAAGTCTTATGAAACTTTATCTTGGAGATTCTGTGAGATACATGAAGCCGGGTTCGAATGAGAGAGGGATGTGACGAGTGAAACATTGTCAAGCTTTTTATTTCATTAATCTTCAATCTATTTTATCTATTAAAACTAGGCTGAGCCTGTACTATTTCTCTCCACAAATTTTGATAAAAAGTTAATGTTGTCCAAAGGTTGAGGTTATGATATCACACACTGCTTCGTCACTTGATTTTTGGTCCAGGAATAATGATTTGAAGATTTTGAATTTTGAAGGTTGACATTATTCTTCAAATAAATCACAGAATGTATCACAATGAATAAAAAAATTAAGAAATATTTTACTTATTTTATAAATTTGAATACAAAATCACAAACCTACCCACTCTTAGTAAGTTACAGCTGTTACTAGACTCTAACTCGTCGTCCGTATTTTGTAGCTACACTATAAAAAAATTAAATTGAAAATTATAATTTTTAACGTTAGTAAATGGTAGTAAAGTCTTTCTCCTATTCATAAAACTCCTATTTTTATCTAACCTCGTTTCATAGAATACTGATATTAAATGAAAATGAAAATCTTAGTACTATTTTGTAAAATTGTTTATATACTCACAACATGTTTCGGCCATGACTTATCAAGTTGATTAGATAATGGCATCATAGCCAAAATATTATGTTGTATGTAAACAATTTTACCAAATGGTATTCAGATTTTGATTTTTTATTTATACTCACGATTAGCCTTAACGAAAAAAGACAAAACTGATATTGTATTTTCACTGTCTCCACTAGTCTTGTTCCATTCTACGAAATTATTTCTTTAGTTATGGATTATCATTTATTCCTGTGGAGTGGCCGTAGTCGAGTGGATCAGATGCTGGCTTTCTGATTCAGAGGCCCGGGTTCAAATCCCGGCCCTGGCAAGATCGGATGGACACGTTAACTTCCCGGCTGCCTAAAAAGCAGTCGTTAGGTCATGTCAGAGGCCCTGAAATTGATCAGTTGCGACCTGAAAACTCCAGGCCTGAGCCATATTATAAACTCGATATTATTATTATTATTATTTATTCCTGTTCATATCACACAATACTGTAAACTCTAAATTTGTACCATTTCTCAATGCAATGGATATTACACATACGAGCATGAATGTAATATTCAATGAAAAAGACTAATACATTTTCAAAAAACACAGATTTATTGATACTTAGAAAGATCGGTTTCGGTTATTACACCATTGTCAATCTCTGATAAACTAAAAGTTTAATTTTGAATTTTTTTTTGGTAACCGGTTTCGGTTATTACACCATTGTCAATCACTGATAAACTAAAAGTTTAATTTTAAATTTAATTTTTAGTTTATCAGAGATTGACAATGGTGTAATAACCGAAACCGGTCTTTCTTACAAACAATGTAATATTCAATGAAAAAGACTAAGAAATTGTCAAAAACCACAGATTTATTGATACTTAGAAAGATCGGTTTCCGTTATTACACCATTGTCAATCTCTGATAAAATAAAAGTTCAATTTTTAATATAATTTTTAGTTTATCAGAGATTGACAATGGTGTAATAACCGAAACCGGTCTTTCTATGTATCAATAAATCTGTGGTTTTTGACAATTTCTTAGTCTTTTTCATTGAATATTACATTCATGCTCGTATGTGTAATATCCATTGCATTGAGAAA
Source organism: Nilaparvata lugens (assembly GCF_014356525.2). NCBI lineage: Eukaryota > Metazoa > Arthropoda > Insecta > Hemiptera > Delphacidae > Nilaparvata > Nilaparvata lugens. The sequence goes on from NC_052504.1 coordinate 5,653,695, forward strand.
TGGTACAAATTTAGAGTTTTACCACAAAAAATTTATAATTACCACTATATCAACTTCTCAACTACACAAAAAATGAATGTAATAATTGATATATTTTCATTTCACCAAATATTATCTCTATTTTCCGTGCAGATCAATTCATTTGGCGTATTAATGTTTTGAACTCATTCTAAAATCAATCATTGATTTCTCACACCATAATATAGAAATTTCAGGTTATCAGAATTCAAGAGAGAGAAAGGTGACGGAAGAAACTCACTTGAGGAAAGTAGTAATCACTAGAAACAAAGAATCCTTGTTGATTGAATGTGATACAAATTATTGAATAGTTTGATTGATAGTCATATAATTTAATCTATTGTAACGCAAAGTATTTTTTGGAAGAATAAATTTCAATTTCAGTTTCAGAGCTTTGTAGTGTTGAGAGATACACTACTTATTATAAAATAGATATCAGAAGTGCCTTCAGCCTTCAGTACAACTAAATGACATGGTTTTTTCAGTGTCTCTTTTTTCAGATGTTTTCTACTTTCTTCATGAACGAGATAAATTTGGTTATCATTCATCCCCGCAATGGATCGATCTCAAGTTCAATAATTGAAACATTATAGATTCGAACAATTAACTTTTATGAGCGATCAACAAGTATAAACCCCATCAAAAATGTCTTTGAAACAGCGTCCATTGTCAAATTCATATCGTATCCCATTTAGTTATCATTGAGTATTTTTTCAAATTATTTCTGTATGCAGTACATCATCATTTAATGATTTGAGTTACAATCAATCCAACACTTTACAGTCCATATTCTCGTTACACTAATGAAATAATAAACAATAAATTTACACTCTCATTACACTAACCATGAAAACATATCAATAACCATCATAATCAAAAAATCTACTCTCCACTCATGTTCAAAAGCATAGCATGCCTGGTCGAAATCAGTTTCATTCGATAATTTCCTCAACACTCCATGGTTTCAGGTTTCGCATGAACAGATAACGAGTGGGAAGGGTATAAAAAGACTGAAACAGAGATAGATAGCGAGTGGGGAAGAAAAAGAAGAAGAAGAAGATGGAGGAGGAGGAGGAGGAGGAGGAAGAAGAAGAAGAAGAAGAAAAGAAGAAGACGAAGTATGTCCAACCCGTATCTTTTTCGGTTCAGAGTACAGGAAAGATTGTAGAAGATATAGACTGCTCTATCGTGTTTGTAGCCGACAAAGACATGTGGCCGGCGAATTTGATGCTTATTAGTAAATTATGCGAGAGATTTTGTTTTGTAGCCGAGATCGGGATGCCGTAAATCAAGCCGAGTGAGATACATTGTTCAATTATGTAAAGTAATGTTGATAAGTGATTGTGTTTGAGTGTGGACTAATGGATAACTATTAGCAGCGCGGCTCTGTTGTTCCCAGCACTCGTAAATCAAAGCAAGCTGGCCGGCCGAGTGATCGACGCGATTTGTGGTTCAGACTTGAGAGCTAGCTTTACTATAGTTAGGTCCACATTATAATGGCAGTTGAGGAAGATAGGAGTACAGCGTAGCCGATTCTCTGCTTTGCCACTGCCTTCCATAGAGAATAGCTGGTACCGGAATATGTGATGTGTTTCTTGACGATAAAATGTTATTCATCATTTTAAACAAAGTTTAAAACCAGTTGATATTACATCAGATATTGTAATATCAACTGTCCATCCTTGTTTGAAATAATTGACCGAACGAAGTGAGGTCTAAGATTCAAGTCAAAGGTTTGGCATTTCTCTTAATGTTTATATGTTTATATGTTGCGCATTTATGGCGAAACGCGGTAATAGATTTTCATGAAATTTGACAGGTATGTTCCTTTTTTAATTGCGCGTCGACGTATATAGACGGTTTTTGGAAATTTTGCATTTCAAGGATGATATAAAAGGAAATAGGAGCCACCTTCATACGCCAATATTAGAATAAAAATCAGACTATAGAATTATTCATCATGAATCAGCTGACAAGTGATTACACAGATGTGTGGAGAAGCCAGTCTATTGGTGTGTTTCCATAAGGTCTATAGTTTCAATCAGGTACTCTTGTGGATGAGAATACTGCGTGAAGTCTACTGTTCACAGAACTTCTAGTTAATTATATTTATGCATTGCTAAAAAAACCGTCTGGCAACGTCGCGGAGCTAGAAAAGATAATCGCTATCTATTTTGTCAAATGATAGACAAGGATAGCAATACCAATGTTAATCGAATTCTGCCATTATAACGTGGACCTCACTATAGCATTCAATGATTGAATAATAAATTAGCATAATTGAGATTACATATTTTGTCAATTAATTACATTTCTGCATTGTTAAAAAACCATCTGGCAACGTTGCGGAGGTAGAAAAGAATAGCGCTATCTACTTTGTCGAATGATAGACAAGGATAGCAATACCATTGTTAATCGAATACTGTCATTATAACGTGGACCTCTCTATAGTAGACTGGCACTTGTGTAACGTTGTGCAAGAATGACTGAGGATGAGCAGTGCCGAGAAATCAGAGGCCGTGGGCTAAATCTGGTTAAGAGGAGAAGTCTGCCACGTCATATCGCTGTTTCTTGAAACACTTCGTTCAACGACAATGGATTCAATTAGGTATGTCAGTGAACGTGTTCTTAAACGAAGTAAACCTTTTCATTTCTCGCGAGTATGCTGGCAAAGCTTAAAAAATGATGAAGAAATTGATTCGTGTTTTTAATTATGTTAAATTCCGCAATAATTTAACGGTTGACAGCCGTTTGTTATTAGTTGGTTCCAATAGTTTATTGTTGATTTCATGTTTTGGCTTCAATCTAACGATCCAACTTGAAATTAAATTATAACAACTCAGAGAGATTGACCAGGAATTGTCTTCGTTGTTTCCATTTATTTTATTTTATTTATTTATTTTATTTATTTATTGTATAAAATACTATTATCATAATACAATTATGACATTGGAAAACTAGGCTAAGCCTGTACTATTTCTCTCCAAAAATTTTGATAAAATGTTAATGTTGTCCAAAAGATAAGGTTAAATAGTCACACACTGCTTCGTCACTTGATTTTCGGTCCAGAAATGATGATTTAAAATTTTGAATTTTGAAGGTTGATTTTATACTCTAAATGAATCACAATAAATTAAAAACTTTAGAAATATTGCACTTATTTAAATAATTTGAATACAAAATCAAAAACCTACTCACTATTTGTTATTCACAGCTCTAAAATATATTTAGTATTGAGGATTTGTTTATAGTTATTGAAGATTATAAACATTGTTTTATCCTTCTCACCAAGTATTGAAAATCATGAAAATTGAATATTTTATAATGAGTAGGCTGTGGATACGATATGGAAAACATGTCAACTACTTCTCCATCATCATTATATCAAGGTAAATTGAAAAATTTCAATGAAAGAATTCAAGATAGTGGGCCATATGAATAAAGTTGAGCATTTGCTCATACCTACTTCTAAAATATGGAGCATTGCTTCATTTTCTATGAATAAACGTGAGCAAAACCTTTTGCTCATGCTCATCAAAAGAATAGTTTGAGCATTTGCTCAAAAGTAAAAGCTTTTGCTCAAAATTGTATGAATAAACTAGAGCATTTGCTCAACTTTTGAAGCAAATGCTTCAAAAAAGGTGAGTCTAGTCTAGAGCAGCTTATCACCTTTTTCTCATAGTAGAATGGCTCAACTAATTCGTATGAGGGAGAGGAAACTATTCCAGATACTATCACAACCAATAGTGTAGAACTATAAAACTCTTTTTAGATTCAACCATGATATATATCACCATTATTCCTACAAAAGAATAAATACAAAAGCTACCTGTTATAAGGATAGCCATCACAAAATAGGAAATAGGCGTTTTAAGAATATGCGAGTGTAGACGATTATAAGAAGGCTATTGATATTATAAGAATATGCTGAAGATTATTATAGAGATGACATTTTTTCACGCTATAATTATTTCAAAATTCTAAACTCAACTAACCTAAAACTGTATTCATAAATATAGAAAACAGAGCAGACGACGCAAACACAAGCGGTGCCCCCTGTTTGCATATTTAGCGCTTCCGTGAGCTATAAATAAATATTAAGGCTACAAAAGCGAATCAGCTGATGAAAAATCTTTAAATATGTGAGCATTTGCTCCAGAGTTCAGGAGCATAAGGTAAAGCTTATTCATATCAAAATGAGCAAATGCTTTTGCTTCTACCTTTTGCTCATGAGCAAAACCTTATGCTCAATGCTTTTGCTCATGAGCATTTGCTCTGGTTTTATTCATATGGGCCATTGAATCGATATTATATTTCGAATATGATACAATATATTGTATTGTAGTAGCTCAAACTCTTCATTGACTTCATCTTCTTTCCTGAACTCCCAAGTAAGACAATAATATTCACTGCATTGTAGTCAATAGCCAATAGCCTATCGATGGACACCCACATTTTTGTATCACACAATGAGGCATCACATGTCGCATTCATGTTTTAGGATTCATAAAAGAAAATAATTCTATGATCAAGTCAAGAGAAGTATTCTCTAAAACGTTTTCATAAGACAACTTCATCAAAGTGTATCAATGTATGATACAATACTTGATTTGGATTATGATGCTTGATGCTTAAATATAATGTGAGGGCTATGTCTATTAAAAGATAACCATGATACCCATGATAACCTATACAGAAACGAAGAAAAGATTGAAATCGATAAAAGATGAAATCTCAACCATGAATAATATGCTCCTCAATAGATAATCAATAATCATCATATTTCCAATGCCATGGGTTTCGAAGTGCTTCATACTATGAATACAATTATTACATTTTGAAATATGACTATTGATTTTCAAAGACATAATTGCGCTAACTTATGACTGTTTCATAATATTCATTGTTGATAAGGCCGAGGAAAGCCCTAATAAAAGCGAAGGGTGATATGATCAGGTTGAATTTTAATCATATCAACTGTGATACTGCTCACACTGTAAAGTACCCAACATATTTATTTATTAGTGGACAGAATCACAAATCATATAAATATGATTAGGAAGAAACAACAGGCTTGGCCCAAATCTATTCCATTCCCAAATTTTGATAAATTAATAAAATGTCCAAAAAAAAAGGTTATGTTACTAGACCTACTGTAAAACGTTCAAGTTCAATTTTCGTCCAAAAATATATAATATAAGCTAAAAATTTTGAGAAATTAAAACACCAAACTATTTTTAAAACTAATATTATGTGTTCATGGGGATTAATTATTGTCAAAATTTTGTTCGATAAAAGAGTACAATGACTATTCAAAATTCAATTCTTATTCAAATTCTAATTTGAAACGAATGAAATTCAGAACACGCTATTATGCATTTCAAGCACTACCTATAGGCATAGAGAAACGATAGCATAAGTAGATATCCCATGGTATAGGGCGTTTATGTCGCAACTTTTACTGTTATCCCAAGCCGATAGTTCACGTACTTCTTTCCTATGCAGCTGTGTGACGCTGGTAGTCTCTCAAATTGTGCCGTTCATACACCATCACCCCAACAAAAACAGTAAAAATTGACAATAATCGGCTTGAGATAACAGTAAAAGTTGCGACATAAATTCCCTATACCATGGGATATCTACTTACACTATTGTTTCTCTATGCTATAGGCTACTATAGTGCATACAGTGCATATCATAAGTGTAGGAAGTAGAGTGCAAATTAGCAAATTATTCATCATCGCTACAGTAATTGTATCATCATAGTATGATTTGTCAATGGAATTCAGACTTATTCGAACTCAATACAGGAGTAGGCTATGTTCTGAAAACTGTTAGAGCCGAGCAGTAGGAGTAGCAGCCATGATTACCAAACGAATTATACGAATATCAAAGGTATCGTCTACTTGTGATTACTGACATAATGATGTGAGTGACATATACATATTATTATTAAAATTGAATACTTTGATACTCGTGTACATGGCGCAGACTGGGAAAACTGTGCACAAGAGCCAAAGATCATATAGATATGATTCTATGATTCAGCTAGAACAAAAGGCCGTTATTTGACTAGATTAACATTAAGTAATGATGGTAGACTAACCTATGATCTCTGAGATGGTCCTGTCGGCGGAAGGCCTTTCCACAGATGTCGCAGCTGTAGGGTCGCTCGTCGGTGTGCGTGCGTTCGTGGATCAGCAGGTTGTACGACTTGGTGAACTGCCGGTTGCAGAACTTGCAAATGAACTTCTTTTTCGGTCGCGTCGAAGTAACAGCCACAGCTGCCGGTTTGTCCGTGAAACTAGTGATCGTTGTAGAGGGTGTAGTTGAGGTCTTGTCGGTGGTGACTGTGGGGGTTGGTGAGGGTTGGTAGAGGAGGAGGGAGGGGTAGGAGATCTCGACGTTGCCGGGGAAGGCGGGAGGTGATGGAGGTTGACTGGGAGGGAGGTTGAGGATGTCGTCTTCCGGGTCATCTAGAAGAATCTGAGAGTCCTCTGAGGAGGATGATTTGGAGGGTAGAGTGACGGTTTGAAGGCGTTGCGAGGAGTTGACAGAAGTGCTGAGGCGGTGCAGTGTCAGGTAGGACTCGAGTGCCTGGAGGCTGAGGGCGGTGGCTGCCGGGGAGTCCGGGGGCAGCAGGGCTGCTTGCTGGAGGGACGACATCATGGCGGTTTGGAGGCTGAGGGCCACACTCTGGAGAGACCGCTGGAGGGCGGCTCGTGCTGCGTCATCAGACGTGCCGCCCCCAGAGCTACTGCCGCCTTCCAAGGTCACTGCAGCCGTCGTCGACGCCGCCTCTTGGTCCTGCATCTCGTCCTCTGCTTCGATCAACATCAATGACTCCTCGTCAGTCCTACTCCAACACATGAGACACACAACAACAAAGTCCTAACCTAAATCTACACGTGTCCTCCTAAACTACTACAAAATCAAGTTCATTCTACAATCAATCCTCAAACTACAACCGAAACCAGACACTTTGTTCTTTTTCATTCACTGAATCACCCGGTTGGTTCAGAAAAACGAGGGAAAACAAGAGGTAAGTTCGCGGCCTCTGCGATATTGTAGGTTAGGACGGTTGAGTTTGTGGTTAGTGGTGGGGGCCGCAGCTTCAGTGTTCCCTGCAGAGCAGGCGACGCGATACTAACGCCACCTGTGCTCTGTGCACGAGCACGCGCGCACTAACCAACTCACTCACCCCCCGCACCCTGCAAACAGCTGCACCCCTCCAACAACCAGCCTAGCGTCTCCCCTTCCGCACCCAAACAGCGTCTAGGTAATGCCGCCAGCAAATATCTAAACTTTCAAACAGTTTTTGTACTCACATTGCTCAAAAGTTTACAACGAGATTTACAAACCAACAACATACCTTGTAATATTTTCCATCTGAGTAATGCTGGCTTTTTTAAGTGATCCCACTGTTGTTTATTTGGATATTTGCGAATAGCAAGTGCTGTCAGGTATAGCAGTTTGAACACACTGATTTGACCACTATTTTCACAGTAGAGATTTCTCTGACTGGTGATTTTTTGATAAAATTTTAATAGTGAAATTTGATGGTTACATTTGACTATTTGATGGTAGAGGATTGACTGGTGATTTTTTGATAAAATTTGACTGGTGTAATTCGATGGTTTGATTTGACTATTTGATAGTAGAGAATTGGTTTGAGGCTTGAGGCTTTCTATGATTTTTAGTTCATTCCCAAATCTCATAATCGTAGAGGGAAAGCATTAAGAAGAGCTAGAAGTATGAACGTCTCGAAGAAATTAAACACACTTGATAAGAATGGTCTTGTTCATTAAAACTAATCTACGCTCGGAAACAATAATTGTTTTCCTTATCCAGAAATATGAACGAATGCATTCTATTAGAAACATTCTTACAAAAGAAGGTAGATTACGTGGAAGCTATACGAATATAGGAATGAATCAATCAACATTGTAATGGAACAAGAATAAACCTTATAGAATAATTTATTGGAACCCAATCAAAGTCATTGGTGTTATATAGGCACTAGTATTGCACACGTATCTGAATTAATTTTATAATGTTTTTCAATGAATGAATTTAATAAACTCGGAGAACTCATTTCAAATTTCAGCAGACAATAGTAAGTCTATGAAAATTAGAGGTAATAATGAAAGGTCAGTTTGTCATTCGATTATCAAGAGAGAGATATTGCTGCTTGTAGCCTGAAAAAAAATCACTGTGTTATTGAATTCATATTGAAGTGTACAGTGAACATACCCAGAGGTGTTCCACACTTCTTGATTGATTTATAGAATGTAATTCGATTATTAGATGATAGATATTGCTTCTTGTAGCCTGAAAAAATCACTGTGTTATTAAATTTATATTAAAGTGTACAGTAAACATACCCAGAGGTGTTCCACACTTGATTGATTTATAGGTTCCCATTGAAGGGGCTGTATAGGCAATATTAGCAGCACTTCAAGTATATCACTTTCTTGCATTACGATATCCTGAAACAAATTGATTGAAATCAAAATCATGGAAATATAAGTTTATTTATTTCATGTATAGGTCCATATTTTAAAAGGATATTGTAACAATATTGCTGATGCAACAAAACCATGTAAGCTCAAAATCATCTCAATAATAATAATAATAAAATAATTTTTTTTTTCAAGATTACGTCCTAAAGACTCCAGTCATGGAGTATAAGACAAGTCATGTTATTACATAATAATTCTAACACTAAGTAGTTCAACCTAGGTTTGGAAGGAATTCTTGTACACTATAAAAAGCTCTATCAACTAAATATTTTTTAATTTGTTTTTTGAAAATCTTCAAATCATCATTACTTTTCAAGATTTGAGGTAGTTTGTTATAAAATTTCCTACCAATATAATCTGGTTTTTGTTCAAATAACCTACTATTGTGACCCATTATATGATAATCTGCTCTGTTTCGCGTATTATACTCATGAACATCTGAATTCTGGATCATCGAGTGACCTGGCTGGCTCAGGTCTGGTGTCAGAGTTTTCAGGTCGCAACTGATCAATTTCTGACATGACCTAACGACTGCTTTTTAGGCAGCCGGGACCGACGGCTTAACGTGTCCATCCGAAACACGGATCATCTCAACATACCAGCACTAAACAACCAATCTTCCAAGAATAAACAATAAAGGCCAAACAGTTGTTTCACAACTCAACTAAAGTGAATATTCTTTAATTGAATTATTTTATGTAATACAATAAGTTTACCAATGATATGCGGTATATCAAATGAGATTTAATTATTTTTCACAAGAAGCTATTCGAAAAATAACGAGACCCCAGTATCGGTTGTTACATCGTTATCTCAAGTAAACACCAATACAATATAATATGATTTTGGTGTTCATAAAATAACATCATAGTACCCGTTTCCTGGAAAGTTTTCAATTTAAAATAACATGTTTTTAAAATAACACAATTTTTGTGTTCTTATTCTGTTATTTTATATTAAAAACTTATCAAAAAAGGTACTATGATGTTATTTTATTAATAAAAATAAGTAGCCCTGAATGCATACATTTTATGATGATTTTCTTGATAGTTAATTTATCACCAAAGTTGCAATAACTCATATTAACTTGTAGCTTGACTATTTCTAATGTGTCAGAAACTTTATGTTGCAGATTTGTTTCAGCATGTTTATTATTTCTGAAGAAAATATTATAATTTCAATTGGTATTAGCTGACAGAATAGCACATACTACTTCGTTTATAAATAAATATGAATAAAAATAAAAATCTCAGTACCCTTTTTAAAATATTTCAAGTAGTCCTATACAGAAAAGAGAAACTTCGTTTATCTCTGGATATTCGTTTGTCACTGGTATTAGTTATGGTTATTAATTCATTAAAAATTACATATGTGAATGCAACAAGCGATGCTCAAATAGCACTCATGATATATATCAATTAAACAATGCCGGGATATTTCGAGCTAATATCAGTTGAGCAGGAAAATCAAGCCTTCAAGTGAGAAAATGTACACTCCTTCAAAAATATTTCAAGTCAATATCACTACTAGAAACTTAAGCAGAAGAATAAATCTTTTATGTAAGGAAATTTCTCCCTTTCAGAAATATTTTCAGTTAATCTCAGTACTAGAATTGAGCAGAAGAATCTAGCCTTCAAGTGAGGAAATGTAATGTAATCTCTTTTAAAAATATTTCATTTTGAAATCAGTACTACGATTGAGCAGAAGAATAAAGCCTTCAAGTGAGGAAATGTACTCTCCTTCAAAAAATATGTCAAGTTAATATCAGTACTAGACTTGAGCAGACGAATAAATCCTTCATGTGAGAAAATGTACTTTCCTTTAAAAATATTACATGTTAATATCAGTGAGAGACTGAAAAAAAGAAAAAAGAATTTTGAATGAAGACTCGAGCAGAAGTATAAAGCCTTTATGTGAGGAAATCTACTCTCCTTCAAAAATATTTTAAGTTCATATCAGTACTGGACTCGAGCAGAAGTATAAAGCCTTCATGTGAGGAATGTACTTTCCTACAGACATATTTCAAGCCAATATCATTACAAGACTTGAGCAGAAGAATCAAGTCTCCATGCACTCTCCTCCAAAAAAACTCTTCAATCAAGTTTTGAGCAACTTTGGTTCACGAGTAGAGAGAGACAAAGGCGTGTTGTGTCAATATCGCTTGGTTCGGGTACAATATTGAATGACTGGTGGAATGCTTGTGCATTGCAGATATAGCTGAGGTACCAGTTTAGTGCAGAATCAAGGACATCGACAACTAGCTCCGAGTTAGGCTAAGCCTCGCGCAATATATCTATATCATGGGCTTACCCACGCTTAATATATCTGTGTTATGAACTTAAGCCAACTTGACGCGGCGAAGCAGCATTGGTTAATCGCGCTCTATCCGATGCATACTCTCACACACTGACACTCATACACTCACACACTGACAGAAATACACTCACACACACGCGCAAGTGAGTTGAACCGGTACAACACTCGTTTCACCCCGCGAGAGCGAGAGAGATGGAAAAGTATAGAGTGGTTTGTGCCTGGATGAGAAACATTCGGTCACTTCTCTTTACAGGTATTGATTTTACAGCGGGCATTAAGACCAATACAATAAAACTGAAACATCGACTTATCGCTTTCCGGTCTTGTTAACCTTGCTTCGAGATCAGACTCATTTTTGAAATAAAGTTTTCGTTGTGAAATCGCGGTTCAACGACGGGAATCTATATACAGTATACATATAAAAGCGAAATGGCACTCACTCACTCGCAGAATTAAAAATCTACCGGACCAAAAACGTTCAAATTTGGTAGGTATGTTCAGTTGGCCCTTTAGAGGCACACTGAGAAAATCGTTTGGCGATATTTTAACTTTAAGGGTGGTTTTTAAGGGTTTAAAAGTTCGTCTTTTAGCATGTATATTCTTCCTATTCCAATGTCTTTATTATAATTGAAATGTCCATACCATATGTTAATATAGAACTATAGAGAGAGTACCTCTTCGAAACAGTTGTTCTGGTAACTAAATTAAAAATTTTGTCAGGTTGGCATTAAGTTGAGTTGACTTTGTTAGGTTGGCACCAAGTTAGAGATTGAAATGCATTTATCCAGGACCTCCTAAATACCAATTTATCCAGTACCTCCTAAATACCTGTTTAGGAGGTCCTGATTTATCGCGGAAAAATTGATTGGGTACTGCTACTTCAATCAGAGCTACTCCTGGGAGTATTATATTACTAGCCGTCAGGCTCGCTTCGCTCGCCATATCCGTTCAGCCAGACCCCCGACTGGACCCCCGACTGGATTGTCCTAACATATGACATAACATTTCAAATTTGGTAGGTGTATTCAGTTGGCTCTTTAGAGGCGCAATAAGAACGGATTCTCAGCTTTATCGAGAACAAATGAACAGAAAATGTTCAATTTACTACAGAAGCTCAGCTGACGTCTAGTACGGAATAAAGCTGTTCAATGTTTTCATAAACCAAGCTCACTGGAATAAATTATTATATGAATGACTGACTGAAAAAACTTCAATTTCTCGGCAAACAAATTGAAGTAATTAGTCTTAGTGGAAAATGATCAATATTTATACTTGAACATCTTGAACATGGAACATGGTTGATTTATATCTTGAGCATCTACAACATAATTGATTCAATTCTTACCTATTGTGTCATCCCCTCTAATTGTAATTTATTGATACCCTAAAATTGTCTAACACAAATTTTCATGAATCTATGCTACAATCTTGTAGGACGATTGGAACGCATAAGCTTCAAACACTTAATCACGAAAGGATACAAAAAAATCAATTTGTTGAAGTTAGTGGAATAGTTAGATTACTAGGGAAATAGTGGAATAAATCATGATTCTTGACAAAAAATACACAAACATGGAAAAATATGAGGCATAGAGAGGAATAGCTCGCTCATGAGAAGTAGACTCATCAGGTTAGGAAGGCTCCTATTTCAATAAATTGGTTGGACAAAATACGCAAAGAGTAGAAAACTAAGACGAGATCTCGCAAATGATCAGCAATCTTTCCGACCAGCTTCTCTCACTTAAGATTGGGGAGTGATATTTCACTTTTAACCATTTTGTGATGTGTGGTAATTATTATATTGCTCAATAGAAACATTCTAAGGATTGAAAGGGTTTTCGTGGTTCATCAATGAGGAAATCTAGAGCTGGCCACTGACGAGCACCCAGAGTTTTCTCCGATTGGCTGAGCCTGAAATCAGTTGTTGGTGAGAATCAGTCGATCAGAGGACATTATGTAAATAGTGTTGACTTGGAACGCTCATAAGTGACCATCTCTCGGGATTTCATGTCATCCAGGTTGCATGTGAGACAAAATCCTAGTACATAATTTCCCACGTTACAGATGCCTCGAATGTCATAATGTACAACTGATTTCTCCAGACATGCATGTACCCCAACAAGTTACATGAACTATTCAACTTCGAAAATCAACGACCAATAAATACTTCTGATTACATAGGGCACAGCAATCAGGGTGGGCTTTCTTCAAGTTTGGGGTACACGATAATTTATGATTTGAGAGGAAAAACATTTCCACCTTGATGTTTTATGAATAGTGCTAGATTCTCAGTTACGCTTAAGTGGCAGAATCTATCACCAGGTCACAATAAGAGGCCCCTCTCGAGTCTCGGCGCGACTCCACCATATTTAACAGTCCATAAACAACAACTTCAAGCTATCAATGGCCTCGGTGTGTCCGTGGCGTAAATAATGACCAGCATTAACTCAGCGCTTGCTCCACGCTCTGGTCGTGGGTGGTTACTCCCCCCCACCCAATGGCTTCACCCCTTCCCAATTCCACAATCTTATTCATGAGACTTATCTCCTCTCGATTTGGTACTAGATGTACTCCAAGTAAGAACACTGGATAGTTTGTAGCGAAAATATGGTGCTCATTCAGTCGAGGTACATGCCGTTGTTCCTAGTTTTGGAGCGTTGTAATCGATGTTACAAGTTAGCGATATCGATATTGGTATTCGATATAAATAGTTGTACCAAACGTACGATGATCATTCAAACGGACGACATGAGTATCAGTTTGCAACAGAGATACATTGGTTCTAATATTTTCAGTTTTTTATCGATCGGTACCAGCGTTTTCATCGATGTTACGGCTTATCGATTTTGTGCCGATATTCACATTGATGAGCGCCCAAATTTCTATCAATATGTTCCTTATAATCAATGTCCTGATTACTGTTGCTCATTATGAGCCTTGTAATAATCAATCGATAAACAATTGAATGACTATAAAAGTAATACAACAGTTTTGTAACAACTAGTAACTGAAGTTCCTCATGATAAAGCTCAAAGTGAAGAGATTCAAAGTAAAGTTGAAGTAATAAAGCCCTATCTCCACCTCAGTCAATATGATTATTATGATTTAAATTGATTTTCTGAGACAGATGGACTTGAAAAATTGTAATTTCTAATCTACGTCCTAAATGTCTATTCTATAAATACAGTTTCAATATTCACTTGGATAGACGGATGGATGGATGGATTCACTTGACAGTCGTCAAGAGTTGAATAATAGAATAATAATAATAATTCGAAGGTTGGAAATTCACATACCAGTACATGAGTTTACAAGAGAAAACTGAGATTCACATATTTAAATAATATTAGAATATTATTACGAGTATAAGAAAAGAAATATAGCTGATGCTGAGAAACTCAATTGCATTTATCTACAGTCGAGTGGGTAGATTTGGTCAAGTGGAATATAATACAACTTAAGCACAAGGAGATCATTGTAGATTTTGACAAGAATCGCTGTATATTTCTTCATCAATATGATGAGTTCTTTGTACAAATGAATGTATTGGTCAATGCTTTGCATAATTCAAATATGATATACAGGGTCTGTATAATAATTAACCGGACTGACCTCAGGAGATTTTTTATTGGCAAAATAAGTTCAATTTTTTTTAGAAATCTTCAAAGTAGTCCCCATTGGAGTCGATAACACGCTGATACCGGATTTTTCAATCCCTGAACGCTCCCTGGAAGTCAGCACCTCTATGCTGTCTACAGCCCTCGTCGTAGCACGTTGAACGTTTTCCAGAGTCCCGAACCGCGTCCCCTTAAGTTGTCTCTTGATCTTGGGGGAACAAAAAGAAGTCCGGTGGTGCCATATCTGGGCTGTAAGGATGACGAGCAGGCAGGTGTGCTACGGAGCATTGTCATGATGAAGGATTCACGAATCGGCAATCCCCGGATGGACTCGATAAACCCGGGCGGTTAGTTGACGAAGCACCTCTCTCTAGTACTGGCCGTTCAAAAGAGTTTGTGCCACCCGGCCAAACTGTAAACGACCAGTACTACAGAGAGGTGCTCCGTCAACTAACCGCCCGGGTTCATCGAGTCCGTCCGGGGATTGCCGATTCGGGAATCCTCCATCACGACAATGTACCATCGCACACCACTCTGCTCGTCACCGAGCAGTTGGCCAAACAGTCGAGGGTAACGTTGCCACATCCTCCTTACAGCCCAGATATGGCACCACCGGACTTCTTTTTGTTCCCCAAGATCAAGAGACAACTTAAGGGGACGCGGTTCGGGACTCTGGAAAACATTCAACATGCTACGACGAGGGCTCTAGACAGCATAGAAGTTGCCGATTTCCAGGGAGGGTTCAGGGATTGGAAAATCCGGTATCAGCGTGTTATCGACTCCAATGGGGACTACTTTGAAGATTTCCAAAAAAATTGTACATATTTTGCCAATAAAAAATCTCCTGAGGTCAGTCCGGTTACTTATTATACAGACCCTGTATGACTGTTTTCTCTCGTGTATTGTTTATTAATCGTATTAACACTGTTCGTTTGTACATGTGTATGATAAAAATAAAAATATTTTCAATTATTACATTCATCAAACCTAATAGCAAAATTCAATTCTAATCTTGAAACTGTACGCTGAATCACAGGAAACCTTACTTGAAAAATTTGACAAAATATATTGTTAAGTATAAAGACAATTTTTTATGATAAACGAATCTCATTACAATTTTAGACCAAATACTATCAAGAAATACGAAGTTTATTATGCAAAATTTACACTAGTAGAGAGACAGTTGATATATTTAAGCAGCAAGTTTATAAATATATTACCTTTTAATTTAACACATATAACTAGAAATACCAGTAATGATATAGAAAATTGGATAATTGCAAACTATTTCACTTCAATAGAAAACCTTATTTAAATTAAAATTGATTGTATCCCTTATAATTTATTTACTTTTCTCTTTTCTTCATTCTCAGAAATGACTCAATGATGAGGTTTTTTTTTAATATTATTAAACTATTTTCGTTTTGCAACGGTCACCAGCGGGCAAAGTTTATTCTTTTGCTGGTGATGCCATATATAACACGTAAATTATATATACATACGTAAAGAGATATTTATGATTTTGTACTATTATCTTCTTATTTTAAGTTAACACTTGTATTTTGTTTAAATTTATTGTTCATCATATTTGATTTGCTCTTTGTTTGTGATTGTTTTTTTTAAATGGCGAAATAAATTATTTGATTTGATTTGATTAGGAACGTTTATTGTATTACCTATGGAGCACATCTCCGATTACAATCAAGAACTCAAGCGTGCAGGTCCCTCCATTTCTAAAGAGTCCTATATACTATTCGTATCGGTTACGTCAATCGTCCAAATGACTTTGTAATTTTGTCAGACACAATGGACTTATAAGTGATGACGCTCCATGAATAACTTCATTAGTGGTGATTACTAATAGGGCATGATTGTCAACATGATGAATTGGCTCGATTAGAAAGGCTCTTATTATCGTGGCTCATTCAGACTCAAGGAATCGGAGTCACCACAATCCTTGAGCTCACCGCACTTCGAGCTGTGAGTTCCACAAGGCCTCTTCATTTGTGAAGATTTGAATCTTTATTATTTTGTGTTCAATATCTAATATGTCTTTATTTGATGGAGATAACATCAAAACCAAATACTACAGAGGGTTCCAAAAAAGGTATTCACTAATTATTGTCATTGGAAGTAAATTGAACAAAATAACGTACAGTCCGGGTCCTGCAGCTTTGCCTATCGGCGGAAGGCTGCTTGACTACAATACTACCCGTTCAAAAACATCAAACAATTTTAAAAATGTATCATTATCTTTCCATAAGCAACAAATGCTCTTTCGTATCATATCAAAAGCAACTTGTTGTATCCGAAAAGATACACAAGGAGATTTTTGTGTTACATCTCTGCCACAACACAAGCATATCAAGTTATCAACTGACATTCGTTGAACATACTCTTTCCATTGTTGGTGATACGTTGTAATTCTCTCATTCATCTCTGAATCTCTGTATGTAGGGAGGTTCCTCCATCTAGGGATCTGGGTATTCTGGAGCGTATGTATTCGTAAAAGTAGGAATATTACCCCGCGAACCACACCATGACGTTTCAATGTCACGGGGGCAATGCTACGAGAGGCGTACTGTACAGCTATGAATCATAAGCTATATTGCAGTTTGATGTTTTGTCAGATTTAATTTTTGATCAGCTAATTATATCTGCATTTTTACAGGAACAGTAAGGTACATCTGATATAATAAGCTTATCATCAGCTGATGAAAATTGAAATGCACGTTTCAATGTCACGGGGGCAAAGCTACGGGAGGCGTACCGTACAGCTATGAATCATAAGCTGTATTGCAGTTCGATGTTTTGTCAAATTTAATTTTTGATCAGCTGATTATATCTGTATTTTTACAGAAACAGTAAGGAACAGCTGATATAATAAGCTTATCATCAGCTGATAAAAACTGGAATTTTACGTGTTCGTGTTCGTGACGCTCTAGTCTGTAAAGGTTGTAATCGAGATTTTTGTCACACCGGGAAAGCTTTGATTATGACGGCAATATTATAACTTATTATCTTCATCATCATCATCATCATCATCATCATCATCTTACGTACAAGGATTAGGTTAACGCCTGTTCCGACTTACAAACAGCTTATTAATATCTATATTTCAATTACAAAATTACGCTATAATATATAAATGTAGTGTATTTATTGCCATCTCTTCCGTGGTCTACCAATAGATTTTTCCCCTGCCGGTTTATAATTCAATATCTGTAGTGGAAGCCTTTCTGCCGGTATTCTTTCCAAATGGTCTTTCCACTGCTTCCAGTAGAAAGCAGTCGGGGACCGAGCTTCTCTCTAGAGTACAAAAGCATAAAAAATTTATAACGAAAGGAGAAATTGAAATAAAATTCATACAGAAATGTTCTATCTAATCACAGTAAATTGAGATTAATTCCCCTAGGAATGGAAAAATTTCCCTCACAAAGTCCCAGTTGCACAAACGCCGGTTAAATTTTAATCCTGATTAACTTCACTTGCCCGGCTCTTTTGCAACCGGCTCTAAGTACCTGATTGAATGGTTACAAAAGTTCAACAGCTGAGTCATAATTTTGACACAGTCCCACACACATGTACTCGCTCACTCACTTCCATCACCAACAGACGACGAATTAATTGTTATCAGCTGTTTTTCCAAGGATGAATAATAATTATCCTTTCAATGTCCTTCAGAGAATTTTCCCAGGGATGAGACCTAGTGCAATCGAATCTTTATGTTATAAGCCTACTTACTATGTTCTGAATTTTGTGAGAATCGTTAGAGCCGTTTTCGAGATCCGTTGAAATACAAACATATAAACATCTAAAAAGAAGTTGCTCGTTTAATAGTATAGTATAATCAGTTTACTTTCGATTATGCTTTCCTTATACTTAAAATAAATATTCTCATGTATTTTGTAAATTGCATGTACTTTTTCTCTTAGTAACTTGCTTAATACCATTGCAAACTGTAGTGAAGACTGTTCAGGGCTTAATGCCTTTAGTCTTCTTTGATCTGTAATAAATAGATGAATAAATATCACTACCAATGTGAACAGAACACTTGAGCTTCTAAAATATCAATACATCACATCATCTCTTACAAAACAACTCTCAATTTGCCTGTAGTATCACGACACGACCAATGTTAACAACAGTCTTGAAAGCGGATCTGAAAGTAAAAATGAGCTTTGAAACAAAAATAAGATCGAATCTGTAGCCATCAGCCAGCAGGCTACTAAGGCTAGGCACACACCAGTTAGTCAAGACAAGACATGACATGATCAGACACGTTTAGTCACAATACTTCACATAGTTGCTTATGAAGACATGTCTAATTACAATGACTAATCAGTGTGTGTTGCTTCATAAGCAACAATGTGGAGTATTGTGTCTGATCATGTCTTGTTTTGTCTTGACTAACTGGTGTGCGCCTAGCCTAAGGCCAGTCACACACCGATTAGTCAAGACAAGACAAGTCACGTTTAGTCACAATACTTCACATAGTTGTTTATGAAGACATGTCTAATTGCAATGACTAATTAGTGTGTGTTGCTTCATAAGCAACTATGTGAAGTTTTGTGTCTGATCATGTCTTGTCTTGTCTTGACTAATTGGTGTGTGACCAGCCTTAGGCTTTGACCGATTTGTGAAGACAAGACTAGTAACAATAGTCACAATACTTCACATTGCTGCTTATGACGCAATACACACTGATTAGTCATTGCAATTAGACATGACTCCATAAGCAACTATGAGAAGTATTGTGACTAAACTTGACTAGTGTTGTCTTGACAAACTGGTGTGACCAGCCTTAGGCTAGGCACACAGCAGTTAGTCAAGACAAGACAAGACATGAACAGACGCGTTCAGTCACAATACTTCACATAGTTGCTTATGAAGACATTTCTAATAGCAATGACTAATCAGTGTGTGTTGCGTCATAAGCAACTATGTGGAGTATTGTGTCTGATCATGTCTTGTCTTGACTAACTGGTGTGTGCCTAGCCTAAGGCTGGTCACACACCGATTAGTCAAGACAAGACTAGTCATGTTTAGTCACAATACTTCACATAGTTGCTTATGAAGACATGTCTAATTGCAATGACTAATCAGTGTGTGTTGCTTCATAAGCAACTATGTGGAGTATTGTGTCTGATCATGTCTTGTCCTGTCTTGACTAACTGGTGTGTACCTAGCCCAAGGCTGCTCACATACTGCTGGCAAATTCATATCTATTTGTAAAGCGGAGTAACAAATCTCAATTGCAACCTAAGGCTGGTCACACACCGATTAGTCAAGACAAGACTAGTCACGTTTAGTCACAATACTTCACATTACTGCTTATAACGCAACATACACTGATTAGTCATTGCAATTAGACATGACTCAATAAGCATCTATGTGAAGTATTGTGACTAAACTTGACTAGTGTTGTCTTGACAAAATGGTGTGACCAGCCTTAGGCTAGGCACACAGCAGTTAGTCAAGACAAGACAAGACATGATCAGACGCGTTCAGTCACAATACTTCACATAGTTGCCTTTGAGGACATGTCTAATTGCAATGACTAATCAGTGTGTTGCTTCATAAGCAACTTATTTTTTTATTTTTTTTAATGTGCAAAATACTACAATCATAATATAATTATGACATTGGGGGAAAAATAGGCTGGGGCTGTACTATATCTCTCCAAAAATTTTGATAAAAAGTTAATGTTGTCCAAAGTTTGAGGTTATGATATCACACACTGCTTCTTCACTTGATTTTTGATCCAGGAATAATATTTAAAGATTTTGAAATCTATGTGAATTATTGTGTCTGATCATGTCTTGTCTTGTCTTTTCTTGACTGACAATTGAGATCTGTTACTTCGCTTGACAAAGAGCTTTGAATTTGCCATCAGTATATCAGCAGCCTTGAATGCGGATCTGAAAATGAAAATGAGCTTCGAAATCAAATGAGATCTGTAGCCAGCAGCTAGCACCCAGGAGGTTAGCGTGATGAAGCTGTGAGGATATTCTGCAGTTGCGAAACACGTGTAGACTGGCACGTCCTACACATGTTCGGCTCCCGTGAGTGGCAACAACGGCCATTAATAATTTCGCTCGATTTATATGCGACGTGAAATTTTCATCGAAGACTCGCTGGTCCGTTGGAGGCAGCATTACTACTTCTACTAACATACTATCTATACAGTATTACTAACACACATGCTACTAATATACATGCGTGGGTGTGAGTGTGTGCGTGCAAGCGGCGTGCAAGGATGTGCGTGCCGTGCGCGGGCCAAATGTAATTAGTAGCCCAGCGGGACACTCAGAGTCCAGCCGCATTAAATATCGCAGCTCTATCACTCGCATGCGCGCCCACGCGTGCGGGCGTCCGTCCGTCTTCCCTCCTCGTCGTGTGACGACGCTATGTAAAATAATACATCTGACACTGAGTTTCTCGTAAAACAGACGCCGAGCGTTTGATAACGCCGCAGCCTCTTATCGTATCACAGCTCCTCATTTCATGCAAATAATACTGGCACCAAAGATAATATTGCTGATATTAGTAGCACAGTCCGGAGGAAGTCTGATAATGATATTTTTTCCAACGGTTAGTAATGCGTGGTGTTGGTAGCGGTGGTGATTTACTACTAATTGGAAAATATCCGTGTTTCTTGTACGGGACGGTTTGAGCATTCCGATGATTTGTGATCAGACTATGAACTGAATTTCAATGCTTCGTTTTCGCGCACTCTTTCGGCGTTGAAATACTCTGTTCTGGAAATTTACAAACTGGTATTTCTTTATTTATTTATTCTTTATTCATTCATTTATTGTATAAAATACTATAATCATAATACAACTATGACATTGGAGGAAAAACTAGGCTGAGCCTGTACTATTTCTCTCCAAAAATTTTGATAAAATGTTAATGTTGTCCAAAAGATAAGGTTATGTAATCTCACACTGCTTCGTCACTTGATTTTTGGTCCAGGAATGATGATTAAAAATTTTGAATTTTGAAGGTTGATTTTATACTCTAAATGAATCACAGAATGTATCACAATAAATTAAAAACTTGAGAAATATTGCACTTATTTAAAAAATTTGAATACAGAATCAAAAACCTACTCACTATTTGTTATTTACAGCTGTCCACGAATCCATAGTTACAATTTATTTAATCAAGTTCAAGTTTCAAGTTTTATTGTTTACATCAGTAAAATAGAACAAAATACAAAACATCCTATCAGATACCTATAGCCACGGTATTTAGATGAAAACGGTGTGGGTCATGAAATGTGTGCGCAGTGGCCAGCCAGCTACATTGCGTCATCGCCACCAACCGAGGTTTATAACACCTATTGGCAATTAAGGAAATTATTTGTTAAAAACAGATGATTGGATATAAAATGACGTCAGCGACACCGGAAATTTAGCACAAACATGCGCGTGACACCTACCGTCTTCTTCTATTTACCATGCCTATAACTAACAGTTCGAAGATACCACTCCTAAAAGGTTAATTTGACACTATATCATAATCCTATTATATTAAGCGAGCAATTTCTCAATTTTTTTTTAATTGAATTTATTTTTGCCAAAAACAAAATACAAAAAAGCTTTACAAAAAATAAATATATTTATGTATATTCATATACATTCTGTATATATTCTGTATTTATATATCTGTTTTGTTTTTTTTTGTATCTGGTTATTTTTGGCGGACTACTTGTGGAGACAATGGAAGGGACTGTGCAAGGAGGGAGGGTGCTGGGACGAAAAAGAGTGAAGTTGGTGGATGATATCATTGAGGAGGGAAAGTACTCCAAGATGAAGAGAATTGCACAGGACAGAGAGGAATGGAGAAGGAGGAATCATGTTTAGACCTGCCCTAGGGCAGAACACCAGTAGTAGTAGTTATTTTTATATCTGGTTATTTATGTTTAACGGATCTCGAAAACGGCTCTAACGATTTTCACGAAATTTGGAACATAGTAGGTTTATGATATAAAGATTCGATTGCTCTAGGTCTCATCCTTGGGAAAACTCGCTGAACGACATTAAAAGGATGATTCATCCTTGACTGAAACAGCTGTGGATAGTAAAAAAGTGAGTATGTGAAGAATCAAAATATCGCATCCCCGAAATTTATAAGATGACGTATGTGAAATATAAACACGATCATTTTAGAGAATTGTGTTCTGTTTATCAATAAATAAAAATAACGAGCGAAGCTCGGTGGCCCGATATTTTATCATTAATAAAGTAGAAATTAACTTCAAACTTATAAGTAGTAGAAAACACATATCAACATTTTGGAATGATGTAACTGATGATGATAATGAACCTTAACATGTTATGTGAGAACTGATGCAAACAAAAATACTATTCACAAAAGAGCTTCCGTAAAGCCCTTGTCCCTGAATAGGAATTTGAATAATGAACTCGTGACTATTGCACTGATATTTATATGTCTGTGTCCCAAAAACCCTTCTTGTACCATTTGCACCCCAGTTTCGAAACAGCTATTTGTAGTCACATCCAGTTCGATTGTAATGGTTCTACGCAAGTTTTTGAATTTCATTCTTTGTCAAAACATAAAAATTATGAAAAAAATTTATTGTAAACAAAATTAGATAAAAATTCCTCATTGAAGACGGAATCATACGCAAAATATTTTGTGATTTCTCATCTTCATTGAATTCCATGAAACTATTGTTCAAGATTCGTAATTCATTTATGGTTCTCATTCCAATCTTCCGATAGACGGAGTTTACCTGTTGGAATTCATCAATCTAGGATGTCATGGAATCCGAAATTTATCTCATTTTCATTTGCTCGTTCAATTTCCAACGAATGTGAACGTGGCTTAACCATTTTGAAGTGTGTATTGGAAGGGAGTAAGTACTGTATATTCACTCAATCTTTAGCAGGCTGGCTGTAGGCCTTAACAATATATGGCCGATAAATTCTAACTCTACTGTTCACATTATCAAGTGTTCAAATGAACTCTTAGAATTTATTATCCTTCCCACAAAAAAAGAGAGAGTTCAGAAGCCCTTGCTTAACAACAAAAGATTGAAATCTTTACCCGATTCTGCGAAGAAATCATCGTTATATCACCATTAGAAATTTAGAATTTGATGAAATTCATTATTTTCATAGCCACATTTGCTTGTTCAATCTTCAAAATTGTATCAAAAATTGTTTGGTATGTTCGATTATATCACAATGTTAGTCATTATAGTGAGGTCCACGTTATAATGACAGTATTTGATCAACTTTGGTTTTGCTATTCTTGTCTATCATCCGACAAAGCCGGTGGTACTATCCTTTTCTAGGTCCACAACGATGCCAATTATGTTTTTGACTGTGTAGAAAAATAATTAATTAATGCAGAGAATCGGCATCGCTATTCTTCTATCTTTATCCACTGCCATTATAACATGGACCCTACTTTAGCTACTCAAATGATTTATAGAAGAAACTCTGATAAAAATTCGAAAATTACTCATAAATCAATTAGGTCAGGCCTGATTGTATACCGAAGAAGTTATGAATTACGAATCTCTTAACCATAAATATCATATCATGAAGGAATCTTGGATAACATGACATGTATAAACATTGTACAAATATCTCACAAGTTATTCGAGTCATAAGTGATACTGAATAATTCATCCAAATTAAAATATATCCATTCTAATTCAACGCGATATCCATCATTGATCAAGTGAAGCATAGTATGCATTTCTCATGTACGGTGGAATTGATTTAAACATTTACATAGTACTTGCTTTCACACATTTCATAACGCAGTAGATAATCCACATAAGGTCTGCAGAAGATATTATGAGCATTCTAGCCTCAGCATATTTCATTCATTCCTATCATAAATCATAGCGAAGAGCGAGTGTAAAATGATAGGTGTTAATTCGTTGAGTTTATATCAGACTAGTCACGGTATACATTTACATGATGGGTACGATTTCCACCAGACTTGTTGCTTTTGCTGGACTCGTTATTAAATGGATGTTCCACTTTCCACAGTGCAGCTACTGACATTTTCCAAGGCTAATAAAAAAGATAAGTTGATCAGGAAACACGCTTTCTGACGTGTTTAAACTAACATTTCACACGTTTAAAACATGTACAAATATGGGAAGGTTAAGATCTGTCTAAATGAATTGCTGCTTGTTTAAATACCCCGCTGCTATTCGCAATAGGTGGTTGGATCTTGAGCTTTCAAACCGTGGGCTAGGAGGATGGAGGACGGAGAGGAAATGCCAGGGATGTATGAACTTTCATAGACTATGTGATGAAAGAAAGCTTTGGAGAAGGATATTCATAGTGCCCACACTCCATTAAACATTATTTATTCGTGTGGCAAGAATTAATAGATATCAAACCTCTTAATATGCATAGAATCTTTAAATTATCCTATTTTGATTAATGATAATCATATAATCTCTTGGATATGAGCCGACTACTGTATGAATCAGTAGATTACTATATCTATATGATAGTTTACATACAACTGTATGATAGTTTTCTGTTGTCAAGCAACTGAATAATTTAATTTATTAATAGAAGGAATAAATATAAGTGGAAAACCAATTTCATGTATCATCATAATTATTGGTAACATTATGAGTTCTGTGGCTTGGTGCAAAAACTACCAATATCATTTTTTTCAAAAATGAGTTTAATACATCACTAATATCGATTATTCTCAGTTCCAGAAGTGTCAATGTCCTTTCTCAAAGCGATAAAAAGATATAAAATTCATACTACCAATGTCATGATTTAGTTCCACTCTCAGAGTGTGAGAGTATTCCACTGTCAAGAGTGCGAAAACTACCAATGAAGACAATGTTTTTAGATTGTCATTCATAATCCGTGCCAGAACTACCAATGTCGCCTTCTGCACTTCTAGCACTCGCATTTCCGTATCAAAATGCCGTAGTTCGAAAATACAAGGTAAACTTCCAAGCTGATTTGTGAGAAAGTTGATTTTTTGACATAGGTAGTTCTTTGACCAAGCCACAGAGTTATATTAAGAATTCTCCCCCAATCTGTGAACAGCCTCTAGGAAGATACTCATCAAACACAAATTCACATTCAAATTCATTCGTGAGACATGTTCAGAGGAAAAATATTTGTAGAACAAGGCAAGGAACATGAAACTCAATGTTGATTGAAAAATTAAATAACAATTGTTTTGACTAATAGCATGACCATACATGTCTCGTATAATGATTGTGATAAATCGGATAAAATCTAATATATTCGGAAAAGGATGAAATGAATTAATAACACATTTTAGAGTTGAATGAAAAAGACTAAGAAAACCACAGATTTAAAATCTGCGTTTTTTTACAATTTCTTAGTCTTTTTCATCAATATGAATAATCAGCACAATATCAACTTCTCAACTACACAAAAACATTCAAGAGTATGGAGGTATTAGGTATTTAAGGTATATTTCTACCTTTCAAGCTCTTCAATCTCCATGACTGAGAACATTCCTAGCCCAAGAGAGACAATAAGAAAGAGAGTGAAAGCACATGTAAGAGGAAGAGAAAAAGTGAGAGATATTGCGAGTAAAAGGGATTGAGAGATGGTTTTTTTGTAGTGATATACGCTGAAAAGAGTACAGGATCAGGTGGAGTGAGAGGAATAATGGGTTGGAAGACATTCAGTTGGAGAGAGACAAGATATAGTGAAACATGTTAATTGTGCCAACAAGACAAGAGTGCGCGCTCGCTATAATGTATAGTGAAGTCTGGAACTCTATGGGGAGATCCACTCTAAACAGACAGTATTCCTCATAAGTAACATCAATGGTTCTCATTAAACTTATGCTGACAGTCTGATGTGGATTCACATGAAGTGAGATTCATTGATAACAGTCAGTAAATCTTATGAATAATATGAATGTCTCTCATTAAACTAACGCTGCCAGTTTTGTATTGGATTCACATGAAGTGAGATTTACTAGTGACTTTCAGTATTTCTCATGGATAATATCAATGTTTTTCAACTCAATTAATGCTGACATTTCAAAGTGAATTTCACGATTGAGCCAGTCGTCTGCCAAGAGCGAAGGTTGGGGTTAGGGTTGAGGTTGTGTCAGTATATATTTTATAGTGTTTAGGTTGGCAAGAGGCGAACTGACATGAGTGCGCATCTACAAAGGACATATTTCTCTTTGCCCTCTGACAGCAGTACATCTTTGTTAACCATGCCAGCAGATGGACGTCTCTTGTCAGACGCCACACTAACCTATCCTCAGCATCCCCAGTATGTCTTGATCCTCCACTGACAAATTCGCCGGTGATTTGATCTCATGTCGTGGGACCGTTAGGTGCAATCAAGTTTAACAATGTCAATGTGATCGTTGAAAGACGGGATCTATGCTATGAATGGAATTGCTGAAGCCAAGACAGTTGTGAGTTGTGATTTTTGCGAATAGAACTATCAAAGTGGAACAGGCAATAAACTAACTAGATCGCGGAGGTATATCTGAAATGGATGGCAAACGTCGAGTGAAATTTGAGAACAAAAATGTTATGGTGGGATAAATAAATTATATCTTAAAAATTATTTCGACATTTCAACATGATTCCAAAAAACTTTTCAATCAAGTGATGTTCCTATTAACAATACAGGGTCGCGTCCCCGTCAATACACTGCTGTTTGTAGTCTGACAAATGACTTGTTTTCAAACACTTCTTGGTATTATTAATTGGCAACTACTTTATGGTGGATATTGTATTCTACAAGGAATTCAGGTACTGGGTACCTGATTTTCAGGTCTTGAGTTCTGGTCTTGAATATATTTGAATATTCTACTTCTGAGTTGTACCTACAGAACCAATCACAATGTAAATCAAATGGTGGGAAGAATATTTTCATTTTTATCAAATGTTTTACGAATTTATGGAAGAAAACTGTAACAATTGCTGCGATAATAACCAATTATTCTAAAAAAACCTCTAAGAACCGAATTGAATAATCAAATTCCACTATTCAACTTTCCAAGTGTTATTCTTCGTATCTACCTGATATATATATTTGAAATATATATTTGAAATATATATTTGAATATTCTACTTCTGAGTTGTACCTACAGAACCAATCACAATGTAAATCAAATGGTGGGAAGAATATTTTCATTTTTATCAAATGTTTTACAAATTGATGGAAGAAAACTGTAACAATTGCTGCGATAATAACTAATCATTCTAAAAAAACCTCTAAGAACCGAATTGAATAATCAAATTCCACTATTTAACTTTCCAAGTGTTATTCTTCGTATCTACCTGATATATATATTTGAAATATATATTTGAAATATATATTTGAATATTCTACTTCTGAGTTGTACCTACAGAACCAATCACAATGTAAATCAAATGGTGGGAAGAATATTTTCATTTTTATCAAATGTTTTACAAATTGATGGAAGAAAACTGTAACAATTGCTGCGATAATAACTAATCATTCTAAAAAAACCTCTAAGAACCGAATTGAATAATCAAATTCCACTATTCAACTTTCCAAGTGTTATTCTTCGTATCTACCTGATTATATGTCTGATCTTATCTCTCACAGAGAATCTTGAAACGAATGTGAAATCGAATTGTTCAGTATTTTAACCTTCTAGTCGTGACACTGGGTCCCAGGGACCCAGAAAATTTTTGTTTTAGTTATAATTTTGCTTCCGTTGGCTTGACTGTCTATTGTGACCCATGTAAATTCATGTCAGTAGACACTTAAACTTGATGTAGGGTGTTAGTGCTCTGTGACTTGTTGTTTTCGTGGAATAAGGGACCTAAGGGTCTCGGCTAACGTAACTTTTTTCATTTTTTCAAAAGCACATTTTTATGCAATAGTAATTGGATTCAAGCAGTCGATATGTTTATTTTGAACAGAGACTTCAAAGAAGAATGTACAAATTGACTTCTAGATCTCAATTCCAATGATATTAGTGGTCCTGGAAATAAATTCATAGTTCAAGATAAGAATACTGACCCTGAGTGAGATGATAGTGAAACCAATGGACTTCAGGTGATCCTAGGAATACTAAACCTCCCCTAAAAGTGAACTTTATGAGACCTTATATATTTTAAATGTTTCTAGTAGTGTTTCATGTAGGTTTTAGGATTTATAATAGTATTCATCACTATTGTTTCATAAGTTTTGCAAAGATTGTGCAACATGAACTTGAGGGTAGGGTAAAAACTACCCTAAGAGTAATTTATGACCTTCCAGTTTTTCCTATCTTTCTAGTAGTGTTGCTTGTAAGATCCATCATGGTATTCATCACTAAAATTCTTTTTTCACTTTATACAAAATAATAACCAAACGTTACTTTTCACTAGCCTGAAAATGCAAGGTATCACAAATGTATTTTTATAATTATAATGAAGATCGATTTCTGCTTCACATAAGTGCTCAATGCGTTCATCAATAACCCTTTGACACATTGGAATCATAGAATAACATTATATCTTAAGATATATTGGAATGTATTTTTATAATAATAATTAAGATCGACTTCTGCTTTACATGAGTGCTCAATGCGTTCATCAATAACCCTTTGACATATTAGAATCATAGAATAACATTATATCTTAAAATATATTGAAATATTCAATATGAAATAAGTGGGTCCCTGGGACTCAGGGTCACGACTAACGTCAGAAAAAAATAGGGTCACGACTAGAAGATTAAAGATGAGTATTTCTTGAACTTTTTCATTTCTAACAATATTAATGGTTGATAGGAGTTTTCCAATACCTGCTGAGTTTCTCTCAGGATAGGGAAGGTGATTTCTGACATTTCTGAAGGAAACTTGATTAGGTGATAGTAGCTAATGATTGCATATAATAATCGATATAATGGGAATCAATCCCATCATTCAAAGGCAGGTCTATGATCACCTACTGCTAGGAATCACCTATCTGCTAGGAATTGAATATTCAAACAATCTATATATATAAAAGCGAAATGGCACTCACTCACTGACTGACTCACTCACTCACTCACTCACTCGCAGAACTAAAAATCTACCGGACCAAAAACGTTCAAATTTGGTAGGTATGTTCAGTTGGCCCTTTAGAGGCGCACTAAGAAATCTTTCGGCGATATTTTAACTCTAAGGGTGGTTTTAAAAGGTTTAAAGTTCATCTTTTAGCATGTATATTCTTCTTGTTCCCAATATCTTAAAATTATAATTGAAATGTCCATACCATAAGTTAATATAGAACTATAATCTAGAGAGAGTACCTCTTCGAAACAGTTGTTCTGGTAACTAAATTAAAAATTTTGTAAGGTTGGCATTAAGTTGAGTTGACTTTGTTAGGTTGGCACCAAGTTGGAGATTGAAATGCATTCATCCAGGACCTCCTAAATACCTATTTATCCAGTACCTCCTAAATATTTAGGAGGTCCTGATTTATCGCGGAAAAATTGATTGGGTACTGCTACTTCTCAGAGGTATTCCTGGGAATATTATATTACTAGCCGTCAGGCTCGCTTCGCACGCCATATCCGTTCAGCCAGACGTTTAGTCTGGACCCCCGACTGGATCGTCCTAACATTTATGATAAAAATATGACATAACATTTCAAATTTGGTAGGTGTGTTCAGTTGGCCCTTTAGAGGCGCAATAAGAACGGATTTGAAAAATTTCCAAAGATACGCCCAAAATCTGCGTTTTTTAGCTTTTTCTCAGCTTTATCGAGAACAAATAAACAGAAAATGTTCAAATTTACTACAGAAGCTCAGCTGGGGTGCAATAATGTTGTTTTAGAAGGAATTTGAAATAACACCAAAGATACGCCCAAAATTAGCGTTTTCCCAGCTTTTCTGTGTTTCCTCACCTTTTTCAATAATTGATGGAAATATATTAAAAAAAATTCAGTACACAGGTTTAGCTGATGTGGAAGAATTTTGTTCGCCAAAGATATGCCGATATAGTAACAGGTGTTTTTCGAGATCAAATTAACAATACGTTCAAATTTGGTACAGAGGTTCCGCTGAGGTCTACATGCAGGCGAGCGTAGCGAGCCCGCTGATCTCATTTTTGGACAAACCAGTCGGGGGTCCAGGGGGCGGAGCCCCCTCGCTAGACGGTTATGGCGAGCGAAGCGAGCCTGACGGCTAGTTAATCAATATTCGCAGAAAATAATAGAGTTCATGCAGATTTAAGAACAATTGAATGGATGACAAATGCAATGTCGAGAGAATAATGTAATTTCATGATTTCTCCTCATCTGATAAGGAGAATTGTATTGAGGATAGAGTCGTACATGATACTTGCAACCACAGGAAGTCCGAACAAGCTCGGCATTATTTTGTGTTGAGTGAGACCCGCGCACAATAAATCTATGAAGGTCTGTTTCCAATTTTATGAGGACTAGTCATCGAGATAAAATCGTCCATGTGATGGTTCTGCCCATGCAGCACCCAACAAAGACAATAAACATATCCATTTCGATTGAGGGTGATAATAAATCGAGTCTGTGAAGCATTGCAACTTGTTCCAAGCTATTTGTACATCATCGGCGGTAACATGCGCTGAGTGAAATATGGTGCAAATGTGGCATTGAATCACCACCCACCTTGTCGAGAGGTAGCCTGCCAGAAGCCAAACCAGCCAACAATAAAACAGAGCCACATTTTTCATACAACATGTCCAATAAAAGAAATTACTTGCCGGCGTCGCACATAAATTGCAGTCTGCAAATTATCCATTGGTCTTGATACAATCTCTGTGTTGAGTGCGGGGGACAAGTAAACGAAAAAGGCTGTGCCTACCATATTTGTGGAAATCATATATATGAAACTCATTGGAGGTGTCATGTCAGAGGCCCTGAAATTGATCAGTTGCGACCTGGAAACTCTGACACCAGACCTTATTTGTGGAAATCATATATGACACTCATTGGAGTGTCATGTCAGAGGCCCTGAAATTGATCAGTTGCGACCTGGAAACTCTGACACCAGACCTTATTTGTGGAAATCATATATGACACTCATTGGAGTGTCATGTCAGAGGCCCTGGAATTGATCAGTTGCGACCTGGAAACTCTGACACCAGACCTATTTGTGGAAATCATATATGACACTCATTGGAGTGTCATGTCAGAGGCCTGGAATTGATCAGTTGCGACCTGAAAACTCTGACACCAGACCTGAGCCAGCCAGGTCACTCGATATTATTATTATTATTATTATTATTATTATTATTATATTATTATTATTATTATTATTGGAGGTGGGCTAGCCACACACACATCGATTTTTGCCGTCCTTATATATTCTATTAGATTAAACAGATGATTTCAAACAGATGATGTATGTCAAGTTCCGTTTAATCTGCTAGAATTCATAAGGACGGCAAAATATCGTACGAACAAAAATCTATGTGTGTGTGTGTGTGTGTGTGTGTGTGTGTGTGTGTGTGTGTGCAGGGCTTAACGGAATCGATTGGAAGATTTGAAAGCAGCATGCTTCAATACCATGCTGTCATTCACGTTATATGATATAAATTTTGTTACTCGACATTTGATGAACTCATAAATTGGATAGCTTATAATGTAATCAATTTTATTCACTTTTATCATAAACTCCAAAATATTCCAAGATCCTCAAATCCCAAACATTAGAATCCTATGCTATTAAACGAGCAATTTCTGTTTCTATGTTAAGATGTTTAGATGTTTATATGTTTAGATGTTTATATATCTGTATGTGACCGGATCTCGAAAACGGCTCTAACGATTCTCACGAAATTTGGAAGAAAGTAGGTTTATGATATAAAAATTCGATTGCACTAGGTCTCAACCGTGGGATAACTAGCTGAAGGACATTAAAAGGATAAATACGTCACTGGGAAAACAGCTGGAAATTTCGTCGTCAGTTGATGATGAAAGTGAATGAGCGAGTGCATGTGTGTGGAACTGAAACAAAATTTTGACTCAGCTGTTGAACTTTTGTAATCATTCAATCAGTGCCGGTTGTACAAGAGCCGGTTAAATTTTAATCCTGATTAAGTCCGGTAGAACCAATTTGATAAGCTATCTTTTTGAAATGGTCTTCTCGGATTCGGATTAAAATTCAACTTGCTTTTGTGAGATAAATTTTTGCATTCCTCTGGGAATTAATCTCAATCCACTGTGATTGGATGAAACCTTTCTGTATGAACTATAAATATATTATAATTTATTTTTTCGTAATATATTTTATATGCTTTATATAAGCGGAACTCGGTGCCCCGATATTATTCTATTAGCGAGTGAAATAATCGGAAAAATAATATATTTTCAGCTAGTGATGGAATGAATAATGGGTATTAGCTCTTTTTGTAAATAAAACAATAGAGTTACAATACCGACTGACATATTCAGCTTACTTCATGATTATTATATGGATTATAGGCATTTTTATACGCTCATATTGAAGTTCATGAATGAAACATTATTATTTCATACTTTTGATTCTTACATATCCACAAAAGTTGTGAATGTGAAAATTATGCTGTGATGTTTAATGTCAAAATTATTTCTGTTATAAATTTCATGTAGAGGATGCCAAGGTCCACCCAGGACTGTAGAGTAGCATGAAGTGAAGAAAGTAAATTTCAAGTATCTCAAAGTAACTCTCAAGTATCTATTCTGAGTTGAGCATTCATATTATACTTGTACAATCAACGTAGCTCCTTGCCTGATTGCGTTCATTAAAAAAAAAGTTTTTAACAGTAGTCTTTGCTTAGCACTCGCTCCTTACCCGATTGTATTTATAAAACGAAAATCTGTTTTAAACAGTAGTATTTGCTCAGTCTACCTGGTGACTTGAGCAGTGGGGAATCCTTCTCCACCGAGAAACGTCTTCTGATTTAAAATGATTACACAATAAGTGGTGACATGTAGTTCTTTTCTGGACAGAGGTTTTGTATTACAATGTCAGGCAGCTGGGGACTGCGCTCATAAAACTTGATGTTTGAGCAATTTCTGTAGCGCAGCAATACTGTGTTGTGAGTTGTTGATAAGTAGCCGTGTTTTCCGAAGGCCTGATTAAAGCTGTGTTGAAATATGACGTTGTTTCGAGCGAGAGGGGGCGAATTTCAGAAGGTATCTCGGCAGGGAACGTTTCACGCAGTGGGACCTGGTATTATCTAATAACTGTATCTACACGATTAATTTCAATTTTTGGGTAAGCGAGCAGCGAGCAATCGGTCGGGGGTCAGTCTGCTACTTCAAACAAAGGCCTCGGCTCTTGTTTCGGAATTATCAATCTTGACGGCAATCAGCTGTTACGGATTTCGGGAAGCCACCGATCGCTCGGCGAACTGCAGACTCCTCTCGTCTGACGGTCGCGTCTTAATTCAGAGTCGGCGGGGGGCTTCTTGGTTCCCCCTTTGAGCCCATTTCACCCGCTGCCGTGTCAAATGTCCATCGCGGCTTCATACCCCCATTTTTCCTCCCCTGAACCCCCCCCCCCAGGCAAGACAAGGTCGTCTTGTCGCAGTCGTAGCTGAACACAGCTGCCCCCCTGTGAAGACCGCCTCAAACATCGATAACTTACATAAAATGCTCGTTTCGTCTGGGATAAATCAATCCCAACTATAGCGAGAACAAACAGAATTGAATTTGGAGGTACTACATTCACTTGGAGCAGGTCAAATTCTGGAGAGGTGACTCAAAGATTCTTATAAATCTACAACTCAAAAAGTAACATTACCATGAAATATAACAAATCGCATAAAAATGAATTTGCAAGATGATAAACTATATATCAATCATCAGTGGTCAGTGCAATATCTAGGTTGAATTCGAAAAAATTAGTCAGACTAGGCGTATACATTAGGCGTTTATTGTATACAATATTGCATAATAGTATGTTATTATTCAATTGTGTTTACAAGTTTGTGTTTCTTCGATGGTTCCAAATTTTCTTAGATAACTCAATATTATTTGTTACAAGTGGTAATTGAGTGGAATATTTCTAATCAATTTATTAATTCAAGCCATCTAAATTCAAAATTTATAGTTATTATGTTTATTTTAGACTAGAATTTTGTGAAAATTGTACACGTTAAATTCTAACCTCATCTTGGACTGTGTCACCTACAAATTTGGAAGAAAAATAGCACAAGGACTACCTTATTATTTTATCTACCAATGTTATTACATTAGTCTCATTTGTATTGCAAATAAATGAAATTGTATTTTTGTCTTGAAAATGGAAAATAAATTTGATTTGATTTGATTTAGACACAATCAAATACCAAGGACAATAAGTAACGGGGATTCATCAGAGAATAGAAACTAATTGATAATATATCAAACTATTTGGAAAAATTATACAAAATAGACGCAACTGGTGCAGTCATTTGGATAGAATGCCACCTGGAAGAATGCCCTTAGAAGTTCAAAACTATAGATCTACTGGAAAAAGAGATGTAGGGAGGAGAAGAAAGAGATGGGTACCGGAACAGGTTAATTAATAAACCTTATCCCGGAAGTTAAGATGATGATGATCGAAGTAATTATATAGTGGATTGATTTTTATATCTATACATGTGGTTCAATCAAAATTTCCTTCAATGAATCTGATGACATTCCATTGATAAAACACTTGGTAGAGGCTTTCTTTCTCTTCGCCTCTTTTTCTTCTAATACCCAGTAATTTGATGATCATTGTCAACAAGACTCTTTGTCAGCAAGTTAGCTCTTCAAAGTCTCTATAAACTCATTTGATTATGGATATACACATTTTGATAATTTCCATTTCACAGAATACACTCTAAATTTATCAAGCCAACAATTACTCTTACTTCAAATAGAAATATGTTTATCCATTAATTATTGACTGAATCGAATACAGAGACAATTCTAGAGGAATATGGAGAAAGATTATTCTGCATAAGGCAGGTTTTCTTTTATGTAACATTACACTTCATTCTTTATACTTTATTGATTCATACAACAAGTACATCATCAGAAATGATAGAGAGAGGAAAAATAAGGTAAGCTTGTGCTATTCCTCAATATGTGAACACTCGATATGTCTGCTGAGAAGTAACCACAGGTTGCATTTGAACAAAGGAAGCTTCACAAAGATAATGTATAATAGGACCGGATTGCTTATGTCAGTATTATTATAACATTGCAACACTCAGATACACATACATGTGCTCTGATATATGACAGAGTGTCGCCAGCTACAACTTTGATGGAATGGAATCGAACAATGCAGTCGCGTGTAAACTTTACTTTTAATTAAAATCCGACTCGCCAAAACGGAATTAACTCTGTTCTACACTACTTTTAAATTTAATTGAACAGCTAAAAAGACCAGTCCGTGATTTAATTCATAGTAGAGCAACACGCAACTGTAAGAACTCCAACTGAAATTCATTTTTCATCTACGACGCCTCTTCTGATTCTCAACAAAAACAAAGAAAAAGAAACATTGAGACAAAAGAAACATGTTCACTTGCTCACTTTTGCTTTGGGGAATCTCAGTATTGAAGTTGGAGTACTTTTTTTTGTTGGCGGATGAAAAGTTGATTTTTCACGGTTTGGCAAAGATTCAATACTGCAAATACTGTGAAGAGGTGAGGTGATAATATTGAGAAAGAGTTAAACGAAATAATATTATGAAAGGTAACCTTAGAATCTCATTTTCATTGAGATTTGAACGTAAGTGAATTTTACAATCTCATCAGAAAATGATCAAACTTCATGGATCAAAATAACTCTACAGTTTGTAGGGACTGGTGAGAATTGAACTGTTTTTTTTTTCAAAATATATTGATTATCATAATATTATGATAATCAAACTAAATGGTCTAAAACTGCTCTACACAATGTAGAGACTGATTATAATGGAACTGTTGTGTTATAAATATATAAATAAATTATCGTATAGAAATATTTGAATTCCATGGATCAAAATTACTCTACAAATTGTAGATACAATTTGAACATCTTGGAAAAATTAATCTACTATATTATTATTGTAAGGTGCTGGAAAATTGTAATGGAACACAATTACAGCATATAGTGCCGGCTGCACAACAGCCGGTTAAATTTTAACCGTGATTAAATCCATGAGAACCAATCAGAGAAGTCGTCTTTTCAAAACGCTTTCTCTGATTGGTTCACGTGAAATTAATCAAGATTTAAATTTATAGAATTTGTAACCAATGGATAAAATTGGGCTTGATTTGAAACAAAACACTATGGCCCAGTTGCACAACAGCCGGTTAAATTTTAACCGTGATTAAATCCACGAGAACCAATCAGAGAAGTCGTCTTTTCAAAACGCCTTCTCTGATTGGTTCTCGTGAAATTAATCACGATTTAAATTTATAGAATTTGTAACCAATGGATGAAATTGGGCTTGATTCGAAACAAAACACTATGGCCCAGTTGCACAACAGCCGGTTAAATTTTAACCGTGATTAAATCCACGAGAAGCAATCAGAGAAGGCGTCTTTTCAAAATGCCTTCTCTGATTGGTTCTCGTAAAATTAATCACGGTTAAAATTGAACCGGCTGTTGTGCAACTGGGCCATAGTGTTTTGTTTCGAATCAAGCCCAATTTCATTTTTTGGTTTCAAATTTTATAATATCTTATTTTTTTTAATTCTTTACAAGTGGTAATATTTCTAATCAATTTATTAATTCAAGCCATCTGAATTCAAAGTTTATAGTTTTCATGTTTATTTTGAACTAAAACTTTAGAAAAATTGTACTCGTGAAATTCTTACCTTTTCTTGGACTTTGTCACCTATAAATTTGGAAGAAAATTAGCACAAGGACAACCTTATTATCTTATCTTCCAATGTTATTACATTAGTGTCATTTGCATTGTAAATAAAAATAATAAATTAATAAATGATTTTTATGGCTAATAAAATGAATTTGAATTCCAATGTTACTCTACAAATTATTGTTAGATGCTGGAGAGCGGTTATCAAACACAATTTACAATACATTGTGTTTTGTCTCGAATCAGGCCTGATTTCATCTATTGGTTTCAAATTCTAAAATATATTATATCTACAAGGTATTAGAAGTCAATTTCCCTATCCACTCGACTACCACGACGAGACCTTTTAATGGAATGTTGAGAATCACAGAGGGAAGCCACAAACGATTTATTATCGAGTGAAACAGAGTGATGGAGAAACTGCATGTGTGAGACGACACGAGATACGAAGCTAATGATCTGTTTTAAACTGCTGCCGACCAATAATGATGATCGTGTGAGCATGGCTTCGATGATCATTTATCATTCGATCGTCTGACAACAAAGTGACTGCAAGTCGAAAAGTTACACACCGTTGTGAAATTCACTACAATCTGTCAGTGTAGGCTGAATAGAGATCATTGATGTAATTCATCCTGAATGTTGACAGTATGGAGAGAGTCAATTTGGGCAAGATTTGGGTGAGGTTGTGTCGGTTATTTACATTGGCATTTTATTTTTGATCTTCGGCTACCTGTTGATGACCTTAAAAAGTTCCACTGATGGTTTCCCTCATGATATTCACTTCCAAACTGTCATAATCCTTTTATGAATAACACCAATACTCTCCATTAAAACAATGCTGACAATTTAAAATGAATCTTATCATAGCTGTCGATCAACTACGATTTCCCAACTCTGAGGCTGCTGAGAAAAATGATTGCTTCTGACATTTCGGAAAACTTCTCAAGCAGCCAAGTCTCTCTCAACCATCTTATAAAAGTTTAGTTCTCGCTCCTGAGTGGACTACTCTTAATTATCATCCACGGAAGTTGGCTTCTACTGTAATGGATTCGAAAATAATTACGGTAGACGAATCTATATGCAAATTTACAAATCGAATTAACTAGACTAGCCGCTGTAGAGTTTCAAGTTTAGTAGGCCTATGTTCATTGGCATGAGACTAGTAGCGGAAGATTGATGAGTAAGATCATTTACCTATCATTACTGTGAAAATGAAATATAAAATAAAAAAATCTGGTGTGGCGCACTCACACAACTTTCCTTGCCGTTATGAAAATTGATCAACTGACGCTAATGTTCCCGCGCAACTCAAGTCTACTATTTAAAGATCTAAGCCAGCTGGTGACAGGACAATAACGCTGCAGACACACGAAGTCTGCTATCTCTTCATAGTGAATGATTTAATAGAATCAACAGTTGCCAACAGTTTGCAATTTAATAATCTTATTTTCTCGAACATCGAGCTTATTTTCAATTTTAGGTGAAAATGTTACGAAACATCAATTGTAGAGATTTTCATGATCAATCTTTTCCACTTGGAATTTTTTGTTTAAACTGTATCTGAAGCCTGATAATAATTTGTAATCTAAAATCAAACTTTGCATAGATGGGGCGCAGCTCCTGAAATTTTTACAGATATGGGACTTGTGGTAGTTGATGGAGCTTATCAATCGCTATTTTAGGTATGCATTTGATCAAAATCGTTGGAGCCGTTTTTGAGAAAATCGCGAAAAACGCTGTTTTTGACAACATTTTCGCCATTTCAGCCGCCATCCTGAATTGCATTTGATTGAAATTGTTCGTGTCGGATCCTTATAGTGTAAGGACCTTAAGTTCCAAATTCTAAGCTATTCCGTTAATTGGGAGATGAGATATCGTGTACACAGACGTAATGTACACAGACGTATATACTAGTAATGATTATACTTCACTAAGGAATAATTGTGCATTTTTCATATTGGATTTTATTCAGTTACTGTATTTTTATTATTCTGTAATAGTGTAAAATTGAGTGGGTATATTGTAGTTATTTTTTTGTGTCTTATTTTCCAGGCTTTTGAACTGAAATGAACTTTGATTTGTACTTTCAGATTTTAGTGTGAGAATATTTGACCATGTTTATTGAATTTGCTAACTTGTTGCTTAGTTGTCGAAATTAAAGCAATTCTCGTGCATTTTTCAAATACAGTTTCAATTTCATGTCGAAAAAGCCACTATATTTGAAAATTGTACGAGCATTGACCTTTTTTGCAGCTTTGGCTTTTCCACTGGAAGTTATGCTCAACGCTCGTGGAGGGGGAATAATTTTCATTGAACAGTCCACACTTCGAATTGAGACGTAATCGGAAAAACATCATATAACGGTGTCCTCTGAATGGGCCCATTTCCCATTCAGAGGGACAAATTGTTAAGTTTTCAGTTATCAGTAATTTTTATCTAGTTGGATAAGAAAGCAAATCTTATAGAGTTAGTAGGAGTAGAATCAGGATTTTTTTGTGCGTGTGAGTTCAAGTATAGTGAGTTCTTATTTTTTTTTTTTTTTTTTTTAAGATTACGTCCTAAAGACTCCAGTCATGGAGTATAAGACAAGTCATGTTATTACATAATAATTCTAACACTAAGTAGTTCAACCTAGTTTAGGTTTGAAAGGTTCTAAAGCGTATGTGAGTGTTTCTATAGAGTCCAAGTTTGAATATTGTTAAAATGGTGAGTGCCAAACTTTTGCTGTTTTCGTATTATAGCTAAAAATTTAGTTACATATAGAATGACCGAGGCCCAAATTTAGTTGCAGCAAGTTCCCAAGTATTGAAATTGAAAATTGAATATGCCTTCTTGACCTGAATCGATTGCTGAATCACTTTATTTTGTTTGAAAATTTGATATGAGACATGATTTTATTAATTAGTTTTGATTAGCTCAATAAACCTGAAGTTGAATTTTAAAAGTATTTTCAATAGAATAGGTGACAATGATGATAATCTGTGCATTTGAATGAACGAATCCACTAAAAGCTCCCAACCAATCAAGGATTCAAATACCGGTAGATGATTTGATAGCAGTAAACTTTGGCAAATATTATAGAAGAGAAGAAACACCCCTCTCCGTTTATAATTCTATATCGACTGTATATTTCTTCTATTTTTATTATTATTTCATTTTTTAAATTTTATAATTAGGTATGTTTATAATTCTTCTTTTTCAAAATTGTATTTTGTTGAAAATTATTGTATTATTTTGTGAAGGAGGCAAAATGGGGTTTTACCTGTTGTCTTAATGAACGAATAAATAAATAAGTTTCAAAGTCTTGTTACCTGGGATGATGTTGAAAAATATGAGCCGCAGTAGCTTTACTAAAGTACGAGTGTAAATTTGTTCTGTTAGCAAGCGTACTGACATATTTTTCAGGAGACAGTCATCATGCTCGTAGATTATGAA
Source organism: Nilaparvata lugens (assembly GCF_014356525.2). Taxonomy (NCBI): domain Eukaryota; kingdom Metazoa; phylum Arthropoda; class Insecta; order Hemiptera; family Delphacidae; genus Nilaparvata; species Nilaparvata lugens. Next base: position 5,694,384 of record NC_052504.1, read on the forward strand.
CTTATGATGCTCTTATTTGTACCACTGAATGAGGAATAGAAAGACATGTTGCTCCAAACACCGTTTTTGTACTTGCTTAATTTGAAACAATGCTAAACGTTACTTTGTTTTCTGTTTGCCAGACAAACCTCGCTTTGGGAAGAATTCCAGCTTCGAATTATTGTTTTTCTGATCTCTTGATTTCGTCTGTACAAACTACAAGATTTCTTGTAGGTAGAAAGTCATACTCATATTTGATTCCAATCTGTTGATGCCAATTTGAAGAAAACTCACTGAAGCAATGCTCTATATTTCATTATTTCATTGGATGAGTGGAATGCTCGATTCATGTATTGTTTCCAATGATCAAACAAGTCCAAACTTTGGAAAAGATTTCCAGTTCTGCTGTTTAGTTGTAACGGCAAAAACATGAATGTTTAACCAATCCTCCAAATAACAACACAGTGTTTCTAATTAAACTTGTGTGCCTTTTTCATTCAGGATTATGCTCACCAATACAACTGACTGAAACATGTGATGCTACAAAGTTTTGTTAGAATGCGAAGGACGATTGCCTGGAACCTGGCTTAGCCTGAAAGACTTGATTCCAGACTTGGTTTTATCGTCGCGATGACATGATGAGGCAAGAGAGGAAGAGAGAGCGAGGGGAGGTGTGAGTGAGTGCAGAGTGCAGTCACTGGCAGACTGATGTTTCATTCATAAAATAAGTGGGCGCATGGACATAACTCCCCCGCAACTCACTTTGCCAATCCTCTATTTACGCCCAATAAAGTCCTCCCTCATCGTCTATTCTCGACTCTCCTTTTCTGCTTTTAGGTTCTCGGCGCAGAGTGCGACAGAGCATCGCCCACGTTCATCCGCAGCTCGAACAAAAATAGTAAAAACACAGAACCGAAAAATTCAGTCTTTCACCTCATTGGGATTCATTCACGAGACTCTTCTTCCGCTCATTAAGGCATAAATTACGATTCGAAAATTTGTTAAACAAATTGTTTCAAGGTTTACTCAGCCAACAAATTCGTTAATTTTATTGCGTCACCCTATCCTTCTTCCTTTCCACTCACGTCGTGGGTGAAAAAGCATTGGCACTTGTGTCACGAATTAGCAGTGCTCTGTGATTATTTTTGCATAGCATTATCCGAGCGAGCTCATCATAGTCGTCTGCAAGGGTGTGTTGTGAGATTACCCGTGCTTTGTCCATACGTTATCCATGCAAATGAGGTGATGTGAGCAGAAGGTTCACATTGGAAGGTCTTGCTGTGTGTTCCTCGTCGTTTGCGAGGTTGTAAATCCTACGTTAGTTGGGCCGCTTGATGAATAACACGGACCATGTAATTCAGGTTTGTACGGTGCAAAGGTGAGTCGAACACAAAATTCCAACTCTGAAAGAAAACATTCTCGAACGATTTTAGATTGAATTCATTTCCTAAAATGATTGTAACGTGGGTTGGACCAACCATTATAACCTTTATCTTGAATCAGTTGTCAAAACTGGGAATACTGACTCAGGTAGATAGTTGATTCAAGTCAGAGTTGGACTATTATCAGACTTGTCTTGAAAGCATTCTGCGATTCGTAAATAATTCAATTCAATTTATTCAATAAAGAAGTGAATTTTAATCACCCTCAATGATTTAAATTCTACAATCCAAGTTCGAGGAGAGATTGTCTCAAATTACTGGAGCTGAAGTAAGTCTTCTTGGACACAAAAGCCGGTTAAATTTTTGAGATTAAATTTAGATTGATTTCACGAGAATTGATCAGAGCAAGCTTTTTGGAGAATAAGGCTTTTGTGTAGCCACGCCTTAATATAGAAATACTTACCTGAAGTTGAGGTTTGATTCAATCATGACTATTTAGGTTAATCATGATTACAAGAATATACAATAAAATCCTGCAGATCGCAAAGGAAGAAATAAATATAAATAGATTTAAAAGAGCAGTATGGAATTGGTTATATGATACTGGCATTTACCAGACCGAGGAGCTCATTGTAAATAGGATATAGGATGAACTACTGTCCTCTTTTTATTCTACCTTCAATAACTAACAAACCTTTATAACTAGAATTACTAATAATTTTTTATACATTTTTTAGAAAAGAATATTATGATCACCCCGACACATTTTATTATAGTTGGGTATCATAATTAGAACTAAGTTTAGTATCAGCAATTTTGTATGTATAATATAACTAGCCGTCAGGCTCGCTTCGCTCGCCATATCCGTCTAGCCAGGGGGCTCCGCCCCTGGACCCCCGACTGGATCGTCCAAGGATGAAATCAGCAAGCTCGCTTCGCTCGCCTGCATTTTTCATTTGAGCATTTTTATCATATGTTAGGACAATCCAGTCGGGGGCCAGACTACGTCTGGCTAAACGGATATGGCGAGCGAAGCGAGCCTGACGGCTAGTAATATAATATTCCCAGGATTGAAGTAGCAGTGCCCAATCAATTTTTCTGCGATAAATGCATTTAAATCTTCAACTTGGTGCCAACCTAACAAAGTCAACTCAACTTAATGCCAACCTGACAAAATTATTAATTTAGTTGCCAGTTAACAACTGTTTCGAATAGGTACTCTATCTAGATTATAGTTCTATGGTAACATATGATATGGAAATTTCAATTATAATTAAGAGATTGGGAGAAGAAGAATATACATGCTAAAAGACGAACTTTAAACCCTCAAAGACAACCCTTAGAGTTAAAATATTGCCAAAAGATTTCTTAGTGCGCCTCTAAAGGGCCAACTGAACATACCTACCAAATTGGAACGTTTTTGGTCCGGTAGATTTTTAGTACTGCGAGTGAGTGAGTGAGTGAGTGAGTGAGTGAGTCAGTCAGTCAGTCAGTGAGTGAGTGGCATTTCGCTTTTATATATATAGACAACTATGTATATGTTTTGTCAATAAACTCCTCTGGTTGCAATTCATTGGAGAAATTATTAATTATTATTATTATTATTCAGTAGATTTCTGATTAGAGAGATTATCAAGAGATAACTTGGAATGTTTAGATTTCAGGTTTAGTTTAGAGCTTCAACTACAGCATGACTAATATAATAATTACGAAGTTTTCATTCTGTGACTAAATCATAACCCCACATCTCTAATAACTTCTGTGAATGCATTCTATCCAGCCCCAATGAATTAGAGTGTATTTTTAAATCTAGTATTTAATAATATTATTCAGTTGGCTATCTGAGAGCACTTGAACTTACTCATTCCATGTCCTCCAGTTATTTTGGATTTTTCATTTATATATTCGTTATCTATTCGTATATTCTATTCATATATAGATTCGTTTGACTTCGGAGTTATTTCTCATTGGTGTTTGTTCTAGACATCTTATTGCCTCCACGTTCCTCAAGTAAATTTCAACAAAACTATTCATATTTAATGAAACAGACTAAGAAATTGTCAAAAAACCACTGATTTTCGTTGAAATCAGTGGTTTTTTGACAATTTCTTAGTCTTTTTCATTCAATATGAATAATTACCACAATATCAACTTCTCAACTACACAAAAAGTAAAACTATTCATGTCTACATCATTATCATCAATACATTCATATATCAAACATGTTCATAGATGTATTTATTAATTTATCAAATTACAACCCAAAAGGCAAGAGAGACCGAGAACGTCCAAGGAAAAGATGGATGGATAATATGAGGTTTGGAACAGGCAGAGTTGCTTATCCCTGGGAAGAAGGAATATTATTCAACTTCCAACGGTACAAAACCAATTTTACAGATGAAAATAACGATACAAGAGACAATTACAAACAAAAAAGTTAATACAATTGGAGATTCTCAATCTATAGGTTGACAAAATAAACTAGCAGAAATTATAGCCTACAATAGAATCAGGTTTATCAATGAGTTGCTGAACTGCTTGTCATCTGGAGACAATATGGAGGAAAGCTTGAGAATTATTCAACTTTAAAATCTGATTGGAACGGCAGTGACAAATCCAATCAAAATGGAGGGATTTCCTACTTCTTTTAAGCAGCTTAAGAAAGAATCAACATTGAACTAAGATGTGGAGGACCACCAGATGAGATGCTTTTGTCATTAGACAAGTCATCGAACGGTGAAAATGTGATTTTGGTATGTAGACTGAGAGCTCTGTTCAAAAATATTACATTCCAAAACAGACATTGGATTTGCTTCTGGTAAATATTCATGCAAACTGGCACTTCTCCACACACCAAATCTCTTGTCACGTTCTACTTTTAACAATAAACAAATGTTTCATGGGTCATGAAACATCCGCTTCGTATTTGGATGGATTTAATTTACCCGAAATCATACTAAACCTTTCAATTGTAAACTGGTCACAAGAAATTAGGTTATTGTTGCTGATGGGACAAAGCTTCATTGATGTTACAAAGTGACAATGATGTATTACGAGTAAAACAATCAGCCCTACGGTTCTCATTGTGAACTGTCATCATTGTTCTAGCATTTACTTGACTTGGCTGTTAGCTTCTGGTCTGTTTCTTCTATTTTTGGTTAGTCAGTTGCATGAAATTAATTATTTCGCATTTCTATCACACAAAAATATTCAAGCATAATACAAAGAATTTTTAGAGAAATTGCATTTTCTGTTGAGCATCAAGTGAATTTAAAAAATTGATATTTGAAGGTAGTTTAATCAAGTGAGTTTTTAATGATTTGGATGAATGACAATGTGACCAGTATTCAGCATTAATGATTAGTTCTATAATAAACTTACAAGAGAAACATCATCCATAAGCCTCCGTTTCATTCTCAAACATTCCCGATATGGAATAACATTCTGAATGATAATAGTATATTTCGCACCTAGGGCCGAAAATGAGACTTTTCCGGCTCGAAATCGGCTTTCATGTCGGAGGCCTTAGGCCGAGGACTAGAGAAGATTGAGAGCCGGAAAAACATTTTTGCCCATGGTGAGAACGTTATTTTTCGCCACACAGAAAAGCAAAACAGGAAGGTCATAGCTCTAGCAAATCTGAGGTGATCTGAATATCAGGAAATTGTCCAAGTATTTTTATTTTTTTTCTGATTTGTATAAATAACCTAAAAGATTATGTTCAATTATGTAAGATGTTGAGTTTATACTTTTTATTCTTCCAAATGTCAATACAATGATATTATTATAAATGTTTTGATTCTTGAATAATAAACACAAATAATGAAAAGTTTTTTGATCAGCTGTTTTAGCACACTTGAAATTTGGCCAATCTGAATGTCAACGTCAACAATGCTTGTTGTCGTTGACTTCGGAAGTTTAGGTTAGAAGTTCAATCCTACTCTGAAAATCGAATTTGAATAGTTTAGAATATATATATATCTTATCTGTATTTTATTCATCCAAATAAAATGATAGTATCTTATTGCAGAATACTTATTCAATTCTAGAAGCATAGACTGATTCCGTTTCATAAACCATTTTGTAAACACGTTCACATCAAATCAGAATCAGCTGACTTCAAGGTTATTTTACAGCCCTAGAGCCGTAAAACTTTTACCGGCCTGGTCAGAAAACAATCATTTTCGGCCTCCATATGACGCACGAAAACCAGCTCATTACATCCAAGTGGGGCGAAAATATTGTTATTGCGATTCTGAAGCAGGGTAATAACTAAGTAAAGGGTTGTCTTCTGTGTGATCTGTACATCAATATGGTTTAAATTAATGTTAATCAGAAAAATTTCCAATCACTAAAATCAATGTTAGAATTTGTGGACTTTTTGGACTGAATCAAGAATTTGATTCATGGACAGCCACAAAGAATCCTTGCATTCGAGTAATCACATACAAAACTCAATAGGCCTCACTAACCCCAATTCTTTCTTTTTTAACGTTGTAAAGACAGCTGCTTGAATCATTACTCTTGCAACAATAATCACTTGGACCCTAACAAAGAAGAAAAATAGTTGACTTTTTTACTACCAAAAGTACAATAATAATCGGGTAGATTAGTCTAGCTGGTTCATAAATTATGCGGAGTTTCCAATTACCCTTGGGTGCTCTGGCCTACCGTATTGGCTCAGCGGGGGTCAAGAATGTGCTCATCACTTTGCCAAGGGTTTCTTATGAGCTATGTTACCGTAACGCTTGCCCTAATGGTGAACCAGTCTCAAATCTGAAATTGGTTTCTTATGCAATCTCTGTCAGCTCAGTGACTGCATTGTCGGTGCATTTACAATAACCTTTTTCGAATATTTCAAACGAGACTCTAATAATTATTATAAGTGTTTCCATTTTTTTATGATAGCTCTCAAAATTTGAAATTGAAATTCTGATGAAATTGATCGAATACAATAAATTTTGTACATGATTTATGTTAAAATCTCTTCACTTATATGGGCTGCTTTATTCAAATTAATAAAAACTTGTAGTACCCTTTTATATAAACATTTTAAAAACTTTAACACATTTAAACGACTAGTTTCAACCTTCTTTGGCCATTTTAACTAGTCGTTAAAATGTTTTAAAGTTGTTGAATAATTTAACTTGAAAATGACCAAAGTAGGTCAAAACTAGTCGTTGAAATGTTTTGATTTTTTCAAAATATTTTAATAAAAGGTTACTACAAGTTTTATATTGTTTTTATTAATATAATTTATGTTATGTACATGATGATTCAAAACTTACATTGATACAAAAATGAATGAAATAATTCTTTTACTGAAATAATAACTACGGTAGTTTGAATTAAGGATAGTATGTAGCATATTATATTTGATAGCCTTGAGTTTGAATAAGGGAAATTTTTCACGTTTATAAGCTTATCTTATTGAACAGTCTATTATGCCTAGTCTAGTTACATATTTAGACAATTTTCTAATCGATCATCAAGTAAGGCATAAATAAAACAAATGCTGAGATGAAGAGTTGAACTTGTCATACGAAATGTGATATTATTACATTATAACGTTCTGAAACGTTTAAAAACCAGGAAATTTTTAATGTTATAACTTTACATGCGTTTAATTGAAGTGAGTAAGTAGGTCATTCAGTGATTCAAAGTAGGCAATTATAATGAGTATTTTATAACATTTCTTACGATGAAAAAGCTTGAGAATGATATCTCTAGAGAGATACTAGTACTGACAATGTCTCTTTTTACTTTCCTTGCCCTATTACCATAGGTAAGGGAAGTATCGCTTTTTTAAAAAAATAAGATACTCGAATTTATATATTCCTATACGTATCAAGGCCCTCTGAGTCCAAAAAGGTGGTTTTTGCTGAGTGTGATGCTTGGGCACTAGGCTTTGTATGCGCTAATTGAACAGATGATAATGATGATTAAGCGAGCTTGAGTCATATGAATGAGAATCATTCCATCATCGATTTTGAGAAACTGGTGGAGAAAAATTTTCATGGTTGTTCACGACAAGTAAACTATTTAGTAACGATCATTTTCGTGAATAATTTTTCAATTTTAACTAATTATTTTTCCAACCATTGTAGTTTCATGATTTTCCCCAGTTATTTATAAGTTGGTTCTTAGTAGAATACATTACCAGGACAGGATTATTTCCGTGGAGCATCCCTTGCAATAAAACAAGCAGTCTGCAAGATTTTTATAAGCAGCCGATCTAATACTTTGTTGAGAGGCTCGTTGAATTATTCAGATTTTGAGCCTGAGGCTCCCTCAGCTGTTTCAACCCCCGCTGTGTGATCCCTCCACACATCTACAAATCAATTATCACCGTAAAAGTTATGCCAATGAGCAACATCCTTCTAACGAGATTCCTGACTTTTATTTTGTAAAAAAGTGATTTCCAGTTGCATCATTTATGCATAAGGGAAATGTCCCCTTGAAGGTATCCCAAACTAATGGTTCATTCTTGAAAATATATGTATGGCGCATCCTGGAGCCCAAACCACGTTCATCGAAAGGCTAACCGTTCACGTTCACCACACGGGTATAGCTGTGTCTGGTTCCCGGACAGGGGAACCAGAGAAATAGTCCAGCGGTTAAGGTAGAAACTGAAAACTAATGATAAAGGAAGGCTATCTACGGTTTATCATGGAGATTTACCTAGGCAGATGAACCTTGATCTGTGTGCAAACTAGGGATGGGTAACGAAAGACAAAACATCGATGTTTTGAACATCGATATTTTTTCCCATTAACATCGATAAGTGAAAAACATCGAATAGTAAACATCGATGTTTTTGAACATCGATGTTTTTTAACATCGGTGTATCACCCTACGTTTTTACGGATGATACCAAGGTACCTAGAATATAGGTATTCTAGCAGAGCACAGGAAATGAAAATGGATTAAGTTTTTTTATATGGATATCTGCTCTCCTTACAATAGGAGGACCTCTTTTCCAGAGCTAGATTAATTAGTGTTAAACGCATGTTGAGGAAATATATAATTGAAATGAGAAAAAACTCTTTCTTCCTAAGAAACGAAGAGTCCGACCTCTTATTCAATTCTGAATAAGTATCCAACCTTGACACGGGCCACAGAAGTAGAAGTAATGTAAATCTCCAAGAATATCCAACAGTCTCACATAAAAATACAGAGAGCCTGATTGAAAAAAAAACAATCAGCAGGAAGTCAAAACTTATGCGAGATCTTTCACAAGAGTGATCTATATTCAAGAAAAACACTAAACAGAATACTACACTAAATATGACAAAGATAATGATTATATTCGGTAACTATTGCTCTATATTGTTACTATAAGCTCTCAAGATAATCCTCTTTCAAAAAAAAACTTATATCAAATTAAAATATTAGAATTGTTTTTACTTTTTAGTTGGGAAAAACATCGGATATCCGATGTCTAGGTAAAACCAGCGATAAGTGAAAAACATCGACCAATGAACATCGATATTGAAAACATCGATGTTTGATGTTGAAACATCGATGTTTTTAAACATCGATGTATCGATACCCATCCCTAGTGCAAACTGTCACAGTGAAAGCGCAAAACTATTGGTATGTTTGATAATTTGATTGTATGGTGATATGTTGTTGTATTTCCCCATAATTGAAATAATAATACGTTGAGACGTTTTATATGAGACGTTAAAAACATCAACGTCGTATTCTTTCAACTATTGGTATGTTGCTATTTGTATGTTTAGGTGTTTTACGTTTTATATGAGACGTTAATAACATCAACGTCGTATTCTTTCAACTATTGGTATGTTGCTATTTGTATGTTGAGGTGTTTTACGTTTTATATGAGACGTTAATAACATCAACGTCGTATTCTTTCAACTATTGGTATGTTGCTATTTGTATGTTGAGGTGTTTTACGTTTTTATGAGACGTAAATAACATCAACGTCGTATTCTTTCAACTATTGGTATGTTGCTATTTGTATGTTGAGGTGTTTTTCAAGAGCTAATAGTGAATACGTGATTTACAACTACGGCAACAAATTTGTTTTGAGTTTCAGTTTGCGCTAGAATTACTAATAGCATTTCAAGTCAAATTATGAACAAGCATACTATAAAATTGAGATATTATAATATCATAGCACGGAGCTGAATACCTTTCGGACAAAGCTGGGGCAAGGATTCCAGTCCAGGTATGGTTTTCAGCTTAAATACTATAACAGTTGAGATGATTTCATACAAGCTGTAGGTGCTTTCTAATTTTGTTTTGTTGGCAACAATTATTTGTTTAATAATCACTCTGTATAAAAAACCTTTTAAAAGATTAGCCTATACGAAACGCGTCATTGCCATACTTTTCTACCTCCTGTTAGTTATGTCTGCCTCATTCTTTGCTACACAGTTATTTAGGTCAGTGCTCATAATAGAGGTGAAATAATAAATTACTAGTAACAAGAGTTAACAGAGTAGCAAAAGTTACAGAGTAGCTTTTTAATCGATGAAAAATCAGTGATAAGAATAATAGTTGATTAGTAGCCAGCAATTGATTGTATACTCAATGCATCTTCTTCTTCTATATATATAAAAGCGAAATGGCACTCACTCACTGACTGACTGACTGACTCACTCACTCACTCACTCACTCACTCACTCACTCGCATAACTAAAAATCTACCGGACCAAAAACGTTCAAATTTGGTAGGTATGTTCAGTTGACCTTTAGAGGTGCACTAAGAAATCTTTTGGCAATATTTTAACCCTAAGGGTTTTTTTAAGGGTTCAAAGTTCGTCTTTTAGCATGTATATTCTTCTTCTCCCATGCAATCTCTTAATTATAATTGAAATTTCCATATCATATGTTACTATAGAACTATAATCTAGATAGAGTACCTCTTCAAAACAGTTGTTAACTGGCAACTAAATTAATAATTTTGTCAGGTTGGCATTAAGTTGAGTTGACTTTGTTAGGTTGGCACCAAGTTTAAGAGTTAAAAGCATTTATCTCGGATAAATTGATTGGGCACTGCTACTTCAATCCTAGGAATATTACATTACTAGCCGTCAGGCTCGCTTCGCTCGCCATATCCGTTTAGCCAGACGTTTAGTCTGGACCCCCGACTGGATTGTCCTAACATGACAAAAATGCAAGCGAGCGAAGTGAGCCTGCTAATCTCATTCTTGGACGATCCAGTCGGGGGTCCAGGGGGCGGAGCCCCCTGGCTAGACGGATATGGCGAGCGAAGCGAGCCTGACGGCTATTACTACATAAAGCAGGTCTACCAATCTATTCATGAACCTGACACTTCCACCCCACTATGTTGGGTTTCTTATGAAGTGTTTGTTTCTTGTATTGTGCTGATTGGAAAGATGATTTTTTTCAAATAAGTGAGCTTCACTTATCCTTATACTATATAGAAACTAAACTGACTACATGAACGAAGCCTGACTAAACTGTTGATCTACCGAATCGAATATAATAGTATAAATAAAAATATAAATTTCAGTACCCTTTTAAATTATTCTAGCACGACATCTTTCAGACGTTAATGCCATTTTCATCTTAATATTTTTATTGATATTGAAAGTAGCCCTGAAGAAAAAAGACACTAATATCATAGAGAAACAATAGCGTAAGTAGATATCCCATGGTATAGGAAATTTATGTCGCAACTTTTACTGTTATCTCAAGCCGATTACTGTCGATTATTGTACATTTTTTCTGTTTTGTTGAGGTGAGAGTGTATGAATATCACAATTTGAGAGACTACCAGCGTCACACTGCTGCATGGGAAAGAACTAAGTGAACTATCGGCTTGGGATAACAGTAAAAGTTGCGACATAAACGCCCTATACCATGGGATATCTACTTATGCTATCGTTTCTCTATGCTAATATGTAGTAACTTGTATGACTGTATCTAATATCTATAAATATGACTGTAATTGTTTTGTGATATTTTGTCTGATGTACATGACGATGTCCATGTGTTTGTATAAAAATGCTCACGGTTATAAATCTGTGGCTTGGTGCAAAAACTACCAATGTCAATTTTTCTCAAAAATGAGTTTAATACATCACTAATATCGATTATTCTCAGTTCCAGAAGTGTCAATGTCCTATCTCAAAGCAATAAAAAGTTATAAAACTTATACCACCAATGTCATTATTTAGTAAGTTAGTATTAGTATTCAGTAATAATTCCACTCTCAGAGTGTGAAAACACTTTTTATTTTTTCCCATTAACATCGATAAGTGAAAAACATCGAATAGTAAACATCGATGTTTTTGAACATCGATGTTTTTTAACATCGGTGTATCACCCTACGTTTTTACGGATGATACCAAGGTACCTAGAATATAGGTATTCTAGCAGAGCACAGGAAATGAAAATGGATTAAGTTTTTTTATATGGATATCTGCTCTCCTTACAATAGGAGGACCTCTTTTCCAGAGCTAGATTAATTAGTGTTAAACGCATGTTGAGGAAATATATAATTGAAATGAGAAAAAACTCTTTCTTCCTAAGAAACGAAGAGTCCGACCTCTTATTCAATTCTGAATAAGTATCCAACCTTGACACGGGCCACAGAAGTAGAAGTAATGTAAATCTCCAAGAATATCCAACAGTCTCACATAAAAATACAGAGAGCCTGATTGAAAAAAAAACAATCAGCAGGAAGTCAAAACTTATGCGAGATCTTTCACAAGAGTGATCTATATTCAAGAAAAACACTAAACAGAATACTACACTAAATATGACAAAGATAATGATTATATTCGGTAACTATTGCTCTATATTGTTACTATAAGCTCTCAAGATAATCCTCTTTCAAAAAAAAACTTATATCAAATTAAAATATTAGAATTGTTTTTACTTTTTAGTTGGGAAAAACATCGGATATCCGATGTCTAGGTAAAACCAGCGATAAGTGAAAAACATCGACCATGAACATCGATATTGAAAACATCGATGTTGATGTTGAAACATCGATGTTTTTAAACATCGATGTATCGATACCCATCCCTAGTGCAAACTGTCACAGTGAAAGCGCAAAACTATTGGTATGTTTGATAATTTGATTGTATGGTGATATGTTGTTGTATTTCCCCATAATTGAAATAATAATACGTTGAGACGTTTTATATGAGACGTTAAAAACATCAACGTCGTATTCTTTCAACTATTGGTATGTTGCTATTTGTATGTTTAGGTGTTTTACGTTTTATATGAGACGTTAATAACATCAACGTCGTATTCTTTCAACTATTGGTATGTTGCTATTTGTATGTTGAGGTGTTTTACGTTTTATATGAGACGTTAATAACATCAACGTCGTATTCTTTCAACTATTGGTATGTTGCTATTTGTATGTTGAGGTGTTTTACGTTTTTATGAGACGTTAATAACATCAACGTCGTATTCTTTCAACTATTGGTATGTTGCTATTTGTATGTTGAGGTGTTTTTCAAAAACTAATAACTAAAAACTACGTGTTTTACAACTACGGCAACAAATTTGTTTTGAGTTTCAGTTTGCGCTAGAATTACTAATAGCATTTCAAGTCAAATTATGAACAAGCATACTATAAAATTGAGATATTATAATATCATAGCACGGAGCTGAATACCTTTCGGACAAAGCTGGGGCAAGGATTCCAGTCCAGGTATGGTTTTCAGCTTAAATACTATAACAGTTGAGATGATTTCATACAAGCTGTAGGTGCTTTCTAATTTTGTTTTGTTGGCAACAATTATTTGTTTAATAATCACTCTGTATAAAAAACCTTTTAAAAGATTAGCCTATACGAAACGCGTCATTGCCATACTTTTCTACCTCCTGTTAGTTATGTCTGCCTCATTCTTTGCTACACAGTTATTTAGGTCAGTGCTCATAATAGAGGTGAAATAATAAATTACTAGTAACAAGAGTTAACAGAGTAGCAAAAGTTACAGAGTAGCTTTTTAATCGATGAAAAATCAGTGATAAGAATAATAGTTGATTAGTAGCCAGCAATTGATTGTATACTCAATGCATCTTCTTCTTCTATATATATAAAAGCGAAATGGCACTCACTCACTGACTGACTGACTCACTCACTCACTCACTCACTCACTCACTCACTCACTCGCATAACTAAAAATCTACCGGACCAAAAACGTTCAAATTTGGTAGGTATGTTCAGTTGACCCTTTAGAGGTGCACTAAGAAATCTTTTGGCAATATTTTAACCCTAAGGGTTTTTTTAAGGGTTCAAAGTTCGTCTTTTAGCATGTATATTCTTCTTCTCCCATGCAATCTCTTAATTATAATTGAAATTTCCATATCATATGTTACTATAGAACTATAATCTAGATAGAGTACCTCTTCAAAACAGTTGTTAACTGGCAACTAAATTAATAATTTTGTCAGGTTGGCATTAAGTTGAGTTGACTTTGTTAGGTTGGCACCAAGTTTAAGAGTTAAAAGCATTTATCTCGGATAAATTGATTGGGCACTGCTACTTCAATCCTAGGAATATTACATTACTAGCCGTCAGGCTCGCTTCGCTCGCCATATCCGTTTAGCCAGACGTTTAGTCTGGACCCCCGACTGGATTGTCCTAACATGACAAAAATGCAAGCGAGCGAAGTGAGCCTGCTAATCTCATTCTTGGACGATCCAGTCGGGGGTCCAGGGGGCGGAGCCCCCTGGCTAGACGGATATGGCGAGCGAAGCGAGCCTGACGGCTATTACTACATAAAGCAGGTCTACCAATCTATTCATGAACCTGACACTTCCACCCCACTATGTTGGGTTTCTTATGAAGTGTTTTGTTTCTTGTATTGTGTTGATTGGAAAGATGATTTTTTTCAAATAAGTGAGCTTCACTTATCCTTATACTATATAGAAACTAAACTGACTACCTGAACGAAGCCTGACTAAACTGTTGATCTACCGAATCGAATATAATAGTATAAATAAAAATATAAATTTCAGTACCCTTTTAAATTATTCTAGCACGACATCTTTCAGACGTTAATGCCATTTTCATCTTAATATTTTTATTGATATTGAAAGTAGCCCTGAAGAAAAAAGACACTAATATCATAGAGAAACAATAGCGTAAGTAGATATCCCATGGTATAGGAAATTTATGTCGCAACTTTTACTGTTATCTCAAGCCGATTACTGTCGATTATTGTACATTTTTACTGTTTTGTTGAGGTGAGAGTGTATGAATATCACAATTTGAGAGACTACCAGCGTCACACTGCTGCATGGGAAAGAACTAAGTGAACTATCGGCTTGGGATAACAGTAAACGTTGCGACATAAACGCCCTATACCATGGGATATCTACTTATGCTATCGTTTCTCTATGCTAATATGTAGTAACTTGTATGACTGTATCTAATATCTATAAATATGACTGTAATTGTTTTGTGATATTTTGTCTGATGTACCTGACGATGTCCATGTGTTTGTATGAATGCTCACGGTAATAAATCTGTGGCTTGGTGCAAAAGCTATCAATGTCATATTTCTCAAAAATGAGTTTAATACACTAATACATCACTAATACCGATCACTTTCAGTTCCAGAAGTGCCAATGTCCTCCTATCTCAAAGCAATAAAAAGTTATAAAACTTATACCACCAATGTCATTATTTAGTAAGTTAGTATTAGTATTCAGTAATAATTCCACTCTCAGAGTGTGAAAACTACCAATGGAGACGTTTGTTTTTAGATTGTCATTCATACTCCGTGCCAGAATCCTATGTCCTATGTCGACTTCTGCACCTCTAGCACTCATTTCCGTATCAAAATGCCGTAGTTCGAGCTGATTTGTGAGGAAGTTGATATTTTGACATAGCTGATATTCAAATTTGATAATAATAATTTTTTCCTTCCTTTTTCCTTTTTCCTTCGTCCTGGTACCCCCAGAAGAAGGGAGTTTATTATAGAAAATATAACAAACAAAAATGAAAAATACACTTATAAAAAGAAATATTACAAACAAAACAAATGAAGAATAATAAAAAAAAGCAAGAATGACAAAAGATAAGAAGATTCCCTTTCAGTAGAACATTTCAAATATTATAAACCAGACGAATTATAAATTTTCCAAAACCTTCTAAAGAAGGTTTGACTGGAGGAGTCAAGTTTTACATTATATTAAAAAAAACCATAGAAATAGTACATTGATATAATCAATCAGTGATCCAAAAATAATAATTTTCAATTTAAATCATATCTAATAATAATAATAATAATAATAATAATAATATAATAATAATAATAATAATATCGGGTGACCTGGCTGGCTCAGGTCTGGTGTCAGAGTTTTCAGGTCGCAGCTGATCAATTTCAGGGCCTCTGACATGACCTAACGACTGCTTTTTAGGCAGCCGGGACCGACGGCTTAACGTGTCCATCCGAAACACAGGAGTGGCCCGAGATAAATATCTTGCCCGGGCCGGGATTTGAACCCGGGCCTCTGAATCATAAAGCCAGCATCTGATCCACTCGACTACGGCCACTCCTATATCAAATTTGATATTCTTGCACCAAGCCACAGAAAATAAAGGATTTGAAATTTGAAAGAACCAATTTTATGTCATTTAAATTACATCATACCAATATTCACTAGTGACTATGTTGAATGTTGGATCATGGGAGAGGGTTGTGGTGAAGAAGAAGATGAACATAAGCCAGGAAGAATATAATATGGAATGATAGAGTCGGAAGATTGTCAGATAAGCGGTGAGTGTGCATGTGTGAGTGTGTTGGTGTAAACCGTTTTCAACAAGATAATAGCCGACGGTGCACGTGATATAGTCTCCAGTCTCCCTCCACTCAATAGAATATTTACAGCAGCTATGCACACTTCATCATTCTTGATCCGATGACAGGCAATTTTAACGCTGTTATATTCTCACCCTTGTCATGTCATGGCATCTCTAAACTCACGGCCGAGCTTTCATTTCC
Source organism: Nilaparvata lugens (assembly GCF_014356525.2). Classification (NCBI taxonomy): domain Eukaryota; kingdom Metazoa; phylum Arthropoda; class Insecta; order Hemiptera; family Delphacidae; genus Nilaparvata; species Nilaparvata lugens. Next base: position 5,710,714 of record NC_052504.1, read on the forward strand.
ACACACGATCCCACTCTGACACTTCCCAAACAGCAAAAGTCAACCTCTACGATTAGAATCTATTGTCTCTAATTGTGTTGCACCAACCTGTATGATCTCCAGGAATGGATTTATGACGTACGAGAACGGTGGGAAGGTATGTGTAAATGTAAAATTGTTCAACTATTGAAACTTCCATAGGAATTTGATGACCATACGTACTTACTATTATTATTTATATACAAAAATCTGGTGTGGCGCACTCAAACAACTTTCCTTGCCGTTATGGAAATTGATCAACTGACGCTAGTGTTCCCACGCTTATCAAATCTACTATTCTAAGATCTGCCAGCTGGTGACAGAACAATAGCGCTGCAGACAAACGAAGCCTGCTATCTCTTCATAGTGAATGATTTAATAGAATCAACAGTTGCCAACAGTTTACAATTGAATAATATTATTTTCTCGCATTTCGAGCTTATTTTCAATTTTAGGTGAAAATATTACTGAACATAGATTGTAGAGATTTTCATGCTGAATCTTTTCCACTTAATTTTCTCAGCTTAAATTGTATCTGAAGACTGATAATTGGGAATCTAAAATCAAACTTTGCATAGATGGGGTGGTGCTCCTGAAAATTTTACAGATATGGGACTTGTGGCAGTCGATAGAGCTTATCAATGAATTCTTTAGGTATGAATTTGATCAAAATCGTTGGAGCCGTTTCCGATAAAATCGCGAAAAACCCTGTTTTTGACAACATTTTTGCCATTTTAAATTGCATTTAATCGAAATTGTTCGTGTTGGATCCTTATAGTGAAAGGACCTTAAGTTCCAAATTTCAAGTCATTCCGTTGATTGGGAGATGAGATATCGTGTACACAGACGCACATACACTCATACACACACACACACACATACAGACCAATACCCAAAAACAACTTTTTTGGACTTAGGGGAACTTGAAACGTATAGAAATTTAGAAATTGGGGTACCTTAATTTTTTTCGGAAAGCAATACTTTCCTGGTAATAGGGCAAGGAAAGTAAAAATACAATTCAGGTAAAAACAACAGGCATTCGCCCAAAACCGCTCTAAACCTTAATTTAGAATACACAGTCTATGGGTTTTGTAAAAATGATAACTCAATTCACACACTATTTTGAGTCCAAAATATGCATCTTCTACAATTTTGAATCTATCACATTAATCAATTTTAAAATACAAATCCAAACAAAAATCATCCTCCACAGTCGTCAAAAATATTAAAAATTTCACTTTTGAATCCACAATTATACTCATGTAAACATCAATACATCTGTTACCAGAAATCCTGGTTTTATATATTTATTTATATATTTTTTATAAATTTCATAAATTTATTTATTTATAAATTTTATATTATTTATATATGTATATTATTGATATATTTATTAATTTATCGTACAATGTATTGTCATCATAATAATATTATGATCAGGGAGAAAAAACTAGGCCGAGCCCTCCCATCCTCCACAGCTTTGATAGCTCTCATACAGAGACTCATGCTCTTCTCATTTACTTGGACTATTTAATTTCTCTCCCAAATTTTGATCAAAAGTTTTTATTGTCCAAATGAGGTTATGAATCATATCACTGTTTAAAAACAGTTTTTGATCCAGGAAAAGTAATTTGAATATTTTGAATTTAGAAGGCTGATGAATGAAATAAAATTAATTTATACGCCAAAGAGAAAAGCGAAAAGAGAATATTGATAGTATTGAAATAGTGTATTATTGGTGATAGCTAAATAGTCTTTTGGCTATCAATATCACCTATTATCACAAGATATAAATATATGATTTTCTGCATGCTGGGCTAAGCCCAATGGCTCATTTTTATTTTAGAATTTCATGGGTGACGTTTTTCCGAATAATAATTTTTGTTTGCACATTTGTATTCCAGTATTAGCCTCCAATTTACTGGTCTCCGGTTGATTGCAGTGTACAGACGTCAACACTTCGAACGTTTGAAGGCTCTCGCAATTTTTCCAACTTCGTAAAAATGACATAGTAGATGACAATCTGTCCGCTAACGAATGAGAATTCCAGACCCCATGTAGTCAACTACATTTCAAATAATATTCTTCACCGCGGGTTACTATATTACTTCATTCAGACTCCAATCAAACCCGAAGAAATCTCAGAAGCTGAAGCTGTTTAGTAAATTTTGCTGATTTCTTCCATCGTTATAAATTCTCCAAAATACATCCTCAGTGACTGCGGCTAATTTCATCAAGTCTCCATCACTATAATTATAGGCTAATACTGGTTTCCCAGTAGAAGATACAAATTCCCATTCATATAGCATACCATTGAGGAAGTCATTTGAATCTTGTACAACGTCAGTGAAAGGTGTCTTGAACAAAATATATAGTGAAGTTTGTTCAAAAACATGGAAGAGCGCTAGGTACTTTGCAGCTCTCCAATCTGCAGGTCATCAACCATCAATTTTGAGAAAAAGTCATGAAGATCAATATAAAATTCGGGGATTAGTACGTAATATCGGGGGACCGAGCTTCGTTCTGGAGTGTAAAAGCATAGAAAATTAGTAAGGAAAGATTGAATTTATAGTTTATATTTATCTATTAATTTTTTCAGTCGTACAATTATTTTTACAGTTATATGAGGAGGCACAACAGGCTTATGCCCAAAACTTTCCCTTATAAAATTTATACTACAGTTCAAATCAAAATCTACGTTAAGTTACTACTGTATCGCTAATAGAAAAAAACAATTTATTCACACTTCAAAAAAACACATCATCAATTACAAATAGATATACTATAAATTCGATTTAGAATGATGTACTATGTTTGTTTATATACTATGTACTATTCTAAGCTAACAGCATCTAGTTACTATTTTGGACTTTCTGAAGTAAACATGTTTTCTAAAAAAAAGAGAAATAAAAAAAGTTTCTCTTGCTAGATTATTTTTCTCGTGAGATCAGCTGAGGAATAACCCACACATGCAATCGCTCACTCACTTTCATTACGGTATCGACAGACGACACAAATTCCAGCAGTTTTTCCAAGGACGTATTCATCCTTTTAATGTCCATCATCGAGTTATCCCAGGGTTGAGACCTAGTGCAATTGAATTTTCATATCATAAACCTACTTCGTTCCAAATTTTGTGAGAATCGTTAGAGCCGTTTTCGAGATCCGGACACATACAGATATATTGATTTTTTAACGTTATTTTGCTGTCCAGCTGTCTGAATTATGAGCATGAGAAAAATGTTTATCATGAAGAGAAATGAAGCAAGGTTATACCATAGAGAAAATATAGCATAAAAACTCACCCCATGTTATAGGTTGTTTGAACTCACCCCATGTTCCAAATTTCACTTGAGATTTGAAGCATAAACAACCTATAGCATGGGATATCTTTCAATGATTACACTACTACGAAAAACTCCTAATGTGTATGTACTGGAGTGTGAGTACTGTAATGAGTTGCCAAATAGGAAGTTGGATCTTTGAATCCATTGTATAGTGCATAAATGAAAATCATCCATAGATAAAAAATAATAATATTATTATTATTATCCATAGATGATTATTGATGATTCTTGAATAAAAATGGAAATCATCCATAGATGTATCCAGTACATGTTCACTATAACTATCAACTGGATTATTTTCCAAGCAGATCTGGATTTTGGAAAATATTGTGTAACAGCATATTCACATATCTCTTTAAAAGTAGATTCCCGAATGTACTCGATAATGTGCTAGATAAAGTTACCAAATATCATTCTCCGCACGATAACTTGAAAAATCAGCAAATATATATATCGGTGAATCAACCATGAATTTCAAAAAATATTTCTTTCAAATACAGATTCCTATAACAATATCACTTATTACATATTTTATAGTTTAAAAATTAAAAATTTCTATCAAAACAGAGATTCATAGTAGATTCAGATCTTTTTCCCGAGATGAATTTCTGAACGTGAATTGAATTGAATTTATTTCGCCAAAAAAGCACATTACATCATTGAAATAAAATGAAACAAAATGAAATGAATGAAGTTATATAATATATATTTGATATATTATTAATATATAATATTTATTGTTTATACACATCCTTGTAGCAATATCACCTTATATATTGCACAGAGAGCATTTAATTTTCCAATCAGTGTGGAAATTATAAACTATCATTACAACAGAGATTCAGAGTAGATTCTCATCTATGATGAATTCCTGAACGTGGATGAAGTTATAAAATATCAGTGTCCGCACGATACCTGGGAACGGTGACCGGTAAATACGTGCTTTTTTCTGTAACGAAAGGCATTTGGGATCGATCACGAGTTCAGATATCCTCCTCCTGCTCCGGTTCCAATCCATTAGTGCGTTCTTTCCGATTGACAATCGGGTCCAATAGAGGAAGAGATAGAGAGATGGAAAGAGAGTGAGTGAGAGAGAGGATGGACAACGTTCGCACTAATGACAGCGTTTAGCAATACCCGGTGGGAACCAGCCGGATTCCCACCACCAGACATGACATTTGACCGACACGAACAAAAAGAGTACACAATCCACAATAATCATTTCAATTTACTCCCGGCCGCCAAGTTTTTCCTACGACGAGATTACGCGGGGCGGATCCGTGCGCCGATCGCCGTCGACTATGGGAACTGGTGAAGAAGTGGCACTCCCAACCTCTTATTACACTTTCGGAGACTCCCATCGTTTCACTGCTTTTCACTCTATGATCGACTCGGGCTCAGCAAAACATTCATCCATAAAACACCTCCGATGGTACAATTAGCTAAGAACTTGTAAATGAGCTGACAGAAAAAGATTGCCGTCAAGTGCAGGAGGAGATTCTCACGGAGTTAACTGGAGAATTGGTCTGTGAAGCTCTACTAACAATAGTGAACAGTACGGGATTCAGTGACTCACAATGAGTCATTTTGGACGTTGGTTATGATTATTTGACTTGAAGTCTCGGTTAGTGTTTAAATTGTTGGTTTTCGTAATCCTCATAGAGTAAGATAGAGTGAGAGCTATCACATTAGACTAATTTTATTCGTTATTAAAATCAAGTGACTGACAATGAGTCATTTTGACTGTTGGTTGTGGGTATTTGACTTGAAGTCTCGGTGAATGTTAGTATTGTTGGTTTTCGTAATCCTCATAGAGTAAGATAGAGTGAGAGCTATCGAGTTACACTAATTTGATTCGTTCTTGAAATCAAGTGACTGACAATGAGTCATTTTGACTGTTGGTTGTAGGTTGTAGACTTGAAGTCTCGGTGAATGTTAGTATTGTTGGTTTTCGTAATCCCTCTCATAGAGTAAGATAGAGTGAGAGCTATCACATTACACTAATTTGATTCGTTATTGAAATCAAGTGACTGACAATGAGTCATTTTGACTGTTCGTTGTAGGTATTTGACTTTGAAGTCTCGGTGAATATTTGTTTTTGTTATCCTCATATAGAGTGGGATAGAGTACGAGTATACCCTAATTTGAGGAGATGGTAGAAAATAGAGGACACAGTACCCTAATTTGATTCGTTATTAAAATCAAGTGACTGACAATGACTCATTTTGACTGTTCGTTGTAGGTATTTGACTTGAAGTTTCCGTGAATGTTAGTATTGTTGGTTTTCGTAATCCCTCTCATAGAGTAAGATAGAGTGAGAGCTATCACATTACATTAATTTGATTCGTTATTAAAATCAAGTGACTGACAATGAGTCATTTTGACTGTTGGTTGTAGGTATTTGACTTTGAAGTCTCGGTGAATGTTAGTATTGTTGGTTTTCGTAATCCTCATAGAGTAAGATAGAGTGAGAGCTATCGAGTTACAATAATTTGATTCGTTATTAAAATCAAGTGACTGGCAATGAGTCATTTTGACTGTTGTGGGGTATTTTACTTTGAAGTCTCGGTGAATATTTGTTTTTGTTATCCTCATATAGAGTGGGATTGATTGATTGATTGATTGAGTACTTTATTTATGTAGATTACAATATATACTGGCTCATACACTTATATACAATAGCTTACAATACAGAAAAATTACAGATGAATTTACATAATGGAGACTAAGAAAATAATTATTGAACTGTATATGATATGAAAAAGCAGTTTGTAATATAATAAGTATAGATAATAATTATATTGTTATGCATCTACATAAATTGGCGGAGCTTTGGACATATCAATGTCCATTCTTCGGAAAGAATGTTAAAAATATCCTCCCCACTAACTCTCTACCAAATATGGGATTGATTGATTGATTGATTGATTGATTGATTGATTGAGTACTTTATTTATGTAGATTACAATATATACTGGCTTATACACTTATATACAATAGCTTACAATACAGCAAAATTATAGATGAATTTACATAATGGAGACTAAGAAAATAATTATTGAACTGTATATGATATGAAAAAGCAGTTTGTAATATAATAACTATAGATAATAATTATATTGTTATGCATCTACATAAATTGGCGGAGCTTTGGACATATCAATGTCCATTCTTCGGAAAGAATATTAAAAATATCCTCCCCACTAACTCTCTACCAAAGATGGGATTGATTGATTGATTGATTGAGTCCTTTATTTATGTAGATTACAATATATACTGGCTTATACACTTATATACAATAGCTTACAATACAGCAAAATTATAGATGAATTTACATAATGGAGACTAAGAAAATAATTATTGAACTGTATATGATATGAAAAAGCAGTTTGTAATATAATAACTATAGATAATAATTATATTGTTATGCACCTACATAAATTGGCGGACCTTTGGACATATCAATGTCCATTCCTTGGAAAGAATGTTAAAAATATCCTCCCCACTAACTCTCTACCAAAATAGGATAGGATGGGATAGAGTGGGATAGAGTGAGAGCTATCACAGTTCACTGATTTGTATAGTTATTAGGTTGCACAAATTCCATTTCACAATTAGAAGCTCTCTATGGATTGAGAAGCTCAAATTTTGAATGCTAACATGAGAAATTGATGTATCCCATCAACTTTAATGAGTTTATGTCATAAACTGACACTTATGTAATAAAGAGCTTCAAATTGTGAAATGGAATTTGTGGATCCTAATAACTATACAAATTAGTGGATTGTGATGGCTCTCACATTGTGTTTTTTTTTAGTTTGATGTTTTTTTGTAGGCAAACTGCAAAACGTAAGCTACGCCACCTCTTTTAATAAACAATAATTCATATAACTTGTTGGAATACATGACATAGGCCTACATGCTGGATGAGATGGAGCTTTCATAATCAATATGACATGATCCGGTCCTGGAATTTTATGTAATTAATTGTCGGAATACAAATGTTATTCGATTCCTCAATAAATAATCTACAAATTGATAATAAGATCTCCAGTACATTACACCGTCATAGACTAATCCATTGATTACATGTTATCCATACTTGAGTTAGCATCGTCATCAACAAAATTGCTGATTGTTATTGTCGGAATACAAATGTTGTTCGATTCCTCAATAAATAATCTACAAGTTGATAATAAGATCTCCAGTTCATTACACCGTTATAGACTAATCCATTGATTACATGTTATCCATACTAAAATTGGACTGAGAGTATAAACGAGATTGAAGGATTTTATAGGTTGATCACAAACCTCCCCCAAAACTGTAGACTTGTTGATAATAATCAGTTGTTTTATGTACAGAAAGCATTCTCTCTAGGTATTTTTTCAATTAACCGTTCGCTTCCTAGGTTCAGACGATCACCGTTTTATTCTATTGTTGGTCAGAATCCCCTACTCAAACAGTAGACTATAGTGAGGTCCACGTAATAATGACAGTGTTTGATTAGCAATGGCATTGCTATCCTTGTTTATCATTCAGCAAAGCGGATAGCGCTATCTCTCTCTCGCTTTGCTCTGTTGCCAGATCGGCTTTTAACAATGTAGAATTAATTAATAGTTATTAGGTTAATAGTTAATTAATAGTTATTGACTCGCTGTGCCAAGATAACAAAAAAAGTAAAAACAGATATCAATGCTTGGATCAAAATTAACTACTTCTTCTACTTTTGAGAACTATAATAAGTTAACAGAGAACTTTCTGATAAGTGCGCTCACTTCCCCTACTTGTGGTCTATCACATCCCTTTCCCAATCCTTTCCAAAAATTCCAAGGATCAAAAGCCTTCCTATGACATGTTTCTAATATTGTAATGTGTTCTCATATTTATGTTATTTATTTTTATACTGTAATGTTTTTTTCTATGTAATTAATTTTTATTTCATATCGATGTATCTTATGTGTATGTGTGTGTGTGTGAATAAATAAATTGAAATTGAAATTAGAAATCAACAAAATATTTCATCATAATTATGGAAATTCATTATGAAATTATTGGAAAATATAATTCTTTGCTTAAACAAATATAATTGATCATTTTAAACGAGAATGAACAATTAAAATCACATTAACAAACCTGTATCAGCTACCGTCAAGAAGGCATTGACAAGACAGTGAGGATCGGCATCATTGTTCTCCTATCCTTTCTCCACTGCCATTATAATGTGGACCTCACTATAGGTTTTAATCAAATTCAATTGATCTTTATTAACAAAAAAAGTAATACAGCAGCAGAAACATTATATAAATAGTGAATTATATAAATCGTCACTCATAAACTATTTTATGCATTAGAAAAACGTTATTCCAAGCCCTCTTCTATCAACTGTTTGCTTCCTGGATTCAGACGATCACCGGAGTGTTTCAAATCGAAAAAAGTTCCAAACGACGGAAATTCATTAGTAAATTATCTGGTTATAGAGGAGTTCTCAAGGCATTACCGCTCGGTCGGGTAGCGAAAGAGGTGCTTTAATTTTATAGCTTCATTTTTTTATAGCTCCCAATGATCCTTGTTTATGACGTTCTGTCATAATAGTTGTTGGAAGCTTTGTTGTCCGCGGGGATCCCGGCAGTCGGAAAGTACCGAAACAGTCGACAGTTAAAACGTTCACTGATGACTGCTGGACATATTTCAGTGACAATGGTGGCCGCTTCCATTTTATTTCCCGACTACCTCGCACGATTCAGGAGGCATTGGTAGCAACAAGAAGGCCTTTGTCACTGTGATTTCCGAAACGATGCTGCAAGCACCAACACTCTGATGTCAGGCCTCTCCAGCACCATAAACGTCACAATACAACATTTCAATATGTTGTTGAACAGTTTTCCGATAAAGGCTGCGAATTCATTGACACTAATGTTTCAATAACTTATCAATATTGTAGTCATTCTGGAGATCATTTTAGCAAAATGTATTTTTCTAGAATAACCTATTACGGAGGTGAAGTGACTTGTGAAACTATAACTGTAACTATAAAGATATAACAATAATACTGAGGATGATGCCTCATAAGCTCTTTAGGCATGTGCGTGGGTAATGAGTGAGAGGGATGATGAGAGATGACGACTACTTTTTAGGTAGTCGGGACCGACGACTTATCGTCTCCTCCGAAAGACGGGTGCTCTGTCATATCTTACAGAAACATCCACATAAAAATAAACTACCCATTATCTATTTTAGGGTCATATACTAGCATTACGTTTAACGCTAAACCACGTTTACTTGTAGATATGGTTGCATCTATTCAATGTGTTTCTTACGGGGTTTAAACGGACAGCTGACATTTCTCCGTTCAAATCGAGTATCTGCATACAGGTCTTCATCTACCATATTTCATTTAGTAGCATGTTCGTATCCATATATTTGACTGATAATATGGCTCTTATGGACTGATTACATGATAAAAATTGTATTTTTAACAGACAGGGATTGGAGGTCATAATCCACCAGAGCGTCACCACTGAAATGAATAAGTTTGTGTCGTACATTCAATTTGGAAAATACCTATGAATATACTACATTTGGACTGCTGTATGAATTATAATATTGGAACCGTTTTGAGCGTAAGCCTTGGTACTTTTCTGAAGGTTGTGTAGCTCTGAATGAGTAAAAAAAATGGATACCATATTATAAAGTTAGAATAGAGAGAATGGATCAACCCAGATAAATAAATCCAACTTTTCTTCCCAAAACGTGTCAAGACGGAGAGAATAACTCAGTTTATAAAACTTAAAAGTTAACTCAATATTTATCCTATACACACTATATCTTTATTTCTGTAGTGGAATAATTTCTTTCAAATTCTCACAGAATCAAACTTTTTTATCAAATTACTGGCTGTATCAACCTTCACAGATGACACTCATAGTGAGGTCCACATTATAATGGCAGTGTTTGATTAGCAATGGTATTGCTATCCTTGTCTATCATTCAACACAGCGGATTATCACTATCTCTTTCTCGCTTTGCTCTGTTGTCAGATCATCTCTCAACAATGTAGAATCAATAATCAATGACCAAAATATTTCATCTTAATCATGTAAATATTCATTATGAAATTATTGAAAAATATAATTTATTGCTCAATAAAATATAATTGATTATTTTAAAAGAGAATGAACAGTTGATATTATATTAATAAATCGGTATCAGCTACCACCTATAGAAGGCATTGGCAAGACAGACGTTCGGCAACGTTGTTCTCCTATCTTTCTCCACTGACATTAAAACGTGGACCTCACTATAGAGAGGTGATTTCACAGGTGAGGGGAAACTATGTGAGTCATGAAGTTTGAATGGAACGTTACGCAGGGAAGTTATGACTTTTGACAAATTTCCAGTATTTGATTTCCAAAATACGTCTGCAATGTTACCTCATTTTGGTCAAAATTGGAGTAATGTGGATAACAATACTGGTTGATAGACTTTTGATGGTAGACTATCAGAAAATCGACCCAACACTTTACCCAGGTGAGAAAAACGATCCAGCACCGGAAGATATAAGTTTTTCTGTGAAACACGTCGAAAATGTCTCCCGGCGAGAACAATTTCCGAATTTGCTCCTGAAGAAGGAAGGACAAAAGACGGGCCCTCATAATAACAATAATCACAGAACACAGTCAAAGATTCACCTGTATCTCCGTCTTCCTCCCTCCTCCACTTACAGTGTCTCTTTGTAGTATTTTTTCTATTTCATCTCATTTTTTCCTTTCTGGTCGCCGAAACGTCGGGTGGCAATGAATTTCGACCTTGTCTTTCTACACTTGGTGCTCTCCATCTCGCTCGCTCCATCCATTTATTAATGCATCTGTCTCGGTCTGCTCGTCTTTTCTCGCTTGCGGGCTTCTCGGGTTTTGTGGTAAACAACCGGTGATATATCTTTTGGTAGGCGGAGCCCCCTACTGTGCAAGCCCCTTCTGCCCTTAATGAGACGGCACAAGTCCAAAGCACAGAGAGAGAGGGAGTGAGAGAGAGGGAGTCAGTGCCGCGATTTTCCCCCTCATCCGCGCGATCGCTCGCTCGCCAACCGATCCTCGACCCATTTCAAGAATCTGCCGTCACTCCACGTCAAATGTGTCACTGATTCATGAAGCTCATGCTTCAAGAGGATTCTGTAATCGATTGTCATTCCAATAATTAATATGCTGGAATCAGTCTTGGAATCCAGATGTTTCACGTAAATTTTAAAAGAAAAAATGTCGTAAAAGGAACTGGAATAATAAAATTATAGTTTTTGAATTAGTCGTTTTGAATTGGTAGTTTTACTGGTCAATCTACTAAGGACAAGACAGACAGGATGAAAAATCAAACGTAGGTATGTCGTGAGAACAGACATACGCAGACACACGGGCTTCTGTGTGAGTTGCAGGACCCCAGGGGACCGCGTCAAACTGGGCTGGCGACAAAGTAAGCCCACGACAAACTGGGCTGGTTTTCCAGCCCAGTTTGTCGTTGCATGCACCTTCAAACTTGCACTCTAAGGAATGCAGCCCACTTTGACGGCGTGCTACTTTGGCGGTAGCCCAGTTTGTCGTCAGCCTACTTTGTTGTCAGCCCAGTTTGTCATCGTCCCGCTCCCAGCATTTGATAACCTCATAGACCTCTAAAGATGCATAGACTCACATGCAGCGCTAGTGTCGTACTTGGAATTGAAATCGGCCATTGAGGGGGCAACCAAAAGATTATTACATACCAATGCCTTTGTAATCTATGATATTACAAATATATAGATATAATATCTCGTGCTAAAATACCCCAATGGCGGCCTTCAATTTCAAGTAAGAGTTATCATTGTGGGTCTATATCTCTTTAAGGTCTTTGGATGACCTGGTGAGTGGGGAAGGATTTCTGCTCCGTCAGTCTTCAAACGTACACTACGTCTGTCGCCTTCATTCAGATTGTCTCGATTCTGTTGCCGCCCTAGTCCTTAAGTAATAAATTCGGAGCTAATGAAATGTCATTCATCTATTCTATAATAGAAGACACTTCTCCAGATTTATTCAAATAGAACTCAAAGTTGACTTCTGCCAGTAGAGCTGCAAAATATTGATTACTAGAAACCAACTATATTGACTGTTTTCTTTAGGGCTACTTTTGAATATAAATAAAAATATAAATCTAAGTACCCTTTTTAAATTATTAAAAATATTATAATTTAAAAAGGGTACTCAGATTTATATTTTTATTTATATCATCTATATTATTCACTGTTGACTATTGTGACAATAGTATGGTAATTATTAGTTATAACAGAAGTCGTCATCGGTCGCTTATTGTAGCATTTATTCCCTATAAATTATCAAATTTGTCTCTACTGCACTTATTTTGTAAGACTGCATCCTTTTATACTTGTATATTTTGGCAAATAAATTGATTTTCCATTTGAATTTGGAGCTACTATAATTCATAGAGTGACGAGGCTGAATTCCAGGATAACGTTGAATGTAACAATATATTTGATTTGTAAGAATCATACAATTTTATTGAAACGCTTTCCATCTATTGTTGTCATCAAAGATAAAATAATATTACTCAGATTATGTTGTAAGAATTGATCAGCTATCAAATCTGAGTATAGAAGAACTATATTGAAAAGTGAAAAATTGGATGAGAGTTGTTTGAGCCTTTCCTTTGTTATTGCCATAGAGACAAAATAGGTCTTATTTCCTAAACATTATAATATACACATTTCTCTATGGTATTATCAGAGGAATCGTATTGAATATTGCCAGGCTATAGTTGGCTAGACAAACAATGCAGGCAACCTAGTAAAGCACTGCAAATTTGGTCTGCACTGCAAATTTCTAATCAAATGATAAGGATGATGTCCCATGTTGTGCCCTTCCTATCACTACAGACATTCCACCGATATTTGAAAGACTATTACGAGTAGAAACGATGGACATCCTCCTGAATACCCTTTTCAAGCAGTACACTGTGATAATGTGGACAGAAATTTTCCTCCGTTGTACCGATTATATTATCACAGAGATGATGCATCAATTATACAAATTTTTCACTATCTTTTATGATTATATTTTTCCTAATTTTAACTTGAAGATTGAATAATTAACAATTGATAAAGGTATTTCTCTTGTCGGACTAAATATTTGTGAGAAACAACCTTTTTTTCTTTTCAGTTTCAAATATAAATCATCATATATTATTCAATAATAACAGTTAGAATAATTGTTTATTTATTCACTTATACAATATCAATATGACAATTTCCACTGAGTCTAACAAGACCCATAGTGGTATAAAACAAAATAGCACTGTACATCAAGAACTATAAGTATTAATATAAAACCAAAATTATAATAGATGAGCACATTAAAAATTAATGTGGATTTCTCCAAGAACAAGATAGAAAGATAGACATAGAAAAATAAGAAGAATAAAAAAAGTCATGCAGTTCGTGAACCCATGCAAAAATCATTATCTAAACTTCTTAAGTAAGTAATTATAAAAAGAAGAAATAAAACTCCTCCTCGCTACCTCTCTTTTGGAATAGTGATAAGGATAGGGGAAAGGATAATATAAAGTGGCAGAGCTTTCCTATCTATTGTTAACTCACAATCTTTCCAGACTCTCGATCACTTTTGATTGGTGAAAAAATCATTATTTATTAATGATAATGACATTTAATAAATTCCAAACCACGAACCTCAATAGCATTACGAATGCTCGGTTCAGGACACAATGGTCCCCGCCATTGTTGCAACACAGCTGAGTTATTCCAGCTCTGTTACTATTAATAACAGAATGTATGATATATGGCCTAATAACCTTTCGGGTTCAGCGGCGTCCCGACCAAAAAATATATCTCATTTTCTACTGCAGGAGTTGACAAGATAAATTTTATAAATTCGGCCGATTTAATGTCGTGAAATTCAGGACGATGCCGCGATGGGTTGAGGAGGAAGAAGAGGTAGCCCCACATGGGGCTACTGCGGCTGGCTGAGTCGATCAACCTCCTGTGGCTTCATCCACCCTCGGTTCCGTGACAAATGCCTCCGTGCCGCACAAAAACCGACTTTTCACAATTTTACATGCGAATTTCGCCGATCGACTATAAGTCACCGACATTCTCTAAGTCGGCTACCTATAACCCACCTTACTACCTATAACCCACCTTCTCTCTTATAAGACAGCCACCGCTTGACTCCTATAATATAACCTATTTCCTCCCCCACTGCTCATCTTAACCAAATAGACCCACCACTTCTCGTTTACTACCTTCTAATAACATAATAGTGCGTAGCTAACTCGTTCCAAATTCCTTTTCAAGGGAAAAAATTGGAATCCGATTTTTTGCTTGGTATAACATCGTTTTAATATATTAAGCTACCTCGTTTACGAACTCAGAAAAATGATAGTGCATAACTGAGTTGCACTCTTCTGGAGTGTGAGAGGGTGATGGGGAATGCTATGTGATTTTTTTCGCTCGGAATTATCATTTTAATGATTGGAACAGATGCTAAGCGTTCTCGTATGTTGAAAGCTTGACAGGTGAGTTGTCTTTCCAGAATAAATTAGTTACAAGGAATTAGTGAGTTCCAAAAATTAACACTTTGTGGAAAACCTGGAAGTTTTATAAGTCACTGAGTGATACTCAGGAATTGATTAGGCTAGGCACACACCAGTTAGTTAGGAAAAGACAAAACATGATCAGACACTGATCAATACCAGACACTGATCAAGACATGATCAGACATGATCAGACATGATCAATACAAGACACTGATCAAGACATGATCAGACAATATCAATACTTTACATAGTTACTTATGACGCAACACACACTGATTAGTCGTTGTAATGTTGTATCTCAATAATAACAGCACAATCAATTTATAAAACTAATAAAATTACAAACGTACACATAATTTAAGAAACGTCAAGTTAAAAAATGACAGCATATGCTTACATTATTCGAATTTCTCAATTTTTGCTGGCCGAAGTTTTAAAATTTTCCTTTTATTGTCACTGCCGCCTGCCTCAACGATAAAAATGTACTATTACTTGTGTAAAACAATTTTTCCCTTCTCGTTATTATTTTATTCCTCTCTAATAAATTTTCATTTTTCCCTTTTTTTATTTAATTCTGTATCAATATCTTATTTTATTTTTGCATTTTGTATTGGTTTTCTTTCATTTTTTACTTAAAATCTTCGAAGTGTAAGATTTATTTTGTCTAAGTTTATTCATCTTTTGTAACTCATTTTTTTCCTGTAACTGGGCACCCGCCGAAAAACCTTTGTGTTCGGCAGAACCTTTGTGTTCGGCAGGACCCTCAACTGTTTGTATTGTGAATAAAAAATTTTGATTTGATTTTTTTGCAATTAGACATGTCTTCATAAGCAACTATGTGAAGTATTGTAATTGAACGTGTCTGATCATGTCTTGTCTTGCCTTGACTAACTGGTGTGTGCCTAGCCTTATCAATAACCATCGAAATTATTACCTAACGCTTTAACCAATAAAGATAAATGAAAAAGGTAAGATTTACCCATTTTATAAATAATTGCTAGGAATGAATAATAATGGTGTCTAGGTTGATGAGAAAGTTCCCAACTCAATCCAATTCAAGACATTTCAAAAGGTTATTGAATTGATCTAGTGATTGCTCATTTCCGTGTTATCAGATGTGCACATTGAATTGTCAGTCCCGGTTGAAGTATGACAATATTGTGAGGCCAATTAACGGCTCAAACTATGATATATGTTCAGGCGTGATTAGATATTCCCGATAGGGACTCTCCACTAACAAAAAGCCATACGAATTCAATTCACTTTACTCATTCATCATTGGATTCTTCAATGGTACCACTCCAATGGTGTTTTAAGATTGATAATGTATATGGCATGAGAAACCCAGGCTTCAAGTAAGTTGTCTAAGCATAGAGGGAATTATGTTTGCATGGATTAGGATTAGATTTCGATGCAGAAGTACAAAGAAGACAAAGTACTCTACTCATAGAATTTTACACAGTTATTTAAGTAGTTCTCAACATTCCCACATTGAATAATTATTTCTCCCAATCTTTTTTATTTATGAACTTTTTATTTTATTTATTCATCATTCTCACAAAAAAGCACTGACTGGGAGAGAAAAACTAAGGATACTCTTTGTACAATGAATTCTTCTCCAATATTTAGATAACATTTCACAAGTCCAAAATGGGGTTTATTTAATTTACTACTACTGATAGAATTTAATTAATTTATTACTTATATTTAATTTTATTCAATTACGTTTATATAATTTACTACTACTGATAGAAGAGAAGGCTGTGCAAAGGCTAAGAATAAACTTTCTACTGGTGATATTTTTCAAAGTTTTTCGATTTGTATATCATCAAGCTATTAAAATTAAAAAGTTTTCTCGGGAAAACATTTTTTTCCGATCATTACTTTTCGAGATATGAGTGCCTAAAGTTTAAATTTTAGGGACAGAACTTTTCAAATTCGGTAAGAGATGAAAGTCCATGAGATTTACAGGCTAGATTCTTTATGATATTGATGATCTAGTTAAAGAGAAAGTTTCTAAAAATATGAATTTTGAGGAAGTTAATAAATTTATCCTCTAAATCTCATGGACTTATTTATCTCTTACCGAATTTGAAATGTTCTGTCCCAGTAATTTAAACTTTAGGCGCTCATATCTCGAAAAGTAATGATCGGGAAAAAAATGTTTTCCTGAAAAATCTTTCCTGAAAAAAATGGATCTTTATTATCCATGAACCTTTTATTTTATTCATTCATCATTCTCACAAAAAAGCACTGACCGGTAAAGAAAAACTAAGGATACTCCTTGTACAATTTTTCTCCAATATTTAGATAACATTTTTAAAAGTCCAAAATGGGGTTATGATTACACTTTCATTTTATTTACTACTACTGATAGAAGGGTTTTCATGAAAATAAGTTTTCCTCTTTTAAAAGAGGTTTTCATGAAACGTTCCACACTAGTTTCAAGAGGTCTCAAAAAATCTTCATGCAATAATTTAATTATTTTCCCTGCATATTATCATGTCTGTCTACAGTTTTCTAGCATTTCGAATTGAAATAACCTGTCATAACTCTTTCGTGCCAGCAACCCCCCTACCCTTGCAATCTCCTTCCCTCCCCACCCTCACCCAAAACATTCCAGGCGATCTTCTTCAGTCTTTCCTCCAACAATAAGTCTGAAAGTTGAGCAGCCTCTCCCCTTTTAACTACCGGTTAATTACCTTCGATCTCATCCTGACCAGGGTCAGCCATATGCATAATACATTTACAGGCCGTAAAAGCATTTAGCGCATTATTTTCAGGAGACCATCAAATATACATCATAATAGAGCGTTCGCTCAGGATTTATGCTTACTCGCCTGTCACTTCGCTGTGATGAACAAAACGTAAATTGCATTTTCAAATGTATCTTCGCCCGTCTCACTTCTCAACTGATGAGTTTTTTTACCCGATCTTATAAGAAACATTCCCTGCGAAATCTGTGGATGGAGCGACCAGATTTATCAGTATCAGAAGCTCATTGAAATTGAAGGCTTGACTCATTTTTTTAAATTGTTGAATCCTATTGGTTTCAATAGAATTGTTATTCACTTTAATGTTGGAGAAAGTGATCAGAGTATGATTGAAAAAACAGAAATGAAGTTCATTGAGAGTACGCGTAATTTCAAATTAGAAATCAGTATGCATTATGCGCAGTTTATATCAGTAATATTGGGGCACCGAGCTTCGCTCGTTATTTTTATTTATCGATAAACAGAACACAATTCTTTAAAATAATCGTGTTTATATTTCACAGCTGACTATGATGTCATCTTATGAATTTCGGGGATGCGATATTTTGATTTTTCACAAACTCACTCGCTCACTCACTTTTTCACTATCCACAGCTGTTTCAGCCAAGGATAAATTATCCTTTTAATGTCGTTCAGCGAGTTTTTTCAGGGATGAGACCTAGTGCAATCGAATTTTTATATCATAAACCTACTATGTTCCAAATTTCGTGAAAATCGTTAGAGCCGTTTTCGAGATCCGTTGAACAATATGAACATAGATAACCATAAATAAATATAAATAACCAAATATAAAAATATATACAAATATTGCTCGCTTAATATTATAGGATAGTCCATATCTGACAGAGTTTAGTTTATATCTAACTTTACACATTTAATATAACCAAATATAAAAAATAGATATAAATAACCAAATATAAAAATATATACAAATATTGCTCGCTTAATATTATAGGATAGTCCATATCTGACAGAGTTTAGTTTATATCTAATCAGTACGCACAATTTCATATTGAATGATTAAAATCATCAATTTATCTTAAGGTGCCGGTTGCACAAAAGCCGGTTCAATTTTAATCGTGACTAATTCCAAATGAACCAACCAGAGAAGACGTCTTATCAAAAATACCTTTTCCAATTGGTTCTCGTGAAATTAATCACGGTTAAAATTTAACCGGCTTTTGAGCACCGGGGCCTAAAAACACAAAACTTGCATACATTCAATATGAATAGATGTAGATTTAAGGAAGAAAAGTTTGGTAATTATTATACCAAAAATGTAGGTACTTCTAACTTCTGGTAATAGAAAACTCTCAATAAATTCAAAAACTCAATCAACAACTCTTAACGCCTTAACTTTTCACTCATCATTCATAGCAAAATATCTATCATCTAATCATTCAAATAATATCTGAATCTACCTATTGGCAGTATTTAGAGTGGGATGCATTGTAAACTGTCGACCAATCAGAAGCGATTAGGAGTCAAGAGTAAAATTCCCGTCCAACAAGTGCTGCCACCTATTGGCCGAATTCTGCATTAGTGAACATTTGGAATTGGCCAGCCAATCAGGAGAGAGTAGGCGGAGTTGAAAATATGACTCAACACCTGCTGCCGTCTATTGGCCGATTTCTGAGTTGGATTACAAACTGTTGCCCAATCAGGAGAGGAAGCAGAGTCAGGTGTTATTGTGAATTTTTCACCCAGCTAGTGCTGCTACCTATTGGCAGAGTTGGATACTTTTCAAACTGTCGTCCAATCAGGATGAAACCGCTTGTCAAATCATAAGAATTAAGTCCTAAAAGTTGAAAAAAATAATTATTTGATTATTGTAAAGAGGAATATCCTTAGGTTCTTCTAAAATTCCTCTCTACAATAAATAACTTTCAGTTGAAAAAAGTAAGAAGAAGTGGTTACTTTCAGTTAAGGAGTACCTAGTTTAGAGCTATTCGACCAACAATATTGTAACACTTATTTATTCATGAATTTCTGGGGAAGAGCAATGTCTTTGAACATCGAATTTTTTAAATAATTTTCCTTTGACCTTATCAATCCTCTCTTATCTAGTTTATTTGCAGTGTACAGTCCATCTCTCTATATACGTACTTGTATGGTCAACTGATTGTAGCTTAGGCATGAATTCATATCACATAATAATGAAATATCAAAATATTACTAAATAATATTCAACCGACATAACTCAATATTGCTGAAAAAATTATCAGAAGAGTTCAACTGGTCAGGCAGCAGAAACCCCAATGATTGTATTTCCATTGAAAAAACAATGTTGCAACGTCCGAGCGGCAGCCCTTATGTTTAAGTAGTCAACAGAGGATAATTGTCGGAGCCACTAAACAAAGGCCCAATTTGTGATTATTGGCTTGTAGGGTCGAGAGAAAAGGAGAGACACAGAGAGAGTGAGTGGGAAAGAGAGAGAGCTCCGATTGCGGTTTGAACTGATTTCCTGACGGGGAACTGCTTGACTGGTAATTATAGGAGCCAAGTGGGAGGATCTGCAACCAAGGGACAAGGTAGCCACAATCATCACAAGATACAGGTAGCCAGGTAGCGTCTGACCATCCAGGCTCGGTGTGTTTTGCGCCCGAAATGATAACTTGACGTCGGCTCCCACAAAAACACACTGCAGACCTTACTCGAAATTAATACGGCGACAAAAACCGACCAGGCAATAATGACAGAGTATGAAGACACCCCAATCAACGTGTCTTGTGGGAAGAGACTTCAAGTAGGCGTCTTTCGCCTACCCACCTCGTAATCATAGACCCATTTCCACTGAAAATACCCGAAAATATGGACCACACTTTCTACTCCTACCTCTTGATAGCATACTGAAAAAATGTTTTCGCTAATCATCCACATACTTATTGATCTGTTCTGCCTCATGAATGGAACTGAATTACAGTCATTGACTTGGTGTCATCAAACATCGGCCGGAAATTGTTATGAGCGGGTAGCCACCCCCCACCCGCCATTCAGAGCAGCCTGGACGAAATTAAGTTTCTATTGTCTATGCGGTTGAATAGAAACTTCCGTCAACTAATTACTAGATCCATTGAAAGATGATTCATCAATGACGGCCAGACAATCTATTAGGGCTAATTGACTTTACTGGATCAATGGAAAAAAATATTCAATCAATTTTCGTAGGGTAGGAGGAAATAGAAATTGAGTCGAAAGTCAACCTGGGATAGTATGAATGAATGAGTGAGTGAGTGAAGCTTCACCGCTGAATATACAAATAAAAAATCTGGTGTGGCGCACTCACACAACTTTCCTTGCCGTTATGAAAATTGTTCACCTGACGCTAGTGATCCCGCGCATCTCAAGTCTACTATTCAAAGATTTGAGACAGCTGGTGACAGGGCAATAACGCGGAAGACACACATGGGGTCTGCTATCTCTTCATAGTGAATGATTTGATAGAATAAACAATAATTTGCAATTGAATAATAACATTTTCTCGAATTTAAAGCTCATTTTCAATTTTAGGTGAAAATGTTACTGAACATTAATTGTAGAGATTTTCATGCTCAATCTACTCCACTTGATTTTTTTCGTTTCAATTGTATCTGAAGCCTGATAATTGGGAATCTTTCTGCATTGATAGGGCGAAGCTCCTGAAATTTTTACAGATATGGGACTTGTGGCAGTTGATAGAGCTTATCGATGACTATTTTAGGTATGAATTTGATCAAAATCGTTGGAGCCGTTTTCGAGAAAATTGCAAAAAACCCTGTTTTTGACAACATTTTCGCCCTTTTAGCCGCCATTTTGAATTGCATCAGATCGAAATTGTTCGTGTCGGATACTTATATCGTAAGGACCTTAAGTTCCAAATTTCAAGTCATTCTGTTAATTGGGAGATGAGATATCGTGTACACAGACGCACATACACTCATACACACACACACACACACACCA